>NC_135308.1:14719165-15021097 GCF_048772815.1 Callospermophilus lateralis | reverse complement strand
CATCTAATAATCTTACCTCTGAACATTTTTGCTTTAACACAGGAGCTTTTCGGGGACACCTCATATCCAAACAATAACATCCTTGCTTACTCTAGGGCTGAGCTTTCCGGTGTGGTAGTCACCATTAAGCCCTTGATATTTGGCCAGACCCAGATGAAATTTGCTCTAAGTGTAAAATACACACCAAAATTCAGACTTAGCCTGAATAAAAGAATATGAAACCGACACTAATTGCAAAAACTCTTGCATGTTGAATAACAATATTTTTGACATACCAAGTTAAATAAAATATATTATTGCAATAATTTTGTCTGTTTTTGTTGTGGTTAATATTGCTACAGGAAACCTCAGAGTCACAGGGGAGGCGTACATTGGTTTCCACCGAACAGTGCTGCCTTATGGATTTCTACCAAGTCTAAAAACAGGCCGACCCATTTCCAAGCTACATCATTACACTTGGGGCTCCCTGTGCCTGGAGGGGCCTCACCCTGCTCTTTAGGTGGCTAGTTTTCTCATCCTTTGGCTCCCACATCACCTCCTGAAGAGGGCACCTTTGACCATCCATAGTTATTCTGTGTCCAGCAGAATATTTATTTTAAATAAATATTCTGTTTTTTTATGCTGTTTATTTTCATCTTGGCACTCATTATCTATTTGCTTCTGACCTACTTCTCCCCCTGGAAAAGCTGTCCCATGGCTCAGGAGCCATCTTCCTGTTCACTACCACATTCCAGAGAGCCCTGTCATGCCGTCCATCTTCAGCACACAGGGAGCAGTAAAGGCATTGTACTTTAAAGGAGGCATTTATGAGATATTTCTCAGCTCTGTGAGCATAAAGAAGTGTTTAAAGGGGGCATTTTGAAATTTGTCTCCACGAGGACAGGAGTAGGCAGAAGTATATTCCAAACCTGATTTCTAGAGCAGCAAAAAACCCTGAAATAGAATCTAACTCATGCAGGGATCTAACTTCTGCTTTTAGTAGACATCAGCTGGCCAAGAGAGCCAGGCTGAGAGGATACCTAACCTGGGGTTAAACTTCCCCGTTCATGTACAGGCACATGGTAAGAGTCAAAGGGTACAGAATAGAAATAAACCCACGCATACACAGACACCCACGCAGCACACAGTGCAGGAAAGCACTCGTACTAGCTATTACGTACCAGGTCCCAGGGACTGCTGAGTACATTGTATAGGCTCTCTTTCTTAATCCTCTTAGTAATTTTATAAGGTATGTTTCAGCTCAATTTCCATTTATACTAAAGAAACTGAGTTAGGATAGTCATTCACCCTAGTTCATATCATTGATGAGTGATAGAACCAGGATTTGGTCCAAGCTGTCTGGGTCCAATTTCCAAACCCTTTAACACCCTGACAGGAGGCTGAGAAGAAGGTGACAGTACACTCAGGCCAATGTGCCTCCTGCCTTACCACTCCCTGGACAAGTTTAGATCAGTTCAGAACAGAGAACTGCTCTTCCTCAAATGTTTCCTGGTTATATTCTCCCTTGACCTGAGTAGATACCCAGTTAATCCAGTTGGATACCCAGTCGATACCCCACTTAATCTGGAGATAGGTCAACTTGCTCCCTTTCTCATCTCTATGGACCAGAGTCACTGAGACCGAATTTTTTGTTTCTACTTACAATTGCTCTGGAACCAGAACCCTTCCCTCCACCCCATCTCTCATTGCCTTGGATCAAGCCCTCATCATCCTGCCTACGTAATCCACAAGCTTCCAAGTGGCCTCCTCTCCTCCAGTGTCTCCCACCGAATCCTCCCTCCAGCTTCTGTTGGAGTATGCCCAATCTCCATTCCTTCCCTACCTCTGAGACATATTTGGTAGCTGCTCATTGCTCAGAAAGTAAAGTACAAGTTCCTTGGTCAAGCATAATAATGTTGCCACATTCTTTCCCTTCGTCCTACATGAGGTGAGCAGACTTCTAAGGTGGACTCAATGGTCCTTGCCTCCTGGTATTTACTTCCAGCTGCAAGCCCCCGCCTGCTGTTAGACCTAATGGTGCTCATCTAGCAGATAGGACATGGAAAACATGAAGGGAGGTTGCATATGAGATTGGAAAGAGAGCTTGCTTTCCATCTTGCTGGCACTCTGATCTCCTCCCCTCGTGTTTGCTTGTTCTGATGAAGCCCAGCCGCCATGTTGTGAGCTGCCCGTGGAGGGGCCCACATGACATGGAGGGAAGTCTCACAACAATAGCTAGTGAAGGACTGAATCTTGCAATAACCACACGAGTGAGCTTGCAAGCAGATTATCCCTTAGTCCATCCTCCAGATGACGGTATCCCTGACTCCCCTCTATTGCTGACTTGTAAGAGACAAGATGGGAAACCAGAGGCACCAGCCACAGTGCAGAATTCCTGACCCCAGAAGCTGCAAGATGATGAAGTGTGTGTTTAAAGCTATGTTTTAGAACGATATACTAAGGAGTAATAGATACCTAACACAGCAGGTTTACAATCTTACTTTATGGCCACCTGTGCCTTCACACACACCACTGCTACCATGCTGGACTTCTAGCTAGTCCTGAACACACCTTTCAGGCCTAGACTTTTGTATATATCACTTTCCTGCTTTTAATATCATTCCTTTCTTTTCTGCCTGATAAACACATGCTCCTTCATTAAAACCCATCTGTAGCAGCACAGCTGTTCAGCTGCCATCCCAATCTCGCGAGAGCCCCTCGTCCTCACGCTCTGAGACATCCTGTGTGCACCTGGCCTACAGAACTTGGTTGTGTGGTTGTTTCTAGGAATCTCCTGTCTGCACCTTCCCGCCCTCGCTGTCCTCATGCATCCTACTCCCACTGGACCCAGAATTCCTCAGCACACTGAACTCTGTCTTCATCTTCTACTTCCAATTCTTGGCTCAAGGATTGGGTGAATGAACTTCTTGAATCAGTTTCTTCATGTGTCAAGTAATAATTGTAACAAATAATCAAAATATAGCATAGTGATAATATAAAATAGTATAGTATGATGACGATAATGATGGTATAATGATGCTACTAATAACTTATCATTGTTGTTATTAATGCATCCACAGCCCAGGCTCTGAACTAAATGTTTTCACGTTCACTATCTAAACCTCAAGGTGTCTCATAGGGTGATGGAGTCAAATGCATTTTACACAGGCTCAGAGAGGTTAAATAACTTGTCTAATGCCTCAGAACTAATGGTGGAGCTGGAAGTCAATCCCTGCTCTGCCTGAGTGTGCGGTCAGTTCTCTCTTCTCTGCAAACTTTAAAGGTTCCCAAGAATAATGGAGGATGAAGTGGAGAGCTGTTGTGAGTGGGAATACCATGTAAAGATCGTCAAGGTGCGGAGGGAGAAGGGGATGAAGGCAAAGTTGTTCCGTTTCCCAAGTGAAAGAGTGGACAATGAGTTCAGAAAGGATCAATAGCCCTGTGGTAGAGGGGGCACAGGATGACCCCAACATCTATTAGGAAAATGCTCTCACTGGGCTTGAAGTTGAGCAGCGGATCCAATTAGCTGACTGATATATGGATATATGCAGGTTGGAGCGCTGCTAGAAGGGGTTGCACTTGGCCTTGGGAATTTTGATGAGCTTTTAAAATTCAGTGGACACCAACCCAGAATTAATGTAAGTGAGTTTCCCTGCACTTAATGGAAACAGGAGCTCTCTGGTCTCAGGAATCCAGTGGGCAGCAGCATCACCACTAGAATCAAGCAGATCTGCTCCGTTGCCAATATTCAACGGTTTCCCAGAATTCCTTTTGGGAAAAGCTTCTTCCCTGGCCCTCTGTGGCTTGGTTCAGCCAGGTCTCCACCCTGGGGACAAGAGTTGAGCTAGGGCAACTTTCAAGGGAGGGAACTTTTTTGTTTCAACAAATTGGAACAATTGTGGCATCAGTCCCAGGTCAACCAATCAGAGCCCCCAACCCAGACCATCAACTGCGAGAACCCAGGGCCCCAGGGAAGAGGCGTGTTTTCTCTCCGGGTGGCATGGTACTTTCGCGTCTATTTTAAAATGATATTTCAAATTACTAAACAGGATTGAGGAAACAGTTTTTGCCATTGGGCTTTAAGTCTGTTTTTCTTTTTCAAAATGATCCTGCTTCCCTTATCTCGGTCCCCCTCCCCCCAGAGCTGTGCTATTGAAAGGCAGATTTCCTGGAAGGGCTGGGGAAAAGGCTGTTGAGAATTAGCATATCAAACACACCCAATAAGCCGAATGGAAATTAGCAGAATCCCGACTCTGACATCTATTCGCTGCACTAAATTGAGGTTAATGTGACCCTGTCCTTTCTGGTTTAAACAAAGATAGGGAAGTGAGTACGTTCCTTTACATCTCCCTCTGGGACCATAGGCATCGCTCCCCTGTGATGAAAATAAAAACAACATAAAGAGAAGCGGGGGGAGGGGGGGCCAGAAAAAAGGAGAAAAAGATTCCAAACATGTTAGTGGAATATATATGTATATTCGCTGATATATAACTTAATAAAAGTTTATGGACCCAGGATAAGGAAGCCACACCGAACAGATGCACTGGGACTGAAATATGGTCCAATTAAGTCTGTAACAGGGTGAGCTTTACTTTGAACATTCTCCAAGTTGAAATGAAAGCTTCGCAGAACAGATAAATCAGGCAACATAAAATAAAAACGCTGATCCGGCACCGCTCCCAAAAGGAGGGGAGGGGGAGGAGGTGGGCAGATTGGAGGGGCTTGTGGGGCTGGATGGGGAGGTGAGGAAATGGAGGTGGGGGTGGAGATTCAGCCGGGGCCTTTCTATTGGCTGCTTAAACAGTTGCCGGTACTGTGACAGTAAATAAACAGCAGCTATTCAAGCCATTCCAATTAATGCCTTCTGTGACAGCTATTTATCTATTGAAGGGACAGCAAGGATTGCCTGGCGCAATTAAGCTGTTTGCTAGGAGTGTCTTCAAAAAGCGATCTGCCTTTAGCCAGAGTCATTTGTGGTTCATGGCCAGTGTTCTTGCTGAGGGAGGGACCTGGTAGGAGAAAGTGGCTGACTCTTCCTTCCTGCCCACCTCCCCACAGCTTTGGCCAAGCAAGGGGCTCAGCTCAGCCTCTTCTCCAGGGAGCCTTGATTGCCTCCTGGCTGCTAGGACAATAAATAGCAGCTCTTCTGGCTTGTCTTACAGCAGGTGGCCAGCGTGGGGCCTAGGTCTTGGTTTGGTGCCACCAGACCCAGGTTTGCATCACTTCACTCTCTCTTTTATCTTTGGGATCGTGGGCAAATTCTTTGCTCAGACTTCCATTCCTGGGTGTAAACCAGAGTGCCCACTACATCTAGTGCTGGGAGGTCATGGTCCTATTAGTGAACACATGGGTGGCATTGTGTAGTGCCAGGCACGTAGTAGGGGGCCAGACCATTTTGGTTTGTTGTTTTATCATCCTTCCCTTGTCAGAAGGGACTTATGTCTGCCATGTTTATTGCTGGGTTTCAGTGACCATGTCTTTATTTTTATATCTTTCAGAATATACAATGGTTTATTCATTGAAAGTATTTTCTAGTCTCTCTGACACAGGATATCTAGGTGTGATGTCTTTCCCTTTACCCATAATCGGTAACTTTGAATTGCTGTACAATCTCTCAAAGCTTCATTTTGCTCTTCTGTCAAATGGACAGAATAATAGCAATAATAATATCTTTCGTGTAGGATTTTTATGGCCATTCGGTATGATTGTGCATGATAAGGATCAGGCCTGTGGGTGCCCACTTATGGTCGGCTCTGGCTCTCTTCTCTTTGCAAAGACTGTCTCTAAGCTTCACAGAAGGTCAATCCATTTCCCTAAGTTCCAGAGAAAATGCTTGATCTTTCAATGTCCTCCAAATTCCTGTTTTGCTCTGATGGAGAGCTCAGCTCTCTAAGGACAAGATTGGTCAGCGTGCAGCATTTTTGCAGTGTCTGGAGTCCTCTAAGCCATGTAGAAGCTAACCGAGTCTTCGTTGAACTTAATATTCCATTTGGGGCAAAGTGGAGGAGGTCATTTTCCTTCAGGAAAGATAAGGGAAGCCTTCACCAGAACCTAGATGCTAAGCAAGTGGCTTCTCTCCCCGAGGCACCTGGTGACTTCTTCCTTTGAGCTTTTTCCCAGCATCGTTTCTCAGTCAGGAACAAAACCCCTGTTCTTATTTGCCTCTGGATTCAGGGAAAAGTCAAGGTCACCGGCCCTTTGTGCCCTCTCCTGGAGCCTTCTGTGTCTCCATCTGTGCTCCCCTGGTGAGTAGAGTCTTGATTCCCGGACAGTGGGGTCCTGCTCCCATGGCATTGCCTCCCTGACCTCTTGGGCAAAGTTTGGGCATCTGAACTGAACCCAGGTGTCAGGGAAACACAGCACACGAGATTCTTCATGTAAGCCACAGACGTCGTGGTTCAGTCTGCCATGAGGCCCTGGGACTGCAGATATTAGGTTTCAGGTGGAATGTCAACATCTAGGCTGGAAAGGCCTGGTTGGGAAGTCAAAGCTGCTGAACCTAAAATAATACCTCTGGAACTCTAGTTTACAAAACTGGTGCTGTGTGGTGGGAGCAGAGTGGGGACATTGGAGATCGCTCAGGTCTTTTCTCTCCCCTACCCGGAAGGCGCCACAGGAAGCCACTCGGACTTCCAGAGTCTCAGCTTGGAAGCCACTGGCTTTCCTGGCCTCCAAGGGTAGCACCTGTGGTTTCCGTGGATGACGATGGGCACCTTCCCTGAGAAGAAGATGCCCACCTTCGTGGTGTGGAGGCAGGGGGCGTCTGAATCAGATCTCCAGGGCTATCACAGCGATGGGAAAATCAGTGGTTCCAGATAATTCCTTCAAGTCTTCTGGGCATTCTGTAGCAGAGACCCTAGTAACGCGGATGGTTCCTGGAGATGGGTTGACTTTATCTCCATGTCTAGGTCCTTTTTGGAAAGGCTTGAGTCTTTGAAAGATCTAGGCACAGCCTTGGAATGAGAATAGTCCATCTGGGTGAGGTCAGTTGAGGTGGAAAGTAAAAACTTTCCCTAACTTATACCCTGCTGTAGGGCGACCCTGTGGGTGGGAACTTTGCAAGCCAAGGAGATGAACACTTCCTTAGCAGGTACTTTGTGCCAAGTTATTTGGTTTAATCCTTGAAGCAATCCTGTGGGAGAGATAATGCCTACTATTATGCTATAATATAAGCTCCAGGAGGTGAGAAATTTTGTTTTATTTGCTGCCCCATCCCCAACATTTAGGACAGTCTCTCCTGCAGGCATCAATATTTGTTGCATGGAAAAGGACTGAGTCCCAGAAGTCTTTATTGATTGCCCTAGGTCATATAGCTGGCAAATGGTAGGAGAAAAATTCAAACTAAGTCTTCCCAACCCAACCCTGAAAGCCATATTTTTCTATGTACAGTTATTCACGATTCTGACCCTGCATGTACGCATCTTGGAATAGGGCCTTGGGCCCCTATGCCTACCCTCCAAGATGCCTCAGGAGAACTGGCTTAGTAAAGTGCAATGGGGCTCTGGACACTCAGGGTACATGAGTCCCGTGTGTCATGTCCCCAGCCTTGGGTGTGTCTCACACATTTCCAGATCATAGCTTTCTCATCTGTCCAATGGGGTCATGAGAGCTTTGTCACCAGCCTCATGGAAAAGGATGTAAGAAGCAAATGAAATTGAGCGGGGGCAGGGGGGGATGGAAATCAAGAAGCCATGACACCATAGACCTTTCTGAAGGAAATAGCATTCAACACAAAACCCTACAGCTTCCCCAACAAAAAGAAATGGACACAAAGGAGAGAGAGGTGAATTGCTATCATTAAGACCTGATGGGTAATTGTCTTAGTTATTTGCTGTTCCATCCTGAACCCCTTCCCTCCCGGCTTCTCCAAAGAAAGGGGGTTATTTTTAATTACAGTTTTACACTAGATTAATGAATGTCCACAATAAGCTAATGAGCAAGACACGGCATCAGGAGACAGCATATGTGATGATCTCTGGAAGCCTCCTTGAGCTTCCATATATCCAGGCCACCACTGCATCCTGGTTGAAGGGGCACAAGGACACCCATGATTTTCAAGACATGCCATTGAAGAGGCCTGGGACCGTGCTGCTTTAAAATGCATGCTGGGAGGAGGCTGGCCTGTGGCTCTTCAGGGGAGGAATTTTCTCTATGGTAACCTCGTGGCCCCAGATCCCCTTAGGCTGTTATGATTTAGATACAGGGGGTTCCCCAAAAAGCTCATGTGTGAGACAATGCAAGAGTTTTCAGAGGTGGAGTGATTAGAGTTTGAGAGTTGTAACTTGATCAGTGGATTGACCCACTTACATGGAGTAATGGGATAGCAACTGCAGGCAGGTTGTGTGGGGCTGCAAGAAGTGGGTCGCAGGAGGCTTGTCTTGGGGCTTATATTTTGTCCCTAGTGTTCAGAGCTCTCTCTCCCTCTCTCCTTGCTGGTTGTCATGTTCTGAACAGATTTCCTCCTCCATGCCCTTCCACCAGGATGGTCTTCCTCATCTTGGGCCTGGAGTGATGGAGTCAGCCAACTATGGACCGAACCTCTGAAGTCATTAGCCAAAACTTTTCCTCCTCTACCTTGTTCCTGTCAGGTCTTTTGGTTACAGAGGTGAAAAGGCTGAAAATAAAACAGGCACCATAGAATAGAAATGGATGTTCTTGCTTCTCTGTCTCCTCTGTTACCGTGGTTGTTTAGATTTTTGTCCCTACACACCTGGCCTTGCAACACCTCTCTCCCAGGCGCCTCAGGGTAACTTCCTCCAATCCTTCCCCCTCCCTCCGTGGCATGAGGCACACCGTCCAAACTCCTTTGCTCATGTGTGGCCAGGGCTCAGTCCTCCTCTCCCTAGAAACCACGTGACCTGGTTCTTGCAGGGCTCTGAGCCCTTGGGTGTCATTCAGTCTGTCTGGAGTAATTTTCTCTTCTTCATTTTCTGGACCAAATCCCCCTTGAGCCACACCAGCAAGAAGCTGTGCCCAATGCGCGGAAGCAGCCAGGTCTCTGTCACGCTCCCCAGCACCACCTCAGAGGTCTTCTCAGTACTTAGCTGCCTGCCTGGTATTTCCTTCCTTCTATCCCTGCCTTCCCTTCCCACGACTGTACCCTGGGGAGGCCAGGTGCACAGCCCTTGTGTTGGCCTGTGTATCACCGGGCCTGGTTCAGCAGACAGCTGTCCTCGGTAAACACAGGATTTATTGAATCAGGGCGAGCAAATGACTGAGGGATGAATTAGTGAAAGCTTCTCCTTACTCAAAGTGAAGGCAATGATTTTCCATCAGCTTCTCTCTAAGGTCTTTCCTGGAGTTGTGCCCACAGGAAGCCTGTCCTCAAAGCCACCATTTCTTACTCACTGTGGCTGTCCAGAGAGACCAGATTTTGCTGCCTTCCCAGATTTTCAGTGACTAAGCACAATCCAGGTCATTTATCACCTTTGAGTTAGCTGGGAGGGCTGCAGCCACACAGTAACTCAGACCCGGGCTGGCAATGGCTCTGCCACGTTGTAGCTGCACCATCCAGGAACCTTCTTGGTTGCACGGGCAGAGAAAGAGAAACACGAGAGAACAACCCTGGGGCTTTTTCTTGCCTCTACCTGGAGGCCCTGAAGATTTGTAGTTCTTTAGCCATAGATATAAGCACAGACCCCACCCAATGCAATGGTGCACACAATGGAGGGGGGACCACAAAACTCGTCATGCATCTGACCATCTCTGCCATTGTCTTATTCCACTCAGGCTGCTATAATGAAGTACCAGAGACAGGGTGGCTGAAAACCACAAGAGGTTTATTTCTCATAGTCCTACAGCCTGGGAAGTCCACGGTTAAGATGTAGCAGGTTTGGTATCTGGTGAGGGCTCATTTTTTGGTTCATAGATGACACCTTCTAGCTATATCCTCACATGGTAAAAGGGGCACACGGGTTCCCTGAGGCCTCTTTTTAAAGGATATTTATCCCATTCATGTGATATTTATGTTCATTATCAAATCACCTTCCAAAATTCTCATCTCTTAACTCTGTTACCTTGGGGGCAGGATTTCCAGATATGAAATTAGAGGGGACAAAGACAGTGAGACTATAGCACCCATACACACTTGAATCAAGTCTCTTTTATCCCAGAACTCAAAGAACACTATGTCCAACATTAATTATATATATGTGTGCAGATATAGATATATATGCACATATGCACATATATATGTATGCCAAGGAAGGGGGGAAATTAAAGGGAATGTGACCACTAGTTTTGCCTACTACAGAATAAAATGTGGCGCTTAGACAGAATAAGTCACAGAAATAGCTGTAATTCTGCACCTATAGCATTTTGGTGATCCAGGCAGATGAAAGGAGGCCCACAGCGGATGCTCGCCATATGTGGGTTCCAAGGTTGGAAGGCTTATTTTTAGAATAGCTCCGTGAGTTGTTCTATCTGTCTGGCCCAGGAGAAAACCCTGTTTTGTTTTGTTTTTTTTAAAAAAATGCTGTCTCAATCAACATTGAAGCTGTTTGTGTCCATGGGGATTTGTTGTGAGCGTAATTTATAAGCCAATGCATTTTTATTGGCTCCATAGTCTGCTTTCAATATTAGAAAGGCCAAAGCAGGTACAATGTGTTCACGGCCCCAGCGACTTCCATTTGGATTGAGGCAGGGAGTCCTGGCACCTGCTGCTAAGAGTTGGTTCAAAATCCAGGCCAAGTTACGCTCCTTGTCACCCTGGGAGGAACTAGGAGAGGACACCTTGGGCTGAAGGCATGAGCAGACCAGGGCAGTAAGAGAAAGGCAAAAGGTCACTTGCAAGGAGGAACAGCAGGGCAAATGTGCGATGGAGGAGTTATGGGGGCATGGGATGACCACGAAATGATGGGCCCAAGGCCCAAAGACTCTCAGAAGGGAGCAGCACAAGACGGAAGGGGGAGACTCTCATGCTCCATCTTGTGCCTCAGAACCTAAAGACGTCTCTCTTTGCTGCTCTTCACTGTCTCCTTCACTGGAGTTCTTTGAGTCCATCTTAACTTGTGGAGACGGAAGAATCTGAGGAGCGTCCCGTTCTCCCACTCATTTCCACTTCTTGGGCCAAGCCTATCACTTCCTTTCTGGCACGTGTGTGGTAAACACGCATTGGACTGAATGGGATTCAATGGAACTGCAGCTGGATTTTGACAGTCTGTGCCCAATGGGAGTCTAAGGAGGGAACGTGTTGGCCTGAAATTGCTCATGCCAATTGAAGAGCTTGGACTTTATCCTGAAAATCGATATCCTCGATGATTGTGAGCTAGGGTGTCGTTTGTCAACTTGAAGGAGGAAAGATTTATTATGGCTCCTGGTTTCAGAGGTTTTAGTCCGTGGTCACCTGACCCAGGGTTTCTGGGACTGTGGTGGAAGCATATGACCCCAGAAGATCTGCTCACCTTATGATAGCCAGGAAGCTGATCAGATACAGTCCCTAAGGGCACACCACCAAGGACCTCTCTCTTCAAGTAGGTACCATGTTCTATAGTTTCTGTCACCTCCCAACAGTCAGTTCAGCTATGAAGATATCAAGGGTGAGTCCACTGATGAGATCAGGGGCCTCATGATCCAGATACGTCCTGAAATCCCCCTCTGAATATTGGTGTTATCAGGGACCAAGCCGTCAACACATGACACTTTTGAGGTCATTCCAGATGATGCAAACCATAACAGTAAATGTGTTAAAAATCATGGTGGAGGCTTCAATTACAAAAAAATAGCTTTGTTTTCCTTTGTTTATCATCATTTTGTTGATTTCAATAGAGTCGTGGGTATCAAGAAATATTTCTGTCCTATTTACTGCAAGCCTCTGAACATCATAATAAATGGCAGCTGACCCTCCATCTCCGAGTCAAGGATACCAGGATGAGTGGTGGGCACTCACTGATGAGGGGATGACCTCCACTGAGCTCCAGTTAATTGATAACTAGCAGGAATACAAGCCTAAGATGACCAGATCTTTTTTAAAAGAAATTTGAAAATGCAGAATTCTCCACAGCTTCTTTAAATCTCCAACTTTCCACTGAAATGCATTAAAATACTATGGGTACCCAGCAACATGGATGCCTACTTTTAAATTTCTGTATGTGAAAAAGATGGATTTGGAGTCCAGAGTCCAAGATTTGTGTACTAACTATGACAATTAATGAACCTGAGTAACTCCCTAACCTCTCTAAACCTCTAATTTGAAAATGTAGATAACACTTCCCACCTTGCAGGATGGTCAGGATTAAATGGGTTGGCAGATGGGAAAGCATTCTGCAGGCTCCAAGTGCTATTCTGAGCCCAAAGGTTACACAGCTAAACTGCTTGCTAAGGAGTACCCTTCCTTGGTGGTGATAGACTAGGAAAAAAGATCTATGGGCTCAATGTGGGACAATTGTGGGACTGGGGCTCTGGGTGACAAAATTCCAAGAAATCACTTGGTCACAGGAAGCATCTGAAATCTGGGCATGGAAAATACAATTTGGCCACAGTAATCTAAGACAATGCCAAGTGTGATCAGTGGCCCATGTAAGAAAAGGTAGTTCAATGCCTGAAATGTGCATGGTCTTTAGATAAACATAACCTCTTTCACATGTTTGCTGAATTCAGAGTCCTGGAAATGGGGAGGAGGGTGTTCTACGTGAACCAGTAGAAAAACAGCAAAGTCAAGAAGTTAAGATGATAAAAACACAAGCAGACCCCGGTCTCTCATCACTGGAGAGGCCTGAAGTCGGTCCTATCTTTAAAGCTCAGCTTGCATTTGCTCTCAGTTTGATAAGCTCCCACTGAAAGCCCCTTTTCATGTTAGCTTTCACCATGGTTGGCTGGCTGAGCCACCGGAAATTATCCTACAAAAAGATGGAGTCAACATTGAACGGTTTTGGCTGGGAAGCCCTTTTTCGACTTAACCCTCTTGGCATTTGCATCTGTAGTGATCTATTCTGCAAACTTCACAGAGGGGCAATCATAAAAGTAAATAGTACAGCTAAGGGGTAAACAAGCTTTCTCTAAACCATGTATGTGAGTATGTCTGTGTGGGGTTTCCAGTGAGTGCAAGTTACCTATATGTAGGTTTGTCTGGTTGGACTGGCTCACTCAAAGAGCATCGAATTCACCAGCAGGCCATTTTGATCTGGTAGCAAGCATTTACCTTTAGGGAGGACATGCTTTAGGAAAGCAGAGAGACAGAGGGGGTGAGAGAGCCTAGAAACTGCTGTCTCCCTGAAAACCATATAAGTGTCTGAGTGGTATAGGTTTAATGTCTCCACGTCCAAGGACGACACAGAAGGATGCCCACGTCAGCCCAGTACTGGCCTCCGCAGCTAATGTATCATGAGGTAGGATTGCTAGTTAATGGATAAATTCAGTGTAATTTATCTGAAATTCAAATTTGGAAGCATTTATTTTACTTGCAAACTTTGGCAACTCTGCTACGGAGTCTCCATGGCTGGAAGTGTGAGGTTGCCCAAGTGTCTCAGAGGAGCAGGGTTTTCAAGGGGCCCTAAGACTCTGCTGGGAGCTGAGTTGTAAGGTAAGCAGTGTGGGGGAAACGTGCCAGCAGAATGTGGTCTGTTGCTGACAGTGTGCCATCATCAGCCCCACAGGCTTGTGCAATTTGGAAAACTTTTAGTTTATAACCAGTTTCCCTTTTCAAAGTGGAAAAATAGTCCTGGGTGACCTGAGGGCATCTCCTGAACTCACTTTATTTTGAATTTTTTCCCTTCAATTAAAATGTATTACACACAATAAAATTTACCTTTATAGTGTATAGTGCTGTGAGTTTTGACAAATACAGAAAAATAAACATAACAAGTAAGATATGAAATAGTACATCATCCCAAAATCCTGCTGTGGCTCACTCCAAGTCCTGTGATCATCTTAGTAGAAACTGAAAAAGCAGGTGATGAAGTTGGAGATGCATCCACCATAATCCCTTATTAAACAAAATAATTTTTCTTAATAATGATAAAGTTTTAGTCAGATTTTTTATTGCTGTGATCAAAAGGCCTAAAAAAAATACACAACATAGAGAGGAAAAGTTTATTTAGGCTCACTGTTGCAGTAGTCTCAGTCCATAGATGGCCAACTCCATAGCTCTGGGCCCAAAGTGACATAGATCATCATGATGTAAGGGCAGGGCCGAGGAACCACTTCAGGACTTGGCAACAGGAAGCAGAGAGAGAGCTCTACTCACCAAGGACAAAATAGAAATCCCAAAGGCAGGCACCCCTGTGACCTACCTACTCCTGCTACACCTATCAGCCTGCAGTTACCACCTTATTAATCCATATCAGTGGATTAATCCACTGATTAGGTTATTACTCTTTTAATCTTAATGTTTCACCTTTGAAATTTCTTGCTTCTTTTTGGTGTCACCATGTATGCAAACCATAAGATTCTGCAACCAATGTATAGCAAACATTGTGCTCATGGTACAATATCAGAAATATGAAAATGTAAGTAAATGATGTCAATTATTTCTGTTTCTATTCAATGTTATTCCAGGGACTTTTAGTCAATGCAAAAAGAAAAATAAATAAATGACATAAAGACTAGAAGAATGATACAAGATTTTCACCCTTCATAGATGATACAAAGTAAATTTGAAAGTCAGAAGGAATTTATGGAAACACTATTTGAATTAACAACTAAATTCAACACTTATTCAGACTGATGAATAAATATATTACTTAAAAATCAATTGTATTTTCATATGACACTGACAATAATTTTCCAAAATAAAGGAAAATGAAAATGTTTGCCAATCATACATCCAGCCAAAGACTTACATCAGTCTCTGTAAAGAACTCTTACAACCCAATAACAAGATGGATATTTCAATGGAAATCTAAGCATTTACTGAAGTATACAAATGGAAAACAAGCAAATGAAAAATTGCCCAAAAATCTTTATCATCACAGAGATAAAAATTGAATAGTTCATACCACGCATAGACAAAGACGTGTAATCCCCCTCCTGTACTTCTAGTGGGAATGTAACATGGTACAAAGAGTGAGGAGAACTCTTCAGCAGATTGTTAAAAAGTTCAACATAAACCTATCCTACATCCCACTTATTCCACCCACAGGTAATTTTATTTTATTTTTGGTACAGGGGATTGAACCCAGGGGCACACAGCCACTGAGCCATATCCCCAGCCAGGGTCTTGAAACAGGGTCTTGCTAAGTTGCTTCAGGCCTCGCTAAGTGGCTGAGGCTGGCTTTGAATTTACAATCCTCCTGCCTCAGCCTCCTGAGCTTCTGGAATTACAGTAAAGAATGCAGGGCAGCAATGAAAATCAAACAAGTGGTTGAAGCTGTTGCTATGGGCAACAATGCAAGGATGTGGATTGATTTATACATAGTCAGGAGGAAAGGCCAGGCAGAAAATAATACTCACTCGAGGTTTTTATATAAAAAATTTTTATATATAAAATTTTTAAAATAAAAAAAATCCCTCTCTCAATTGTGGTAGACATCAGGGCGCTGATTATTCTGGAGAAAGGGATTAGTGACATAGAGGGGCCTCAGCGGAGCTGCTGAGTTGCTAGAAATTATTTGCTTCTTGATATGGGTCATAAGTTTATGGTCACATTTTTCTGTAAAAAAATTTATCAATCTATACTTGCCATTTGTTTATTTGACTGTAGATCTATTATACTTTGCTAGAGTGGTTTATTAAAAAGCTTTACAAAAGAAGCTTAAAAGTTCTGAATGGTCTTTAGTGACTGATCTTTGACACAACCAGTTCTTGCTAGATGTATTTAGATCATGGACTCTAATATACTAATGCAAAAACCACAATTATTATGGATCTTTTTCAAGTGTCTTCTAAGCTCACTGACAGTAAGGACCATGTTCCTACATCCTTGTGTCATGCCTTATGGGGCAATTCTTAATTTCGCTTAATATTTTAGCATCACATCCCTATCAAGGTCTATTGTCACTCTCCCTATCCATTGTGATTTGTTGTTTGGAGAATGTGGTCATCACACTTAATACCTATATCATGATGTTGTGTATTTAGTAGCCACATAATAATCTTCAATTAATATCACTTGGAAATTATTTCTTAATTTATGTATTATATTTAATAAACTGTACATTAAATAATACCGATTAATTCATGTGATGTATAACAATGCCTTAATGATAGACACCATAGAGGATGGTGGTCCCATGAGATGGTATTACCAGGTGACACTGTGGCCATCTTAATTTATTTATGCTTTATGATATTTGCACAACTACGAAACTGCTAATGACTGAAACTGCCTAAAACTGCATTTCTCAGAACACATTTCTTTTGATAAGTGACATGTGGCTGTAATTACGTCCCTCTACAAATTTTTGAAATTTCACTGGATGTCTATGTCAGCCCATCAGTTAGAGGCCACATCAACTTGTAGTTTGGATACTTTCTAAAGCCAGAGGATCTCAGGGTCAGCCCAGAAGTCTATCTCTTTCAAGGCTAAATTAATTTGTCGTGAGTTCCTCTAGGATTTGGGGACCAACAGATGCCTAATAGCAGTGGTAATGATTGAGCTTTGCGGCTAGAACAACTGAGATTTGATCCCAGCCTCCACACTTACTAGCTGTCTAACCTTGGGCAAGTTACTTAACTCTGCTAAGCTCTGATTTCAATCTTTGCAATAGAGATAATGATTGTTATCTCAGAGGATTATTATGAGAATTAAATGAGAGCTTGTGTTTGAAAAGTACTCAGGACAGAATATACCAAGTACTAAGCACTGCAAAAATTGCATCTATTATTACTCCGAATTGTTTATCTTATGGAATACTCTAAGGAATGCAGTGACATTTATCTTACCTACATTTAGGGGCACTCTCACCCACAGAGGCGGGACAGGGTGTCACTTCTTCTCAGTCCAAGACGTTTCTTTGTCATCTGGTCTAAAACTACAAGTGCTTATCAAGGACATTTAGAGCTGAGATAAAAAGGGTGAGCTAAAGGGGATCTGAGCAGTTTGATTACTTAAAGGGATGGATTCTAGATCAAAGTAGCCCCATCATATGGTTCCCGAGTCATTTATAATCCTGGGAGGCACAGGTGGTGATATCCTCAGGTTAAAAAGCACACTTCAAATTTCTGGTGACTGGGTGCCATTTGTCTCTGTTTGCTTGATTCGGAATTTGGGTCAGGAATAGGGAGTGAACCAGAGTGAACTCAAATTTTAAGAAACTTGCCTTAAAAGTATTCAGAAATTTGGATTCGACTACAGAGCTTTTCAGTGAAATGCAGTCACACTTTGAAATCTATCAGACAATTAGAGGAGTAAGTAAAAACATGTTGATCTATAGACTCTTGGGTGATGGGGCTACTAGTTGCCTTGGTGAGATGTTTTGTGACTGTGCTAATTGCCTTGTGGATAAAGAGATGTTAACACTGGCGAAATAATAATGGCTGGCACTTGAGCAATGTGTATGAATTTCAATGTGTTCCTGAGACATACACTGAAATTCAAGAGCATTAGAGACAGAAACACAAAATGGAACAATTAGCATCCGTATCTCTTGAAGGGATGGGAGAAGTCAGAAACAAATGCCAGCGAGATTCATGAATACCTAGAAAATGAACAAAAAGAAAAAAACGAGCACAAGACAATGATATGTTTTGACTACCAAATATTGTTAGAAGTTGATGAAGGCCATCCTCTCTTTTCTTGAGTTATGCTCATGTGGCAAACATTTCTTGATCTTTTAAGTAAAATCATTTCCTCCTTTCTTGAATTCCTGGGATGTGTTTTATGACAATTTGTGCTTACATATACTTAGGAATATTTGTACATATTTTGCTCAAACTTTTATAATATATAGTTATTTCTACAGTGTTGTCAACTAAGGAATCCACATCCCTAAAACAAATGGGGGTGATAGTTTATCATGCCCCTTGGCTAGGGATTGCATCAGGTACTTTATCTCAGGTGTTGCAAACTTAAACTGCAAAAAGTCAGCACATATGTTTTCTTTGACCTGCATGATAGGGAAAAAAAAAATCATTTCAAATGTCTTTCAGTGGGGCATGCATTTTTCAGGGATGTAGGCCATGCAGATGTGTATACCTTACTGTTTTGAAGCTAGCTTTCTTCACACATTCATAGTATTTGCATAACCCTTAAGGGCTTGGGATTTGGATTTTTGTTGGTCAGCAAAAATTTAGCTACTGGATCAGAAAATACTTGCATCGTCACATCAGAGACAGAGGTAAGAAGTTTACACTGGGGACTGAGAGGAGCTAGCTGCAGTCTTAGATATGGAGAGCAGAAAGGAATGAAAGGAAAGACCAATGGACACAGAGGAAGGATATTTTAGAAGAACAATGCATTTCTTGCACTGTTTGTAGCTGGTGAAGGAGAAGCTCTTGAGCATGCATGTCAGGTGAAGGAAGGGCGTCTTGAGAGATCAGGTGTTGGGGGAGGGGAAGCCTTCACCTGGTAAAGCACTTGCTCTCACCACGTAATGCCCCATGCCATGCTATGATGTGTAGCAAGGCTCTCACCAGATGCCTGTGAAGTGCTCTTGAACTTCCCAGCCTCTAGAACTGAGCCAAATAAACCTCTATTCTTTATAAACACCTGGTCTGTGGCAGTCAATTATAGCAACAGAAAACAGACTAACCCAGTACCTAAAGGAAGAAGGGCCAGGACAAATCAATAAATGTCTCTTGCACACTCCAGACTGCTAGTTTGGCTGAATTTTTGACTTTAGTTGGTAGTATGTTGTAGAAAAATAAAAATCAAAGCGGCATATTCCACCTAACATTCTCTTTTCTGAGATTTAGGAAGCTCTCAGTTTCTGTGGTGGCTCTGTTGTTAGGAAGTCCCTGTGCCAGTGAAAACCTGGTAAGGATTTGACAGGTCCACCTGTGTCACCAGCTTTCAAACACTCATAGACAGCTTATCTACTTTTGCACAAACATCATTGACCAGTTACCATACTGCATGCATTTTTTACACACTGCTACTTGAAACCATGAACATTTTGAAAGTTGGATGAGGAGGTGCTTTATTCCAATCAAGGGCAAATAATAATCCATGCTGGTCTTCCACTGAAAGTCAAGTGCCTTTTCTAGGGAGAGAGCCTTTGTCTATTTGTCCAAAATGGAAGAAAATAAAGATAGGTTGCAAAATATTCTCCAACTAGGTGTTCATCCTTCTACTTCACCACTTTCTACACACACCACTGGCATGGGAAAGGAAGAGAGCAGAGGGGTACACTCAAGTCTGCCAAAGCACAACTGAGCCATTGGATGAGCCCCTTTGTGGATTTCAGTATGGAAAGCATTCCCTCAGGACCAGAAGAATAGTGTCACTTACGGAACTTCCTTTTTGTTAACCATTGAATTTCCTGCTTGGAGCTTTAAAGAGCATCCCATGTTCCTGAGGAGATACATGAGGTTTTACAAAAGGTACCAAAATGGATATGATCAGAGGACAGAGAGCATTAGAGATCAGAAGGGCTAAGACTCCTGGTACCACACAGAGAGGATCAGCAACCCTGGTCCAGAAGGCAAATGCAATGAGCAGGTGCATTGAAGGATGTTAGTGGCTCCCGTCAGCAACGTGGGAGTGGATCCCTGTCAGCCTCCTGCCCGTGGGTCAGGTCCCCAGTTGGCAGGCAGGTGGGACCATAACCATTAAAGTTGGCACTTTCTAGAAATTAAAGGACAATAGGCAGAAGGATTAGGAACACTTGTGTGAAGTTTCCAAGACTGATAATGTCATAGAGCCCTGTGCAAAAGATGGAGTTCTGTGAGTTCCTCCATGTTCCTTTGCG
The DNA here is from genome assembly GCF_048772815.1 of Callospermophilus lateralis. Classification (NCBI taxonomy): domain Eukaryota; kingdom Metazoa; phylum Chordata; class Mammalia; order Rodentia; family Sciuridae; genus Callospermophilus; species Callospermophilus lateralis. The sequence goes on along the minus strand of NC_135308.1, from coordinate 15,001,334 downwards.
GAAAGGCTTAAATGTCAGTGGTTATAAGTGAGGTGTCTGGGTCTGCAGACTATCTCTAGGCAGTCTGTCCTTTATAAGTAATCAGGGCAGGCACAAGATGACATCATCTATTAACCAATCCTCAGAAGTTGTCATGAAGGGATTCCAGGAGATATTTTATGAAACTAAGTCTCTTAGAATGGTACAGAAAGATTACATGGGTGTAGGGGCTACCGATGGAAGTAGTGTTCTTTCCTCCTGGCAATTAACAATTGGGGCTCTTGGCTCTAAAGGGATCCTCTCCTTGGCTCCCAACTTTCTCCTGTAGCTCTCTATTAAAAGAGGACAGGGACATCTTCCCTGGTCCACCAGTCTGCTTCATTTAAGTGTCTCATAACGTTTGTTGGCCACCAATTATATACCGTGTAGTGTGCAAAGTACTTAAGACAAAGGAGTGTCTTTCAGAATCAGCCTTGATTTCTTCATTTATTCTGTCACCTTGGATCCTTTTCTGAAAGCCATCTTTCCAGTTTACCCTGGCCTCTCTCTAATAAATCACCTCCACTAATTTATTTTTAACCCTTTTATATTGTGAGAATCTGGGTATCCATAGCTACAGAGACTGGAGGAAGAGGGCTCTTCTGACCTCTTCATAGCCAGTGTAGTTCTTCTTAGGCATTTTAAAACCAAGGAAAGCAGTCATTATGGAGGAGATTTGAAAGTCATGTACATAATCCTAACGCTTTTCTCTCTATATGATTATAATAATTATAGTAACTACCATATATCGTGTGGTTGTTATGTCAGTAACAAAGCATTTTCCATACACTGCCCAGCTGAATTCTCTCCATGCTTCAAGGTGGGCGATTTTTCTCTCCATTTCATGGATTAGAAAACTGACACTCCAGTCATCTCTTGGTACAAGGCAGATTCTGGATTTGAACCTTTGCTGTTCTGACTGTAGAGCTTGCTATTGACCACACTGCCCCCAAAATGCAGAATGGTTATTCCAAGCCCCACATGCTATTTTCTCTGCGACCCACAATATCACAGAAATAGTCTTGCAGATGTGTTTAGATGACATCATGCTGGTAACTGCAGATTCCTAATGAAGACATCATGTTCTTTCTGGAGATGTTGGTCATTCTGTGTTCTCTGAGACCCTGGGAGCAGACAGGTTTTGTCTGGTTTGGGAACTGGAGGTGCTTGCACTGGATGCTTTGTTATCTGCAGAGCAGGAAGTGGGGTCATCTAGTTGGTCCCTACACCCCGAGCCCCTGGGATCCTGCCTGTGGATGAAGGCAACATAGCCCAGCACACACACTCTGATCTGGGACTTGGAGGTCTGAGTTCCCTCTCTAACTGGGTGACCTTGGGCAAGTTCCTCTCCACCCTGAGCCTCTCCTTCCTCATGTGCCAAATGAGGAGAGTCGTGGTAATTAGAAGACCTCCAGCAGACTTTCTAATACCTTGCTCCTGCAGGTCACACAGGGAAGCTGTTTCCTATTCCCCGGACATTTTCAGTCGGCTCCCTGTACCAAGAGCCAGGTGCCCACTGGGAGACTGGGAGATCATTCCCACCTCACGTAAACCATTAACCTCATGGTAGCATTCTGGGGGGCATCGGGTTATAACAAGGACATAAAAATTATGAGCTGGATTTGTCATTGACTTCATGGCCTTTAATGGCCCTGCTGTCTCCTTAAGCAGATGGGAAGCAATCTTATGGCTGAAGCTTGGGTAGAGGAAATGCCTGTAATGCTTCTACAGGGAAGAAAAGAGTGGGCAAGGCCTGCCCCGGCAGGCAGCAGGCTGGCAGGGTGATAAAGTCTGGTGGCAAAGTGAAACATTAAAACACCCCATAAAAACCTAAGTGCTTCATCACCATCACTAATGAAAATATATGATTGCCTAATAAAATGCTCCAGGCCGGCCGCTGGCCACGGATCTGCATTTATTAACACCTGTTACCGCTGCTCTCTCCTTCCTGGGAAGGGCAACTTTCCACTCCAGATGGCCCAAGACCTGGGGAATTCAGCACAGGGCAAACGTGTGCCCAGTGGGTCTAATAGGAGGACCCAGCCGACATGGGACCCAGCAACACCTGTGCTTCCTTGAGCAGTAAAGAGACAAGGGCAATGACTGGCGAGCCAGCTGGAGAAATTAAACAGGAGGCTCACACGGTCTCCCATGTGCCTCTTGGACTGAGGATGAGTTGTAAAGGCAGGGAGGAAAGCCCAGGGGTGCTGGGACACTCAGGATACACAGAAGAAGTCACGGGTTTTCCCTTCCCTAGATGATCTCCCCCAATGAGTTTTGCATTCACTGTTACAAGCAAAAGTAACCCAAACCATCTACAATTTGAAATTCCTGAGCAATTTGCAGCCAGACACTCTGACTCAAGCCTCATACTGAAAGGTAGGTACCGACGACCTTCACACAGTGCTTTCTCAGCTGCAGAATGTCTGCAGCTTGATACAATCAGCCCTCACCTCTGACATGTGTATGATCCAGTTGATCTTTTTCTTTTCCCCAAGTTTTATTTTTCTTATTTTTATTGGTTTTTCTTAGTTGCACATGACCATAGAATCCATTTTGATAAAATTATACAAGCATGGGATATATCTTGTCCTGATTAGGACCCCCATTCTTGTGGGTGTACCTGCTGGTGAGATTCACTTAGGCATTTTCATAGGTGTACATGGGAAAGTCATGTTAGATTTCTTCCCCTGTCTTTCCTATTCCTATCCCTGCTCTCTTCCTGTCCTTAACCTTGGTGCAATCTACCGAACTTCTCTTCTTCCCCTCCCCAGGGCCTTTATTGTGGTTTAGCTTCCACATTTCTTAAAATGAACCTCTTAAGGTCGACAATATAATCATTCCCAAATTTGCTGATAAGAGGTAGGAGGGTCAGTTAGATTATTTAAGGTTTCATAACATCTAAGCTTCAAAGCTGGCACCCAGGTGATGGTCTCAGGTGCCTGAATCTGGTGCCCAGGCATCATGAGATGGACAGAACCCACCATCCTCCAAGACCACCTGCATCCTGAGGGTAAAGGCAGCCATCCAAGATTAAAATGATCTGGTGAGAGGTCACGTTGCATCCAGGGCTGTCACAGAAACAAGAGGATGTGTGCACCAGTGGAGGATCCTGAAGGAGCCTGACGGTTCTTATCCAGAGAAGGGGAAGGGACTCACTTGGTTTGCAAGACCTCCTGCCCCAGGACAGCCCCTTACTTCCTCACTGTCTGAACCCATCACATGCACCATCATCACGTGGATCTCGGAAATTTCCCACTAGCTACCAAACAGGGTTTTCCTTTGTACCTTTGTAAAATGGGAGGATGTGGTTAGGTTCTCTTCAGCTCTTCTTTGGCTCCTTGCTTTGATCTTGACTTTGCAATTCTGACCCAGGTGGTGCTCATGTGGGGAAACTACTTTAGGCTTAGTTTAAAGGGACAAAAGGGGCACACATATTAAGCAACTCATATGTAATAGGAACTGTTCCTATATTACGTCACTGTATGATCAAACAACTGTCCAAGGTAAATATCACTATTTTTTATAGCCCCGGGATTAGAGTGTTCTTCAAAGTAGGGAATTTGCTTGGTGCACACAGTGGAAAGCAAGAGGGTTGTACCTGGGTCCTTCCAAGGCCTGTGCTCTCTTTATTACACCCATCAGCTCCCTGCGACAGCCCCACCTTGAATTTCTTTGCCTCTGTCAGGAAGACCCTTGGACCTTAAGCCCTATTATCTAGCCTACCATGTCTCTCTTCCCGTAACTTGCCTCCCAGCAGAGGCACTTTATTACTGGCTATATTCTCAAACACATCTTCCCTCTCCTGCCACTACAATTTTCACAAGCAGAGGGGCGTTGTTAACTCGAGTTTTCCTCGCTGGACTTGACGCTGGCTGATTGCATTCCGCTGACATGCGCTCCTCCTGCTGTGTTGCTGAGATCGTCCCCTATCATTTCTGCATCCCAAGCTGGCAGGGTGTGTGGCTTTGCAACATCTTTTTTCCACTCCAGAAAGAATAGGATAGAACAGCTTTTATGGATGAAAATAAGAGGCTCGTATAATGAGAAATTCAGATTACTGCTTTCCTACAAGGGGGAAAAGAAAACTTACCAACATGAATTTGTCCTCTTGTACTGTCCTCTCTCCTCCCGCCCTCGCTTCCATTTTCCCCACATCTCTGTTTCCTCTGTGTTTCTCCAATATGTATCATGAAGGAAAGCATAGTCATAGACTCCAGGGAAGGGTGTTTAAACAGTGGGAGAACTGTCCACGGTGCTTAAAAGTCCACCAGCAAGAATCCACTGTGTGGAGGCAGTCATGGTATCACACACCAGAATGAAGTGACTAAGAAGTTTTCAGCTACTTAATGGAAATGTTTGCAACTGATTGGCCAACCTGCCCAGTGGTTAGATATAGGGGCACAGGTCCTCCAAGACTCACTTGGAGGAAATGGCCCTTGAGCACAGGAACCAAAGGGAAGGAACAGGCAGAAGAGGAGCCAAGGTGGAAATAAAAACTGGATTTTTGGCAGAGAAGGAGTTTGGGGTGAGAACTTTGAGAATCCCGAGAAATGTCAAGCCCAAAGGCTAAGATGATTGACGACAGCAAAAGTGTACGCAAGCTTTTCACTCCTCAACTTGGTAACAGGACTATCTCAACCAAAACCAGCACCTGCATCTGGAAGAAGGCAAACGTCAGCATCCTGACCCAGGATGGTACAGAGCCCCGAGTGAGCAGGCAACTGTGGAGCCAGAACTCGAGCCCTGGCTTTGCCCTTCACCATCTGCTTCACTTTTAGCAAGTGACAAACTCTAAGGATTCGTTGCCTCATCTGCAAATAGGAAAGAAGATCACCCACTCCCTGTGATTATTCAGAGCATAGAGTGAGATGCAATAGAGTTGAAATACAGGCCCAGCCCGCAGTAGGCACCTGCCAGTTATTAAGAGCACTATTCAGGTTTGCTTTTTCTTTGATCAAGGTCATATAATGGAATTTGTAGAATACAAAGGGTTTTTGTTTCTTTTCCTTTTCTCTGCAGCAGATTCTATTTTGCAACTCACTCTCTTTTCTGAGGCGAGATGGGAAAGGAATAGGAGAAAGGAAGGATGATGAAAATCACTGGGAGTGATAGTACCCGGTTGGCATTTAAGGATTAAGAGATTCAGAGACATGGGCAGTGTTGTCTCATGGCTGCAGTACAACCCAGGGGAGGCTCGGGAACGGTCTTAGTCTACTTTGTGCTGCTAAAAAGAATTCCTGGGACTAGATAATTTAAAAGAACACAAACCTATTATAGTTGAAGAGGCTAGAAAGTCCACAATCAAGGAGCCACAACTGAGTTAGGACCTTCTCACTCATCATCCCATAGCAGAAAGCAAAAGGGTAAGGAGGAGGCGATCAGACTCACAGTAGCAAGACCTTTTACACTTGACATTAATCCAGTAAGGATGGGGCCCTAGAGCCTGAACACTTCCCATTAGGTCCCACCTCCCCAGTATTGCACTGTGGATTAGGTTTCCAAACCACGTTGTATTGGACACACTTGAACCATGGCAGGGCCCTTTAGACCTTAGTGATTAGTCTGCATCCAACCAGCAAACGAAGAATTAGTTCTCAGGAGGAGGACTTTTTTCTGGTCCTACTAATGATTTGTCCCATGGATTGCTAAGGTAGTGTAAGGTGCTAGATGGCCTAGGACACAGAGAAGCCCCTTCATCTCCCTTATGAATTAGGTAGTCTTGGCAAGAGAATGGCACTTTCAGACAAACCAACTTAGCCCGCAGGGCAGTGAATAGGTGACAGTAGGAGACAGCATTAGCTTATGAAGGATTGCATTCCACCAGAAATGGCTGCTGTAGACAGGGATAGGCTGTGAAATCCCCTTTTAGGCATTCATTTGTCAACTAACATTTACTCAGTGTGCAGTATGAGAGTCATTGATTTAAGCACTTTGCCACTATTGTGCAAACCTTATCCTATCCGTCTCAACTCAGAGGTAGAGCTTAGAGAAAGAAGTAGGCGTTGGGAGTCTGCCGCCAGGCTGACTGCATACATGTGGGGAATTTTCAGAGGGACAGTCATTCAACCCAAATTTATTGAGACCTAACTGGTCAGGCATCGTGGTAAGCAGTGTAAGAAACACAAGCACAAAGATGAATAAAACATATTCTTTGTCCTTGAGGATCTCACAGTCTAGTGCATAAGACAAATAAATAAGGAAATAAGAATAACACCAAGTGATATGTTTTAAAATAGAGTGGTATGGAATGTGCTCCTGAAGAAGACGTAACTGTCAGGCAGGACGCGTGGGAATGCAGGATCTCCTGTCTGGTGCTTGGCAACTGAGGATCCAGGACCAGACGGCAGCATAGGAGCTGGGCGGAGACCTTGAGCCTAGCCAGCAGCAGGCTGCAGATGCAGGAAATGGGGCGTGGGTAACAGTGGGAGCTCACAAGGCATCAAGCAAGCCTCCAGGGTTTTGTACATATTTGGGGGATTTCATTTGTTTTATATAATGTGAAGGTCAATCATATAAACAGTGTTAAAAAAAAAAATCACAAGCTCAGAAAGTTAAGCAACTTAGAGCCATTCAGCAAGAGACTGCCAGAATCAAATGACAAATGTCAGAGGTCTGGGGACTGTATCTCAGGGCTCTCAGCAGCAAAGAGCAGCCAGTCAAAGGCAGAGCAACCTGGGTTGTAAGTTCACCAAGTACAGGGTTGGAACAGCCTTTATTTCTGTGATATGCCTCGTTGTGTCAAATCTTCTGCTTGTGCTTAATAAATGTTGACTGCGATCATTAATAATAGCGTCTAAACAAAACTCCTGTACAATACAAGTTGCTGCTCTCCCAGTTATTTTCTGCCTTTTATCTAAACCTCCATCTGTTCTCTGACTGCAGGGAGGTCAATTGAAATGCAGAGTTTGGGGGAAATGGGAAGGAGTTCTAAGCTTTGGTGTGGAGGGGGCTTTCTGGGGGTAGAGGACAGGTCAGGGTGAAAAGCATCATCAGAGCATTCCTGGTCTGGCAGACAAACCCTATGCAGAATGTGTCCACTGAGATCTCCTGCTTGTCTTCCTCTCAGTTGTAGAATTGGCCCACTTGGGTGGGGCATCTGGGCCTCCTTCTTAGAAAATATTATCATGTTTCCACAGGCAGAATAGTTTGCTACTTTCATCTCTCTGATAGCCTTCATGTAACTAACACTCATTAAATGAAGCTCCAATCTATGCTCCAGGCAATTGAATTTGATTTAAGATTTCAATAGCAATGAAAATTCACAACTAACAATTTGGAAAACACACAATTGCCATGGTTTGGATAAGAGCCCTCCAAAGGTCTATGTATTAAATAAAGGCTTGGTCTCCAGGGAGGCATTTGGGGTAGGTGCTGTGGACCTCTAGGAGATGGTTTCTAGTAGAAGGTCCTTCAAGGGGATTCTGGGACCCCAGCTACTTCCTCTTCCTCTTTTGCTGACTGGCTCATGACATAAGTGATTTTGCTCCACCTGTATGAGCTGCCATTGCCATCAGACACCCCCAAAAAATGGACCCAAAGAAATAGAGCCTCTCAATGATGGACTGAGCTGAATAGATCTTTCCTTTGATAAGCTAGTCATCTTGGATAGTCCTGGAAAGCTGACTAGCACAGTACCCCTATCCCCACAGGCATGCTTTCTCAAATTTCCCTAGTAACATATATACACTGTTTTGAGAAATCTTGGTAAAGGAAAACACAGAATCCTGGATGATCCATATGATTGATCTGACTCTTTTTTTTTTTTTCACAGAAACACAAGATAGCCTTAATTAAAAGTTTTATTTCAGAGCCTCATACTGAACTGTGCTAACATTTGGTGCTTAATAAATGCTGATTCATTGGTAGGGCATTGATTTCTTTCCAAGGTTCCAAATAACAAGAATTCTGTGTTTAAAACAGCATCCCAAAATAGCTGTTTCATTTACATGAGACCATCTTAGCAATAATTCTTATTGAATTTCTGCAAAGTCTGAAAAATTATGATACATGCTAAAAGATTAATAGAACAGAGTCGGTACCTTTTAGGAGCTTATAAAATACTTAGCAAAACTAGACTTAGAAATATCAAGCATCAAAGAAAAAATAACCTCTGTAATGTATAAGTTAATCATATGAGGTAGGAGTAGGAGGGGGATGGTGTGAAATTTCAATTATGGGGGATTTGTTATAACAAAAAATGCCATGGCCCTGGTGGCTTAAATGACAAACACTTGTTTTTCACAGTTCTGGAGTCCGGGAAGTCCAAGATCAAGGCATTCGCAGATCAGAGGTCTAGTGACAGCTACCTTCTCATTTCATGCTCATATAACCAAGAACGAGCTCTTGTCTCCTTCCCTTTCTTATGAGTCACTAATCCCATTTCTGACGGCTCCACCCTCAGGACTTCATCACCTCACACAGTAATGCAAAGACCATCACGTTGGGGGCTAGGTGTCAGCCTATGAGAGTTTGTGGACGGTGGAGGATTTAACAATACCCAGGTCTCAATTGCAAGGTGACACTGAGTCAAGATTTGAAAGAGGTTGGGATGATGACCTCTCTGGTCTGACAGAGAACACCCAGTGAGAGGGGATGCCTCATGCAAGGTTTGAAGGGAGGGTCTGCAGGAAGCCAGTGAAGCCAGGCAGGCGAAGAGCAGCAGGAGAGGCCCAAAAGGCGGCCAGAGGCCAGGTCATGCAGGGTTCTCTAGGCAGCTGGAAAGATTTGGGTTTTTCTTGCCTGGAAATAGGAAACACTGCAAGATTTTAAGCAAAAGTATGACACCACCTTTCAAGTTCTGAAAGTCTTATCCTAGTGGCTGCATCTAGCCTCAGAAGGCAGAGGAGAGGAAGAGGACTCCATAGGAAGCTTTGCAACAGCCCAGGTAAGAGATGATGATGGTGGTGGGCCCAGAGGTGGCCACAGAGGTGAGAGGTGATTGGATGGTCACATGCTTGAAGACGGATGGGGTAGGATTTGACTTAGTCCATCCAGACTGCTCTGATGCAATACCTTAAACTAATTTACACACAATGTAAATCTATTGCTTACATTTCTGGAGGCTGGGAAGTCCCGGATCAAGGTGCCAGGAGATTTGGTATCTGCTAAAAGTGTATCCCTATTTCAAATAAAGGTACCATTGCTGCCTCCTCACATGGTGGAAGCGGTAAGGAAACACTTGAGTGAGTTCCATGAGAGCACTAATCCCACTCTGAAGTGGACCCCTGACCTAATCACATCCCGAAGTCCCCACTCTTAACACCATCCCATCAGGCACTAGGTCACAACTTATGAATTTGGTTGGGGGGTGGGGAGCAGGATACTAGCATTCAGGCCAGACCAAATTTCTGAGTCGGACATGTATGATATAGAAAAATTTCACCCAAGAGATTGAATTTTAGCTGGATAGTCAACAGAATGTGATTAAGACTGGTGAACATTAACAGAGAAGGTGTATAAGATAGTGGAAAAGGTACCACTCCAAAAAGCACAGTCAGTTTTTAGAAAACAGTAGCTAGATTGGTTTGGCTGCAGTTAAAGGTTTAGGTAGATGAGTAATTTGAGATTGGAATGTGGAAAACATGGCTCTGAGGATCCTTGTTAGATGGCCCTTGGTCCCTGATGATTCAGGCTCATTCTTTATCCAAATCCTGAAATCCTACAAGTGTAATATCACACCAATGTCACTCCACAGATATGGGTGTAATTACAGCATCACCACAGCTGATTGGTTGGCTCTTCGTGTGCTTCTCCAACAGCTAATTTATTAATTCAGAATAGCTCCTTCCTCTCGGGGGCAATTTTTGTTTTTGGAAGGTATCCCAGTATTGAACTGCATCTACCTTCATGTGACTTCTAACCATTGGCTCTGGTTCACTTTCAGTCGGTAGCCCTTGAGCTCATTTATGCAGAGATGGTTCTTAAGTGCCTACCTAGACAATGTAAAGAGGAGGATTAACAGGACTTGGGTAGTTTTTGCTACCACTGCAAAAACTATTTTATATTAATGCATCACTTAATAATCAGTAATCTATGATACAGAAGACCCTCAAATCAAACCATGCTTCCTAATGCAGAGCATGAATACATATATGTGAATATGTATACAGCAAGTTGATAAAGGACAGAAAAATCCCGTCTTCCTAAAAGAGGTAGCTGTTCACCAAAGAAGAGCAAATAATCCAATATTTTCTTCTTCCTTCTTCTTGTTCCTTTATATCTTGTCTGGTTAGTGAGAAGCTGGGTGTTAAGGTGGACCTAGAAACAGAGGGCTTATGTGTTATTTGTCTACCTCTAACTCTGAGCCATATCTTAAGGGAGAATAATGGATTGGTGAGGGCACAGGGGAGTCTTGCATAGATCTCCAGTTTTCCAAGTTGCAGAATAGAGAAGTGGTTTGAATAGAGGTCTCAGCTAGGAGTAAAAAGTGTGCTGAAGAACCAAGCAGGGTGACCACAGGGAGGAGAGCAGGAATTCAGAAACTTGGATCTGTATCAAGCACAACAGTACATTCCAGTACTCCCATTTCATAGAAGAGGGGATAGGGGTCATGGAAACATTTCAAGGTCAAACTTTGTAAAGAGCTGGCGTATTAGGGGTGGGTACTGGGGAGGAGATGGTCTCACTGGTTCATGCACAATGTTCGAGAATCGACGTCACGTGAATAAAACTTGGAAACTATTACAAAGACCAAAGCACAAAGGGTGGTGGATGACTTGCTGAGTTTGATTCCAGAGGTGATGAAGAGTCCGTGAAGGGTTTGGGCACTGAGCAGCTTTGTCAAAGCTGTGTGAATCAATTCTGGCCTCTGAAGCCAAGAGAGTAAGTTGAATACCCTTATTTCACAACAGTCCTTGAAGCATTTAATAGAGGTGGTCTCTTCCTCCTGTCTTACCTTGAAGTTAAGCATTTTTATTTTTATTATTATTTTTTTAAGTCTTGTCATAAGGCTTGGTTTCAACCTCCTTAGCATTCTTGTCACTAACCCCCGGACACACTGCAAGTTACACATAAGCAACTACCATTTCCTGAAATCTTAAGATATGCTAGAGTAGAGTGGTAGAGATTTTACATGGCTTCTCTATTTAGACACCACAATAACCTTGTAAGGGAGATGCCATTTTGTCCCCATTTTCAGTTGGGAAACCCAAGCTTTAGAGAAGTCGTATAAGTTCCCCAAGGCTAGTGAGCATCAGAGGCTCACTCTGCTCTCACTGGGCATAGTTTTTGTAATATTGTGTTCCTACTGATCCCCGAACTCCCATCGGCAATACAAAAAGAGGCCCCGTGAAACTTGGGCTGAGGGTCCAGACCACCAAACGAACTATCCTTTTCTGAGCCTCAGTTTCCCTACCTTTCAGTGGGGGCTTGGACCAGATCCTCTCATAAGTCAGCCCTGACATGCCAGTACAGAGTGTTTTATTTCTTCATGTCCGTGAATTCAATCTGAGAGCAGTGACCGCATTTGTTGAACTGATACCTCAGAAGAACCATAGAACAATGGATTCAAACCCCTCTCCATTCTTAGGGGAACACAGGAAAACCTCATCTGCCACCCAGAAGTTTATTTTATACAAACCAGAAACAGTCAATGAATCTTATGGGTTAATGTGTGCCACATGTTTAAGCACACCTTACATTAGATACAATCTGGGTACCACCTAGCATTTTCTTTTAATAATGATAATAATGATCTACTGATGACTGGGAAGATGGGTGTTATAGCTTGGATCTGGAATGTTCTCCAAAGGGCTCATGAGTTAAAGACATGGTCCTCAGTGGTGGCCTTGTTGGGAGGTGGTGGAAACTCAGGAGGTGGGGTCTAGTTGGAGAAGGTGGTCACTGGTGGGCGGCCTTTGAAGGGGACATCTGGTTCCCAGCAGCTCCTTCCTCACTCCCTGCCATGATGGTCTACCTCACCAAAGGCCCAAAGTAACAGGGCCAACAACTTTGGCCCGAAACCTGTGAAAACTATGAGCCAAATAAATCTTTCCTCCTGTAAGTTGTTTTTCTCTGCTATTTTGTCACAGTGACAGAAAACTGACAAACACAAAGGGAGAATGGAAATATGCTTCTGACTGGTAAAGAGGAAGAGAAATCCAATAACCTCTTTACCTTTTAGCACTAAAAGCTTGAATTAAAATGATTGAACACTGAACTATAAATACAAATAGAAAAGGGTATGGATATATGAGAAAAGTGCTGAAAGTAGTAGGGTATTCAGACGAGACGTGACCAGGAGGGACAGGCAGGCGCCTCTAGAGACAGTCTGGCTCACTCAGGTCAATCTCCATCATCCTTCAGCCTGGAGAAAATAGCCAGTTGGAAAAGGCAGGATGGCAAAATCTTTGCCACAGTGTGGTTGCTCCTCTTCACTTTTTCCTCTGCCTCGGGCCAGATCCCTCTGACCCCCTGGGCATACTGCAGAGCTCCCCTTCCTGTTTCCTAAGTGCCAATCACTCCTGCCCTTGCCCTGATCTTTTCAATCTAGCCTCCTGGTTCTTGGTTCTTGCTTTCACCTTTCTATGACAGGTTTCCTGGGATCGTGCAATATTTACAGAGAGTAGCCTCCGTCCTGACCCCTCCCACCAGCCTTCCCCATCTTTGCCTAACACCGGATGCCTTTGACCCCACTACATTGTCAGTTCCATTGTCTATTTGCTACACACTCTGTACAGAATCTGGACTTGAGCTGGGCTTCTCTCTGTGCTCAGGATTTCTCATCCTTTCTCCCAGGTGGAAGAGAGAGGAGCAGAACCAGGAGCAGGTTCATAGGCAAGAAAGTTTCTTACCTGAGACCAAACGATTCGTGCTAAAAGGGGAATCCTAGAAGCTGAGTCTCAGAGATGGTTACTGAGACCAGTAGTGGGAAATTGTCTCCAATCAAGTCATGCATGTTTCAGGGCTAGGTGAGGAATGGGAGCCAAGGCACAGAGCCAAAGAAAGCCTCCGTGAGACAAGAGGTCAAAGCAACTTAGAGGAAGAATGGATGCATCTGGAGGCAGAGGGCCGCTGCCTGCGGCCATTGGCAGGCACTTTCAGCTGGAGACTTGGGCAGAGGTTCATTCATATTTAATAGGGCCTCTAATTCAGTGGCTGAAATCTAGGTTTCTGAATCCAAAAGATGGATTTACATCCCAGCTGTACTAACTGCTAGCAACTGTGATTGTTCCAGAATTTCTATACCGCAGTGCCTGAGGGAAGCCATCTGGTTGGAATAAGAGGTTGGGAACTTGTCTTGAAGCTGCCTTGGCATAGTTCTATAAGTAATATTGAAAAGAATTAAGTGTCGGTATCTCAGAATGCCTGAGGGTAGAATAGTTGAGTCAGCTATTGTTACAACAATGCTATATAATGAACAATCCCCCAATCTCCTCCTCCGTGGTATGGAACAATAGGCTGGTGTTTCCATGCTCTGCTGGGGTATGCAGGTCTGCTGGGGCAGCTCTGCTTCAGGCAACTGGTCACTGCGGCTCCACTCACCTAGATAGGCTCAGTTTGACTTCAGGGAGAAGATTGCTCCAGGTTTGCTCTACCTGCCTTACAACTGCCTTGAACTTGGGCCACTGAGGCGTGCTCTACTCAGAGAGAAAGGAAGCCTGTGGAGTCAGCCCAGCCACATGAGCACGTCAGGCCTTCACTTAGGTCATACTCACACCCATGGGCTAATGCAAGCCTCACAGCCAAGCCCAAAGACATTCCTTCCACTTGGATGTCCCAGAATGACGGGGTGTGGGTGGAGACTACACCACCAGGGGAGGAGAACCGAGATCAAAGCGTGTTTGGGGAGAGTTCACGGTACTTGGCCTTGGACAAGCCTTACAGTTTCTGCCATGAGCTTCCACCTCCTCCTGTGCCAGTTTAGGCTGATGAGATTCAGACGAGCATAGAAGACAATGAAGTGGGCTTGAACCAGACTTAGATCCCCTTCTCAGTTCCAGTGCTGACCTGCTGGGTATCCTTGGGCACATCACCTAACTGTCTTGCGCTTTGCTTTTCCTCTTCTGTGAGATGGCACTAATGATAGTGATAGGACTTCTTCCACAGGATTACGAAAAGAGGGAGCCAGGAGCTGTCTGTAAAGTAAATCTCACCTGGCACTGGTGTTGGTAGACGTAGGTGGCACAACCTCCCTCCAACTGAATTCAGCTGGAGATCCTGCTTGTCCCTGTCCCTGCCTTTCCTGATGGATCCTTGCTCTCCAGCCTGTGCTCACCTACCCCTAAGGTCGCTCCTCTGGCTCCCTGCTGTCCGGGGCACACATCCTCCTCCCAGAGTGGGCATTTGCTCAGCGCTTCTGCCCTCTGGGCCTCCTCCAAGGCTTGCCGAGGCACGAGGGCCTGATGGACCTGGGAGCATGTAGCAAGCAAGAAAAGAGCCCGCACTCCCAGAAAGGAGGCAAGGTAGAGAAAATCCACAAAACCAGGGTGAATGTGGGTGACTTTGAAGTTCTCCAGTCCCCAATGGGCCCTCTGGTCACAAAGTTAATGGAGCCAGGGGCTGGGTGGACCTGGAGCCTGTGAGCTATCAGAGGTCACCAAGCTTCATTTGTTCCTGACCAGTCTTTGTCTTCATGATCCTGGCTTCTGTCATTTTCAGCTTTACCAACAAGTTTGCAAATTAGATTCTGTATTTTGCATCTTATTAAAAAACATTTGTTGCCCCAGGTTCTCACAAACCACAAAGGGACAGATATTTATCTCGGTTGTGGTTCTTCTTTCTTTCCTGCCCTCCTGTGTCCTTTCCTATACACAAAGCCTTGTGCATAGTAGGAGCTCTCTATTTACCAAACAAAACGTCACACCAACATAAAGGGAAATCCCTGCCAGGGTTAGAGATGGGTGGGCCCGTGGCCATGACTCCAGTTCCTAGAATACCTCGGATAGCAAGAATTGCAGAACCAAATCACACACACATCCCATGCCAAAAAGTAACACACACACACACACACACACACACACACACACACTCTCTCTCTCTCTCTCTCTCTCTCTCTCTCTCTCTCTCTCTCTTTGAGCTTAATCATCCTATTTATCCTCTAGGTTACCAGCATTTGGGGCAAAGAAAATGTGAAAAAGAAAGATCGAAGAAAAAATATCTCATTTTACACTTTGCAACTAATTCCATTAATTATGTTGTGATGCAATTAAGCATTTCATTTCAGAGCTATTAAAGCTTAAATTATTTATTAATAATTACAGATCATTACCTGATAGTGTTCACTCTGCAGAACAGGAGATGAATAATTTAGCAGCGTTGACATGGTTCTCTCCACACAGCCCTCTTTAGATGGTGTCTATATTTGTACATGTCAGCTTGCCAATGCCGGTGAGTGTTTGTGTGAACTCTACCTGTTCATTCCATTATCCAGGATCTTCTTGAATTCTGCATGTAGTTGAAAACTTTTCACTCTTAAAGTCATAAGGGTTAAGTGGTAATAACGGTAATGTTAACTAGATAAAATGTGAATTTTCTTCTCATGAGATGGACTCCAGTTCCAAGAGCAAACGAAAATTACCCCCATTCATTGCAGAAGTTGTTCTTATTCCCCTCTCCTTCCTTTCAGGATCCTTAATTATTATTATTACTGCATTATTACTATACACAGGCACTTCACAGATTAATGGTTTTTAAAAATGCTGCTTAAAGATTGCTTTTAATCAAAACTAAAACAAAATGATTAAAGTTTAAACATATAAAAGAATTTCACGGTGGATCAATGCAAGCAGTAATTGACAAGTGGGGACAGACATTACTCATATAAAGATCAAAGTCTGGTTCTTATTGAGCCTAACCAATCAATTTCAACATCATCCAGAGTGGTTCACCCTAATGTCGTATCTGGAAAAAATTCTAGCTCGCATTAGGAAATCGTTCAAGACATAGGTACCAAGAGCACAGCTACACACAAGAGACTTAATCACATTCTGTCAATATGGATGTAAGTATACTGTTATCTACTTTAGGATTTTAAAGTGGAAGTCATTCCTTCACTTAGCATATATTTCCTGAGTACCTAAGTGGTGCCAGGGCTGTGCTGGAGCTGGGGTTGTGGCGGTCAATGAGCTGAGGTGGGAGGCAGTCCTGAATTCAAAACAGAACTCTAAAAAGCTTTAGAAGATGCTCTTTTACAGGTGATCTTCCATCACGCCCCTGTCTTCTAGTGAATTGCCAGGGAACTGGGACAAGACTTTTCATTCCAAAACAAGATTGATTTTTGATACAAAAATCAATCAATGTATCATTGCATGCTGTCTACCCTGGCCTCTGTGCAGACCTGCAGTTAGCTGCACCGAGCAGTGTCTGCACTACAGTCATGTTGTGGATGGATTGAAAGGAAGAAGATGTGCTTTTACACATGTTCTGCCAGACCCCAAACAAGGACCGTTAGGAACACTTCTGTTTTCTAAGCAATTGCAACCCTTCCTCAAACTCCAGCGGCTTTCTACTCCCCGCGTTATGGTGGGGTTGCGGGGTTTCACTCCGGCTGTGGTACTCTCTCTCTCCTGCTCCAGATTTGCTTTCAGAGTTTATATATTAAACTGTGGTAAAATATACATATCATACTGTGTATCATTTTAAGCACTCACATGTGTGCAGTTTGGTGGTATTAAATATATTCATGATGTTGCAGAAGCATGGTGACTATCTCCATCTAGAACATTCTCATCATCTTCAATAAAAATCCCTCTACTTAAAAACCAAACTCCCTGTTCATCCTCCTTAAGCCTCTGGTATTCTGATTTCTCTCTCTGAATCTGACCAATCTAGGTACCTTATAGAAATGTGATACGATACTTGTCCTTCTGTGCCTGGATTATTTCACTAAGTATGATATTTTCAAGGTCCATCCATGTTGTAACATATACCAAAATTTCAATCCTTAAAAACTGAATAATATACACAGTATGTATGTGACACATTTTGTTAATCCATTCATCTATTGATGGATATGGGCTTTTTTTAAAAAAACCTTTTAACTATTGGTAATAATGCTGCTGTGAATGTTGGTGTATAAAAACCTGTGATTTCCCCTGCTTAATTCCTTTGTACTTCTAGGATAAGTGGAATTGCTGGTAGCTCCATGTTTAACCATTTGGGAAATTACCACAGCTCTACCATTTTACATTTCCATAAGGGTTCCAATTTCTCCATATCCTCATTAGATGCATACATGTTTATTCAGATATCTTTTTGCCATGTGAAAATTTTATTCATATGTAATGTCCTTATTTGTTTATTTCCACCCTGTTTGATTTAAAGTCTTTTTAAAAATTTAATATTAGTGTAGCCACTCTATTTTGGATAATTTTGCATGGAATAGTTTTTTTTTCTCCCTTATCCTTTCAGTTTTGACCTATTTGTGTCTTTGAATCTAAAATTAATCTTTTATAGATGGCATTCAATTGGATGATTTTAAAGCATTTTGCCAATCTCTATCTTTTTATGAAAGAGTTTAACCTATTTACATTTAAAGTAATGACTAAGGAGGAGACATTTGCTTCTGCCATTTGTTACTTGTTTTTTTATATGCCATAAATAATTTTTGTCCTTATTTTTTTCTA
This sequence comes from Callospermophilus lateralis, assembly GCF_048772815.1. Classification (NCBI taxonomy): domain Eukaryota; kingdom Metazoa; phylum Chordata; class Mammalia; order Rodentia; family Sciuridae; genus Callospermophilus; species Callospermophilus lateralis. Next base: position 14,983,749 of record NC_135308.1, on the reverse strand, counting down.
TACTGACTTCTTTTGTGTTTTGTTGATTTCTTATAGTGAAACATTTTAATTTCCTTCTCATTTCTCTCTGTGTATACTTTAAGGATATTTTCTTTGTGATTACCACGGAGATTACATTTAAGTCCTAAAGTTATAACAATTCAATTTGGATTCACACTAACTTAAATTTAATAGCCTACAGACTCTGCTCCTACAGTTTTGCCCCATTCCTCCCTGTCACCGATGTCATGTGTAGTGTCATTATATCCTGTATGCTCAATTAACAGATTTACAATTTTTATGTATCTGTCTTTTAAATGATGAAGGTTATGAAGAGTTGAATCATGGATAAAAATATGATAATTCTAGCTCTTATAATTGCTTGTGCTTACTTAACCAGAGATCCTTATTTTACAGTACAGCTTCTAGTTACTTGTACTGTCAAGCTTCCTTTCAATTTGACATGAAGAACTCTTTTCAGCAATTTTTTTCAAAGCAGATCTAGTGGTAATGTCCTCCTGGTCTTTTTAAAATATCTGAAAATGTGTTCATTTCTCCTTCATTTTTGAAGGATAGTGTTGCCAGACACACAATTCCCAACTGACTTTTTTTTTTTTTTTTAGCCCTTTGACTCTGTAAAACCACTACATTCTGGCCTCCACGATTTCTGATAAGAAATTGATAGTAAACATATTAAAGATCTCCTTCTGTCTTGCTGCTTTTAAGATTCTCTGTCTTTGGTTTTAGAGAGTTTGATTACAGTGAAACTTGGGGAAGGTCATTTTGAATTATCCTACATGGAGTTCATTGAGCTTGTCAAAAATGTTTTTTTTTTTTTCACCCATTGCTTCTGCAAATACTTTTTTTTGGCTTTTCATTCCTCTATTCGCTGGGATTCACACAGTGGGTGTGTCAGTCAATGTGATGTAGTCACAACGGTCCCTTGGGTTCTCTTCATTTTTATTTATTCTATTTTTTCTTTCTGTTTCTCAGTTCCAATGACTTCCATTGATCTGTTTTTATATTCACTGATTTTGCTTCTGCATGCTTAAAACATTTTTGGAATACTTCTGCTGTTTTTTTTAATATCAGTTATTACAATTTCTATCTCCATAGTTTATTTCTGGCTCGTTTTTATAATTTTCATTCTTTATTGGCATATTAATTTTGTTCATACATTGTTTTCTTGCCTATATTTAAGTCTTCCTTTGGCTCCACAAGACTTTTAAGACAAGTATTTTAAAGTCTTTGTCTAGTAAGTTTGGTCTTTCTTAGGTTCATTTTCTGTCAATGTATTTTATTCCATTTAATGACAAACTTTTTATTTTTTTGTGTGTCTTACAATTATTTCATTTTGTTGTTGTTCAAAAATGGAATTGTGTGTGTGTATGCTGTTGGGGATCAAATACAGGGTCTCAAGCATGCTAGGAAAATGCTACTGAGCTCCCTCTCCAGGCTAAAAACTGGATATTTGAACCTTATATTTTGGTAGTTCTAGAAATCAGATTTTCCTTTCCCCCAGCATTTATTGTGTTGATTTGATTTTTGTGTTTTGTGGATTATTTTTTTTTTCATTTAATCCAGAGTATCTCTGTGCCAGAGGTCAGCCAAAGGTGAAAGCTTATGGTCTGATCAGGTTTTACCTTAGACTGCTTCTTTGCTTGAGGATGTGCAGTGGCTTTTAAAACCCCATATAGTCAGATGTTTTTGAATCACCAAAGGGAAAAAAAAAAGAAATACTTCTGCTGGGTATTTTGACAATGGCTAGCCTTGATGATTACATCTCAGTCATCAGAAACAAGCTTTCCCAATCAGCACCCAGAACCTCCATATCTGAAGGACAAGGTCCTTACTGCTTACCTGACTCCAAAAACCTGTGCTCACAGCTGCCTGCCATGGGGCTAGAGGTGGGAGACAAGGAGTCACTATGGAGCTGAAGGCTGAAATTGACTGATGTTAATTGTAGTTTGTCATCCAAGCTTTTCCTGTGAACTATAAGCATCCAAATAGACTTCATAGCTCTAAGATCATCACTTTGGACAGTTTTGCCAGTATAAATGTTGTCGAGGTGGCAAGATAGACTTCCATTGCTTCCTACTATGTCATCATCTCTGACATCAGTCTTCTCCAGAATAAATAACAAAAGGACACAAGGTGGAGCCAGGAAACCCCGGATAGCTGCCTCTGTACTGAGCATATTCTCTCAAGAGATCATCTCCAGAAAATTGCGTGCCATGCAGGCTTCTTTGGACATATGCAGCCCCAAAGCTTTGGAAGTACCAAATCCATTAAAGGAGGAAGAACAAAAGCCACACTGTGATGAGATGTTTAATCACTGCTTGTATATCTATTAAACAATAGCTATCCAGCTGATCAGCTCATTTGCAGGGCATTGTGGGGGTTATGTACATATGTAACACACAGTCTTGCTCTTGAAGAGTTAACAGTTGGAAAATAAATAGCTTGTTTGTGAGGAGTCAAACATTACCTTAGATAATTTAAGCACAGAGTGGGGTGGGAATGGGCAGGGGAGAGATTTCTGAGCACTAAAAAAAAAATCATTAAATATGTGGGATATTGGGGATAGGAAATGAACAAGCCTGGGGACATGTGAGAAAAACTGCCAAAAAATAAGACTCAAGTTGGAGACTAGAAGTAGTTTAAAATAATAGACTGTGTTGGCTGAGGTAGAGGGGACAGGGAAATAGAATAGAAAAGTTTATAGATGGCCAACCATAATTAAAGAATTTACATTCTACACATTAAAAAAAAGAAACAGCTCAGATGCACAGTTTAAATAAAGAAAGAAAACCTCTGTGTATGTACTACTTAATATAAATAAATAAATATAAATATAAATGTTTCCAATGTACCCATAGATCATGCAGGTGATACCGAGTATCTCTAAACTCAAATCCCGAACTCTGAAATGTTGTAAAGACTGAAAGTTTTGAAGATTGACATGACCCACAAATAGAGAATTCTACACCATGAACTGTTCTGTATGGTCCTGGGGGTTGAACCCAGGGCCTAGCGCATGCCAACCATGAGTTTTACCACTGAGCTACACCTCTGGCCTCCACACCATGAAACTTTCTTTTGTGCATAAAGTTATTAAAAATATATTACAAAACTACCTCTAGACTGTGACTCTAAGGTATGTATAAAACATAAACAAATTCATGGTTAGACTTAGGCTTCCCTTTCAAGATCTCATTATGTATATGGAGATATTCCAAAATCTGAAATCCAAAACATTTCTGGTCTCCACCAATTCAAATCATGGATAGAGAGCTTCCCTATCCTCCCTCAACCAGAAGTACCCTTTACTGAAATTTTGTGCCATCTTGCTTATGCACATCTTTATGTAGTTAAATGTGTACTCTCTCTCTCTCTCTCTCTCTCTCTCTCTCTCTCTATATATATATATATATATATATATATATATATATATACACATTAACATTTGTATTTCAAAATTTTATTTAATGTTATAATGCAGAAAAGTTTTTGCAACTTGCTCATCTTATGATTTTAATTCATATCACACCTGTGATTCTAGATCATCAGGCTGGATAAATGTTTTAATGCCTTGTTTAGGATATCAGTATGCCTAAAACATGAGTTTAGGAAGAGTAATCTGGCAGTGTTGAGACAAACATCCCGTTGCTATCAGTGATTCTCTAAAACATAGGTTACTTTTATTTTTAAATACCTAACAATAGTTATTTTCAAGATCATACTTGATACACATATTTTAGAGCTTGAAAGGATTATTGTGATCTTACCAAAGCTTAGAGAGTTTAAAATAATTTCCCTCTGAACCAGATAAACACAGGTCTCCTGGCCTACTGACTGCTGCCCTGGATTTGTCTCTTCCACGCTACTATTTCTGAGTTATTTAGTCCATTCCTACAGATTATCTATCTCCGTAAAGTCTATGAAGAAGAAGAAGAAATGGAAAAGCATTATGGGGTATTTTTTAATCAAGAATTTACGGACAGAGCTGGAGATGTAGCTCAGTGGCGGGAGCTTGCCCCTCACATGTGAGGCCCTGGGTTCAAACCTTAGCACCACATATAAATAAACAAAATAAAGATATTGTGTCAATCTATAACTAAAAAATATATTTAAAAAATGAGTTTAAGGACAGAAAAAAACATTTAATGGCCCAGATTAGGGGGTCTTCAAACTTTTTACATAAAGAATCTGGTAGTAAATATTTGGGGTTTTGTGGGTCATATAATTTTGGCTGCAGTTATTCAAATATGATGCTATCATGTGGAAAATAGCCATAGACAATTTGCAAACAAAGGGATCTGGATGGGTTCCAATAAGATATTGTTTTAAAAATAGACACAGGGGTGAGGGGGATGGCTGGGGTTGTGGCTCAGCAGTAGAGTGCTCGCCTAGCACGTGTGAGGCCCTGGGTTCGATCCTCAGCACCACATATAAATAAATAAATTAAATAAAGGTATTGTGTTCAACTACAACCAAAAAATAGATATTTTAAAAAATAGACATGGGGGCAGATTTGGCCTGTTGGTTGTAGTTTTCTGTACTGAGTCTATAAAAATAAATTCCAGAAACTAAAAAATGAAGCTGAGGATTTCCTAGTGAACTTGAACCCCTCTTTATACTTTCTGTGCTGTAATGTGTGATGCTCAGTGGATGATAAATTCCCTTCCTTTCATGCCCCTCAAGTGGGGATTCATGACTGACAACAGGCACCTAAATTTTTTGACTCGCACAATACCAACTACCTAGAGGTCTTTTTTCTCAAGTTGTTTATTTTTGCTCACCAAAATAATAATATTTTGAATAACGTGCCAGCTATGCATGACCAGTTTTCTTATCAGCATACCTTAAGGAGCTATTTTACTTCTGAACATTACACAAATTAACAATTACTTTCAACAGCATAAATATATATAATGTTAGTTTCCCCAGGGCCACATCAATTGAGAGCACAATCATGAGAAATTGGTCATAATGACAGTCTTCTCTGGTTTATAATCTTTTATAGAAAAGAACTGGAGAAGTAGGTCTCCAAATATTGCCTTCTATATTTAAAGGACTCTTAGGCTTGTCTAGCAGGTGTCCCTGAGCAGATATTTTAATTTTCCAGGGGCCACGCACTCAACTTTTATTTCATTTTCTCCTTCACTTCTGAGGAAACAGGCTTTCATTTTATTTTAATGGAGCCCATGTGTCCATCTGTTCATGAAAACTTTGGAGACCCAAAGGAAAGAGTGAGAAGATTATATAGGTGACACCAAATTGTGCCCCTTTTGAAATCTTCCTTCCCACAAACCTCTAGACAAGCAAGGTTCCTGAAACATGGTGCTTAAGATCTACCCAGTCTCATAGCAGAAACTGGTTACACATTCAAGTGGTAGAAGAGTTTAATGAAAGGACCATATATATAAACACATAGGCAAGGACAGGGATCCAGGAGATAGCATACACAAATATTAGGACCAGCTTCCACACCTAGGACTTAAGGACAGGGTAGCGATTGCTTACCAGGACCTGGAGAGGATGTCCCTATCAACAGCATTGCCAGGCAGAAACTCTGACCCAACCCATGAAGGTTCAACAAGGAGAAAGCTAGAAGTTGCCCCTCCATGCTCCTGTCGAAATTGAGGTAATGAATCCCCATACAGCTTCACTTCCTGTTCCCCAAATCTAACCAGAGCTGAGACACGACACAAAATTGTAGTTACATGTTAGTTTCCTAAAGCATAGAGCCGGGTGGATGAAGACAGAAGATAAAAGGGCCCAGACTTCTCTACCCCCTTTTTTCCAAAGGTATGTCCTCTGTTCTCTTTTATATTTTGTGGAAAGTTAAGAGTCTCTTGCCTTCTGCCTTCAGGACTTGATACTAAGAAATAATGATTGGCCTTTTTTTGTGCTATCTCATAAAGAGGGTCCTCAAAACTTTTGGTGCAATATTAAAAATATGGATTCTATGGGGCTGGGCTTGTGGCTCAGTGATAGAGTGCTTGCCTAGCATGTATGAGGCACTGGGTTCGATCCTCAGCATGGCATGAAAATGAAATAAAAATATTGTGAAAAAACCCCAAATATATATATATATATATATTCTAAAATCCTGACTCCACACTAGCTGGCTGCTTATACAAGTTATTTAAGGTTTCTGTTTCTGTCTCCATTTACAAAGTGAGAATAATAACACTACCTATCTCACAAGGCCAATGGCGATACATAAAGTATTTGGGAGAAATATTTTTATTTTTATTTTTTATTTCTTATATATGACAATAGTGGAATGAATTACATTAATAATTATCCACTCACAACACCATTTTTCATAACTCTGTATATGAAGTATGTTCTTGCCAAATTATGCTATTATATATGAGCTCTCTTATTATTATTTTTTGCATTATAATTCTTAATACACTTTTATACCACAATTTGTCATATTTCTGATTGTATATAAGGTATGTTGACACCAAATTCACATCTTCATACATGTATTTTGTATAATGATGCTAAGTGAGGTTAGCTGATCCCCAAAAAACCAATGCCAAATGTCTTCTCTGATATAAGGGGTGGGGGAACGTGACTCAAAATGGGGTTGGGAGGGAGAGCAAAGGAGAAAGATTACCTCTAGATAGGGAATAGGGGTGGGAGGGAAAAGGAGGGAGAAGGGGAATAGCATGGATAGTGGAAGGAGACCCTCATCATTATAGAAGTTTTTTTATTTTTAATCAGACTCAGACTATTATTATACATTGCTATTCAGACATTTACAACACAGTAGGAAGACTCTTAGACTTTGGTTCTGGGATCCTTGCTATGCAAACCACTTTATATAACTAAAGCCTATAAGTAAAGATGGTGATACAGTGGTTTTATTTCTAATACCTTCTGACCTCAGATTTTATGAAATCTCTTTCCACTAAAGCTAAGAGGGCTGTTTCCAGCCTAATCTTGTTGGAAGTTCTCTCCTTTTTCATTTCTCAGTCTCAGTGCATGTCTTGTGTTCATTCAGGCCTTCCCTACATTTGAGCTATTAAATTATGGAGGACTCAGTCTTTCTTTGATGGTTTATGGGCCAAGCTCAGCAATGTCTGTAATGTTAAATTGTATTCCCTTCGTTCTGTATATCTCAATTCTGATCAGCTGCTCTACAGATCTGTGCAAAGCTGATGTGTACAGAAGACCATGCACCTCAACTTGAATTCTCCCAGATGTCCTGCTCCAGCCACCAGTCATTAACACCAGAGAGGGGAACCACTTCTCTACTTGGGAGTGCTTAAAGTGATTCATTAATTATTTATTGCTCTGTAACAAATTTTCCCTAAATGTAGAAGCTTAAGGAAATAAACATGTACTATAAACATGTACATAAACATTACATGTTTCTAGGGTCAGGAATGCAGGCAAGACTTAGCTGGATACCTTTGCCTCTCGCTAGGTGTGTCACAAAACTGCCATCAAGGTATTGGCCAGGGCTTTGATCATCAAGGTATTGGCCAGGGCTTTGATCATGCCAAGGCTTGACTGGTAGACGATGGCTTTCCAAATTTGTCTGTTGTCACACATTTGTCTGTTGCCAGTCTCACATCTTTTGACCAGAGACATCAGTTTACATCCAGGTTGGTCTCTCCATAGAGCAGCTCACAAAATGGCAGCTGTGTTGCCTCAGAACAAGGGAGTAAATGAGCCAGAGGAGACACCCAACATGGAACATAGTCTTTTTGTAATTCAATCCCAGACATGACCTCCCTCACTTTGGCTGCAATCTGCTTGAAGTAAGTCAGTCCCCACTCCACTCACAAAAAGGCCTCAGTTGAGGGCGTAAATACTGGAAGCGTCATCACCACTGGCATAAAATTTCATGTAGATTTCCATGGCTTTCGGATAAAAGAGAACCCTTTTCAAGCTGAGTTCTACTGGAAAGAGTTCCCTCACTATTGAAAATTAATTTCTCCATGGTTATCTTCTAAATTGCATTAAACAATGTCTGTCTGAATGCAGCCACTTGGGGTTCTGTAGTTTCATCTTTATATGCTTCTATGTGTGGACCACAAGTACAGTCTGTAAGCTGTAAATTACTGGTGTTGGTCTTCATCAGTATTGGAAATTTAAGAGCTCCTTCATTTTAGTTATCACTTCTGCAGGCAACTCTGAAAGTCTTCCACCCCTCAGACCCTGACTCTCAAGATGCGGTCAGGACCTCAAAGTGGAAGGTCCAAAACAGAACTCTTCAATTCCTGTTCTTTTTGTTCTTACTGCCTCGCATGGTAGCTTGATCACTTCCTGATTCATTCTTGATGAAGATTCTGGAGAGAACATCCAGCTGTTCTCTTCCTTCTCCACCCAGGTCTAACCAGTTGTCAAGCTTTTATTAATGTAAGGATCTGGATAATAGAGTTGAAATCATATCAGCTTTAGAAATAGGAAAGATGGCTTAAAATCCCAGATCCACCAATTATTACTTCACTACTTCGGTGTGTGTAGTGGGGGCTAGGCAAGTAGAGAGGGAAATGTAATGGAAGATACAGTTGGGAAAACTTTGAATGCCAAATCTAAGTCATACTTGATTTATGCCTTAGAGGATCATTAAAATATTTTGAGGAACAAGTGTGAATTCAGGAAACTTACTCTGGCCCAATTTTCTTTGCTTCCTTATTTTCTTTGCTTCTTTCTTCTCTCCCTTCTATTTCCTTATTCCATCCTCCCTCTCACCGTTTCTACCTTCCTGGGTTGAACTCCACTAAAGGATGCCCTCACTGGCCAGGGTCACTCCTCCTGGTTTGTTCCACTGCCTGAGGCTTACAGGACGTCCAGGATGCTTACAGATGGACTTGTCTTATCTTACCCATGGACTTGGACCCTTTAAGGAAGTGAGGGGTTCTGTAACTACTCTTCCCACAGTACTTACCACGGGGCATCAACATGTGGCAGACACCCCATCAGGATGGTTCAGTGTCTTAGCTAAGGAAAGACAAAAGGAGGTACTTAGAATTCCTGAAGTCAAGTATAACCTTTCTTAGAGAGTGCCAGAGAGTAAGATTTATTCAGGTGAAAAGAAAAGAAACAGAGCTCTTGCCAAGTGACAGGGGTCCTGACACCACCACTCGAGTGACCTTAGAAGCACTTCTCAGACCCAGCCAGCCTCAGATGAGCCGACAGTCTTCACTAACACAGCTTGACTGCGCGTGCACCTGTAAGAGATGTTGATCCGAAGGCACCTGCTAACCCCTCGGACCCCTGACCCACAGAAACTACAAGGGGAGTAAGTTTGTTGTTTTACAAGATGATAAATTTGGGGTGGCTCCAGGGGCTGAAGCTGGAAGATCATGAGTTCAAAGCCAGCCTCAGCAACTTAGCAAGACCCTATCTCTAAATCAAATATAAAAAAGGGCTAGGGATATGGCTCAGTGGTTAATTGCCCTTTCATTCAATCCTTGGGGGGCGGGAAAGAAATGCTAAATTTGGGGATAATTCCTTACACAGTAATAGACAGTTAACACTTAACACAGCCAGCAAAAAGAACTGACCTGCCCTACCCACTACTGGTCCTTGCTCCCACTTCTGGGTCTCCAGTCCTCCTCTACATGTTCAAGTATGTTCCTGGGTCTTTGGGGGAGAGAGTCTGTGGACGGGAGAGAGACAAGAGAGGACCTCCCAATTCAGAAAGCTTCTCATCATTCAAGAAGGCAGAAGGTGGGAAAACACTTGGTCTTGGCAGCTGATGTCAAAAGTTAGCAATAGCTCACTCAAACCATGAACTCCCCCATCTCCATCGCCAAGGCAGTGGGATAGCTGGGAATGTTGTGGATGTCACTTAAACTATGCGTTTTGCGACTCCAGGCCTCTCTAGGACTGTCCTCAAGGAATATCTTGCCTAATTTCTCTTGAAAGCAAGTGTTTGGGGGAGAGGTTGGGGGAAGTTGTGTATAACCAAGGACAGCCTGCTAGTTGTTCTCTTTCACACTGGGGGTCTTCTAGAGCCTATGTCTGTGTCTCAATGGGCAATTGAATGCTGCAAAAATACCTCTGGATACAGGGAAATGGATCTTGATGTGGACTAGAAAACAGACTGTGAAAGTTGGTTACGGAGAACGCTCACATCCTCATCTATTTAGTAGAAGCCGGCCTGCCAGGTGACCTAATCCCAGGGGTGGCAGATGTACAAGCCAACTCCACGTTCCCAGTGGGGCTGTCACTCCCATGAGAAGCGCTCACTCCATTAGCTAATGAGAGTGCCAACAGGAGATAAACACCCATTAGGCAGGCTGTCCCCTGGGCATCGACCTTTCTGTAGGTGCAGCTGCAGACTGGCAGGCCTGGGAGGAGGGACGGGGGGGGGGTCCTAAATAAAGACTGAAAACACCTAAATAACGGGGCGGCTTCTACGAAGGGGATTCTGTGATGCCAGGCCTTTATAACTTGGCACACGGAATTTGATGCTATTTGAATTTGCAAACTAATGATAAGAAATAATTACTAAATAGCTCAATAACTGACAGGAAATTGCCCTTGTTTGTCTCTAACAATGCAGCAAGAGGATTCAATTAGGGCTACTGTAGATTTAAAAAAAAATGTTTGTTTACACGATTAAATTCCAACAATGACAAGGGATGAGAGAGAGAGGAGAGCGGGCAGAGGAGGGGCCCTAGGTTTAACAGCCTCCCTGTCTGTGCGGGTCTGCTGAGGAGGGCGTCCTGCAAAGCTACGCTGCTGTTTGGGTCTCTTGTGTCCCCTCTCAGGCTGTTCAGGGAGGAGGAAGTGAGTCTTAGGATCCCCACAAGATAACCTCTGGTCTGATTGCATGATGGCGGGAAGGCAGGGTCAGCTGGGTGGCCGACCGGTGTCCATCAAAAGCTCAAGACATGTGGCCCAGAGCTCCTGGGAAGAGTTCACTGGCCCCAGCAAGTAACAGAACTGGACACCTCATCTTTGAACATCCACCTTTACCCTCCTTATCATCACTTCTCCCAGATTCCTGTTCCCAGGTGCCCAGAACAAAGTCTCGGCCCTGGTAATACCAAAAGCTCAATCCCTGTCCAAGACGCCAATCTAATAATGAGGGCAACATTTTAAGAATAAGGAAAACCAAATTTTATTACTTTGTTAGCAAAAGAGAAAAGCAATAGACTCATGTCCCCAAGGCTGCCATTACTACCTGCGAAGGGGAACAGAGAGCTTTTAAAAGGGGGGTCTGAGGGCTGTCTTCCAGGTATCATTTTCACTAGATCTAATTAATGTTTAACTTATATCCAAAAGAGCTGTGCATTCCTAGGGTGGCAGATGTACAGTCTATGTCACACTCCCCACGGGGCTGTACGAGTCTGAAAGAGGTGTTTCCGGTTTCCAGGTCCAGATTCTTTACTCCTGTGGACAATGAGTGGAGGGGACAGTAACTCAGCTTAGGACAGCAAGCATGCTAATTTTGGTTCTGCCATGATTGTGGGGGGTGGGGAGAGAAAGGGAAAAAACAAACAAACACAAATCCCATGAGTTTTAGAATAAGCCACCAGTGGTCAAACAGCAAGGATTCTATTTAAAGCATGAAGTCCCTGTTACATGAAAGGGACGCCCCGTTACACTGGCTTTCATTTCTCGTGAACCTAAGAATGAACTGAGAACAGTTTGCAGGTTTTGCTTCTTCTAGGAATCTTTCCAATTGGAAAACAAGCTTTTAAAACCAAAAAAAAAAAAAAAAAAAAAATATTTTAAACTTTGAGGAATGAGCCTCTTGTGATGGAATTACTTAGAGTGGTAATCATAGTGGTATTCCTAATAATCGAATGTGAGGCATGTAGCAAGACTTCCCTTAAAGGTTCATGCTTCCCTTAAAGGTTCATGCTCCTCACCAGCTTCTCTGCCCCATTTGGCCAGAGAAAGCAGTGGATGGGGCTAGTGGAGGAGGGGGAGTGAGGGGTAGAGAATTCTAGAGCTTGCAGCAGTAGCCACGTGACTGAGTCTGCTCAATACCCCTGAGCCTGAGTCTCCTTCTTGGTGCTTACACAGTTAATAAATAAGTACCTGTAGAATTGAGTCCGTTTTTTTTTTTTTTTTGGCGGTTTGGGGGGGATTACTGATGTCAATTAGGATTTCTCTCCCATTGTCTTCTGAGGATGCCAACATTTGAAGGGCAGGAGAGGAAAGGTGAGGCAGATTATGTATTTGGGGCAAACATTCACTCTGAATCACCCTCCTGTCCCCTTCCTGCTGTGAACACCAGATGGTAGGGGTCCTCCTTAGCCCCCAGTCTAGGGCTACCTCTCCCACCAGGAAAGCTGGGTTTCAAGGAAATGATTCCCAGGGGGGGGGAGCTGCAGCAAATGTTGTCATCTTCACTGCAGGTGTGTACCCTGGGTGATCCAAAGCGCACATTTTTCCCTTGTAAATAAACTCAGAGACCCCACTGAGCCCGCCTTCCTCCTCACACAAGCCAATCAGCATTGCAATTTATTGTTTCTTATTGCAGTTTTCAGAGCAGAAAGCCAAACTTTCTTCTGCGCATTCAAGTGAGATTCAATCCCTTCTCCCTTCCCACCTCCTCGGGCTCCCTCCCCGCTGGTGTCCCTTTTTCCACCCAACCCCACACCAGAAAGGCAAAATCTGCGGGAGAGAGGACTCGCTTTTCCTGCCTTGGAACCCAATTACAGTTGGCTGTTGCGAAATTAACGTTCACAGCCATGAAATTATGCGATAGACGCTTTATAGAAATCACTCAATCAAACAGAGTGAAACCTTTTTTATATGGTAATCATTTCCCACCATCAAATTTCATAGGAAAGAACAGTTTGATTGAACCACCTAGTTAAACTGTGTATGAAATTAGTCATTCCCACCATAAACAGTGCTCTGCTGCCTTCCCAGACAAAAGCTAACAGAATCAAGGTAGTAATTGGTTAGCAAACGACAGGTCCTAATTCTGCCTCAATTGTATTCCAGCTCCTTTTAACTTCTAACTGGAAATTCTGGAGTCGAACGTTGCATGGCACAGGTATTTCCCCCGCTTCTTGGAAGCCAGTCCAGCAGAGTGGAAAAAGCTGAGGGTTGGAGCACTTTTCCTATTCAATAGCAATGGGGCCCTGGACAAGTGACTGACCCTCTCTGGACCTGTGAAGTTAGCAGCGGGACTCCATCTCTCTATGGTCTAAAGCAATGCTATTTGATGAAAATTTATTTCTAATTCTGCTCCATGGAAAGGTCTGCTCTGCAGCAGCACGTGAATGAGCCAGCTTCCTCGAACCAAAAATAAAGAATGGCCTAGGAGAATAATAAGGAGAGGTGATGAAATCAGCTCCTTCGTAATGAGCCAGAGTTGGTAGTTGGAACGCAATTGTCTCCAAAAATGCACGATCTCCTGTTTTTTATTAAACAAACACCAGCCATTCCCCGCGCCTGCTTTCATCTCTTCTTTCAAGAGGCCGTTTTGATAGTTCCTGATTTAGGACCATAGGACCTCCTTTCCCTGGCCTGCTCGCTCTCAGAGGTCCCTTCTGCTCCCCCCTGCCTGTTACAAAGCTTATGGCCCCTGCCGGACACCAGACAGCTCCTGGAGGGGTCTCAGGTGTACCCAGGCATGCAGAAGAGCCTGCGATTCTGAGATGTTAAGGATTTAGACATAATAGCTTCTGGCTGTGAGCTCTCCGTACTTTCCTTCCAGCAATGCTGTTAGTATATCAATTCTGATCATGTGGACTTAGCGGGGATTCCAGGTATTTTGGTAGTGCCAGACTTTTAAAAAAAATTTTTCCTGTAGCGTTTCACAGTTTATAAATCAGTTTCACATACATTATCTCCTTCAATTTTTATAACTTCCCCATGAGGTAGATACCCTCATTATTCCTGACATACAGGTAAGAAAATAAAGACTTAAAGAAATGATTTGGTTGATTCTTCAGCTTGTCAATGGGAGTGCCAATAAGAAGATTCACACAATTTAGGACTTTGTGACACATTTACCAAAAAAAATAATGATGTAACAAAAATCCCAACAATCACAAGCAGCAGGGTACAGGTTAGTGTCACTTATAGGTTTGGGGACTCAACGGGACCGTCCTCTCTTTAGAGTATATCCATGGGCCTCTCATTCTCTGGTAGGCCAGCCCTGACTCCTTCAGAGCACAGTGAACTCAAGCCATTCGCAAGGTCCCGTGATGCTTGGCTCTGGCATCCCTATAACATGTAACGCAAGTCACAAGGACAACCTAGATTCAATGAGTAGATAAATAGACTCTACTTGACAGGAGGTTCTGCAAAATACTGTGGTTATCCCTTTCAATCTACCGCATGGCTACCAAAAAGTAGAACTTAGAAATATCTAGTGCAGACACACCCTATACCCGCAAAGATCTGGGGCCTGTGTAGACAGACAGAGGGACTTGCACAGGACAGAAACAAGTTTCCTGTCCTGCTCGAAGATGATGGTGGGGCTACCTTCCAGATTCACCGACAGAGTTTTGGATTGGGATCCCAGACACCAAGGTTCTGGCTCTTTGTCTACCATAAACCTGCTGAATGAGGCTGGGCAATGGAGCTGCCTCGTCTTCTGTAGTGAGAGTTCAATGCTCGACCAATCTTGCCCCAGGATGGCTGGGAGAAATACAAGGTGGGCACTCCATAGAGGGTAGGAGGCTTCTTAACCGGGTTGCACATTGCAAGCTGCTGGGAGGGAGGAATGTGTTGGGGCCAAGTGAGGAATGCAGGGCAGGCGTAATTGAAAGTCACACTCAGGGACTTATTAATGGGACCTTCTAGGAAGTTCTCACTCTCCCCTTATATGTACACAGCCAGATATTTCTATCCCATTAATATCCATGTACTCACTAATTGCATGGCACATCCTTAAATACAGCTCAGGGTTATCTAGAATGTTCTCAAGATTTTGAGAGCCAGCAGGCCTTGACTAGCATATTAGCTCACCACTTCCTAACTAGAGCTCTTTGTGTTTAGCTTCTGTGAGCATCAGTTTCTCCTTCTTGGGAAAAGCAGCGTCTCACGGAGCTGTGAACCACATACCCAGAAAAGGCTAACACCTGTGGCAGTGGCTGGCATTGCATTAGGTGTTCAATGAGTTTGATTTTCCAGACCCCTTTTCCTCCATTAGGCTATAAGCTTCCTGAGGGACTTGGATCCAGAGACATGGAGACATGAAGATGCAGAAAGGAGGCTTAGCAAGGTCAGAAAGGAGAAGTGGCTTGCTTAAGGACCCTTGTTGGGAAACCATAATCCTTTGTTCCCCACTGTGTCTAGGCCAGTGCTGGCATGACACTGGCACTCAACAGGTATTTGTGGAAGAAACAAATGCTCTTCTCACACTGTGTCCTATGTCTTAGGTACTAGAGAGAGACCATAAAGAATGGTTATCTAGCTACTTGAATCATTCCCCATGGTCTCTCTCTAGTAGCAAAGACAAAAGTACAATGTCTAACTCATAGTCTCCTTCCTGTTGTAGGAAATGGTGTTTTGTTGCACACAAAGCTGGTGTGTGGGCTCGTTGGGGATGAAGAGCACAGGGCAGGATGGTCTGGGTCCTATTCCTCTCTCTGTCTCTAAACATTCATGGAAGCTTGGGCACATCACCTTTTGCTACTTCCTCTAGAAGTACTTTCTCACCTTTATAATCAATAAACTATATGATCAGGAACCAAATCACTAAAGTTCTTTTTATAGTTAGCATCTTCAAGTGTAATTCCTCATTGCTTCCCAAAATGATGCAGTATCATCTGCAAAGGGTGTGAATGGGAAGGTCAGGGGAGGGCAGGTGGATGGGGCTGACATTTGCAGTGTTCTTCAGAGTGGCTCCATCAAAAGCCTTAGCCCAGAAGCCATGAGGCTTCTCTAGACACTTAAGCTGAACGACTTCCTGACAGCTCCTACCTGCTCTCCTAGAGGCCCCAGCTGTCCAGCTGTGGGTTGGTGAGAGGTAGGGTGGTAGCAGGGTGTGCTTCTGTCCAGATGTGCTTTCCCTGCATTGAGAAACAGCACCTGCTTCCATTGCTTCTGAGGTGTCCTGTCCTTGACGCCTGCAGCTGTTCTTCTAAGGAGGCATATGGGGAGACTGAAACCCTGCAAAGAAAGACTCTTATTCATTGGTGTCCTGACAGTTCATTTTGGAGCATGAGATGGTCAATAGAGATTTCCTGGTGGACTTCCTAATCAGAAGGACTAGAAAGTCAGCCTTCCTAATGGTGGAAGCTACAGCAAGAGAACAGCAGCTCCTATTACTTTGAGACCTTTGTGTTTAGGATTAAGTCAGACCTACCTGATAACATCTTTGAGGAAGGAGAGGTATAACTGTCAATGCAACCCGTGGAAAGTTCCCTGGGGTTATCCTTAGACCTGCTGCCAGCCCTGCCTCCTCAGCATCCCTGACCTTAGAACCAACATTTTCCTATGAATGTCTGCTTTGTCACTCTGCATGCTCCCCAGGGGATGTCCTGTCTCTCTTCTGTCTCGTTCTGAGCCTTTTACAATGACCAAGCCCTTGGGATCCACACACTGGTTCTCTCTGCCTGTCTGTCATAGCCGTCCAACCTCAGCTGCTAACACTGGACTCAAACCCTCTCCTTCAACAGTAGCACCCCGTGGACCCACAGAATAGCCAAATTTCAATCAAAAGTATTTGGTGGGGGGATTGCTTTTCTAGGTCCATCACTAAAAGAAACTCTTAGTCCTGTAGCACAGGAGACATGGGCTGGAATGGTCAAGTGCTGTTTGCAAAAACAAACCCTGGAGATGGTTCAAGTGTTCTTCTAGGGGAGAATGGATAAATAAAGTGTAAGATATTCATTAAGTGGAATATTCTGAAGTAGTGACACATACAATATAGTTATATCCCAGTAATCTAGTTTGTAAGAAAAAATGGTCCTAAACAATTACATAGAACATGGTATACTTTTTATGAAGGAAGGCAAATAATTCCTTTTTAGGAAAATGTATAGATACAATAAAGTCAAATAAAGAGAAAATCAAAATGGAAAAGCGATTCAGAATGATGGTCACCTCTAGTGGGGGAGTGGGAATGGGGATCATGTAGTTCAACCTAGGTGACTGCTTGTGTTGGGTAGAGAATTTGTAAATGCTTGTCAAGTAAAGAAAAATAGCTAACTGAATAAATACAAGTCATGAGCAGGCCAAAATGAGACTGTGCCATGAACTAATTGATTAATCCAGTCCTAGGCACCAGAAAAATATCTCTGGAAAGTACTTTAAAGAATCTTAATTCATCTCCAAGAAAATAACAGAACTGTGTGGATGGTTGGCACCATCCCTTCCACTCCCAAGCCAATAGGAAAACGAGAGCATAGCCCAAGACTACCTTCAATCATGTGCAAAATCAATCAATCTGCATTAGCCTTCTATTGCTGTTGTGACCAATTATCATAAATGTAGTAGAATAAAGCAACTTCATCTTGCATTGTTATAGGTCAGAAGTCTGACATGGGTTCCTAAAAGTGTGGCAGGGCTGCCTTCCTTTCTGAGTCTCTGGGTTACAATAAACTTTTTCATTTTCCAGCTTCTAGAGGCTGCCCACATTCCTTGGCTCACGACCTCTTCCTTTCCAATGGCAATGGCTTGTGTCCTTACATTATATCACTCTGATCTGCTCTTCTGTCTCCCCTTCCATTTTTAATTACCACTGTGATTATGCTGGTCTTACCTGTAATCCAAAGTATCCGTCCTGCCTCATGATCCTTAACATAATCTTATCTGCAAAGTCCTCTTTTCCCTGCAGGGTAAAACAGTATATTCACAGGTTCCACCAATTACACCTAGGCATCTTTGGAGTGCCATTTCTCTGCCTACCTGACCCCAATGGGGACATATCCAATCAGATCATTTACAATAACTGTTCCCCTCCTTCTTACCCTGCTCCAGTTGTTTTTAAACCAGCTGCTTCAAGGGTGTGGTCTCAAAGGGAAAGAAAGAAGAATGAATGGACTAGGAAAGCAGAAACCGGATGCATTAAGAACTTGACTTCCTCTCAGAAATCACCAGCCCCCGAGTGAAGTCAGGCTGAATCAGTCTCTAACTCATTTCATTGAGCAGGATATTGGAAGTCTGGGCCATAGTAGCTGGGTGCACTGAGGCATGCAGTCTTGCTTCAGAAGTAGGAAGCCCTGACAATGTGGATTTAAGAAGAAAGTCAAGAAATTCAAACTCTTTTATAGAGATGTAATATTGGAGCTGGCAAGCCACGTATCAGAGCCTGCATCAATGTGCGGAATCGATAGCCTTGAGCCAACCACGGGCAGGGCTTCCTCTTTTCCTATCCTCTTCTGCTTTGGAAGATTCTTCTTAGTGTCCATTTTAGGACAGTACAATTTAGGGAGCTAAGGAGAAGTATGGAGAATATATGGAGGATGACAGAGTTCCCAAAATACATAGAAAATATGAAAAGACTAAAACAACCTGTATTGTTTCATATAGAGACAAAAAAAAAAAACAACAAAACACTTGTAAGTTGCATCCTCATTGTGTTCCTGTGTTCAGATCAAGCTTTATCACACAAGTCACCCGGACAGTCAGTGTCTCTTTGTGGACCTCAGTTTCCTACCCAAACAATGAGACGTGCACATAGATCACTTCCCTTTGGTAAGTGCAGTATTATGGCATATAGCACCTTGAGTCAGTCCTCTGACACTTCCAGCCTGATGCCAGGTATATTTTTGTCCTTCTGCCCCAGCCTCATCCTTTGGGCATCTGCTGCACTCACTCACCAGGGCTGCTCAGGGAGCCCATGGGGCCTCACAGCACCGTGGACAGGATCTGGCTCATGCTAGCTCAGAGTTGAGCATTCATATTAGTAGCTAGAAACCATCCATGGTCCAAGTACTCACACCTCAGAAATCAGCCAACACCATCAGGTTCCTCTTCGCCACACTGGGAGCCCCTTTCCCAGAACCCTTCTACTGGATGGCCCAACTCCTTCTGCCCCTGCCCTCCTGGGGAGCAGAGAACTGTATCCCAGGACAGGCTCTAGGGACTGCATCAATTCCATTCTAGAGTGTCTGCTTCCTGCCTGCGCCACCTTAGACCTCAGGTGAGAATGCTTCCCATTTAATGAGCTTGCTGCAGGATGGAATGAGCAGAGGCACTAACCTGCAGAACCACGTAGCCCGGTACCTGGTACATCGTGACCCCACGGTAAGTGTGCTATTGTGTGTCATTAGTATTAATGTCATTGCATGGGGGTTTTACCAACATTGCTCTGAGTGAATGAGAGAAAATAGCTTTCTTCCTTTGCATGGTGTGTGTTAGAAGGGAAATAATGTAGAACTCTAGTTTGCTGGTAATTTACAGTGTTTTAAGTGAAATCCTTGTTTTAGTCTGCTTTTTTACTGCTATGACCAAAAGACCTGACAAGAACAATTTTAAAAGAGGAAAAGTTTATTTTGGAGCTAATGGATTCAGAGGTCTTAGTCCATAGATGGCTGACTCCATTCATTGGGACTCAAGGGGGTCATAACATCATGGCAGAAGAATGTGGTGAAGGAAAGTGGCTGGGGACATGGCACTGGGAAGCAAGGAAAGAGCTCTCCCCATGGCCAAAGTAAAAAGCCCGTAGGTACGCCCCCAGGACCCACCTCCTTCAACCACACTCTTCCTGCCTACAGTTACCACCCAGTTAACCCCTATCAGGGAATTCATGCACTGATTAGTTAAGGCTGTCATTAGTCAACCATTTCACTTCTAAACTTTCTTGCATTGTCTCACACATGAGCTTCTGGGGGGACACCTCATATCTAAAACCATAGCAATCCTGATTTCAGTATTCTGTTTCTTCCTTCCTCCACCAGGAGGACTGGTGGGCCTGGTGGGCCAGGTTAAAAGGTATGCTATTCTCAGAATCACCCCTTCTCTCCAATCTCTAAGGTTTTGTTACTAGATTAAGTTTATCTGTCTCACCCACTAGTTCCCCTAGGATCAGTTCTTTCCCCAAGGCCTCCTCGGTTCTACAGGAAAACAGACCTGTGAGCAGACTACCCCACCAAGATTCACACAGCCAGCTCACAGAATGTGTTGGAGAGCCTGCCACCACCCTGGGATCCCAGCCCATAAATAAACAAGGGCGGGGTCTCTGTTGTCAGGAGGTGTATGTGCCCGAGGGCACTCCATCCTCGCAGAATTAAGCAAGAGAAAATTAGGCTAAATGGTCTCTTAGTCGACTGAAGTTCTAAAGAGTCATCTTCTTATCCCACTTGAATCAAAGTATGAAATATGATATATCAAGAACTATGTAATGTTTTGAACAACCTACAATAAAAATTAATTTAAAAAGAAAAAAAAATGAAAGGCATAAAATAGGAATTCCCAGGGCACAAAGGTTAATCTTTTTCAAGGGTAATTTTAAAGTCAATGGGGAAAAAATCTTGTTTTCCAGAACGGTGATGTTAGGAACAGTGTGTCAGTGACACAGTCTTCCCATGGCACCTGTGGTAGACACACCTAATTGATCATGGCCCTCTCCCTCTCTATGCTCATAAGCAGCTCAAAATGTTTCTCAGTGCGGCCCTCCAGGCAGCCATTATCAATCAATCAGAGTGGCATGCGGTATTGAAACATATTTGCCATCCTCAGGTTAGATGACTCAGGGGAATGGACGAGAAGTTATGCGGAGGACCTCTTTAATCCTAAAATTCCTTAATATTCAGTGATGTATTAATATAAAATTGGGTTCTCAGTCCTTTTTAGTAGGTTTTTTAATTTTCCTCTGTATACCAGAAGATCTCAATTTGCTACATGTTTTCTGCTCATGAAATATTGCTTATGGTGGTAGTATGGTAATTATTAGTACTACTATCAATAATAGCAATAAGTCACCCTATATTTCTTCATCAAACAAAAAACCACATCATTACCCTAGGTACATGTATATTTGCATGAAAGGTGTGACACTACTTTGTGTACAACCAGAGAAGTGAAAAAATGTGCTCCATTTGTGTACAATGAATCAAAGAGCATTCTGCTGCCATGTATAACTGATTAGAACAAATAAATTTTAAAAGAAGAAGACAAATTATTAGCTTGATGATAAAGCAACTGAATCTACCTCTCTCTTCCTGACCACCCAAGTCCATCTCTGGTATCTGGGCAATATTTGGTAAGTTTAAGTTTCTTTTAGACACTTTTCCCTCCAAATCTTCATTAGCATTTTCAAGTGATATTTCAGTTTTTCATTCATGTCAATCAAATGGTAAATGCCAACTGTTGAGCTGATGTCTGTCAATTCAGTCTGAGAAAAAGACACTGGTTCTCATTACCAATGGAGAACACCCAGGAAGAAACACTGACCATTCCCTGCGTGTGTGTTGACCCATCTTTGCGGGATGTCATTTTTGCTTTGTTTGAATTTCATCTGGTGGCCTTTCTGGAGTTATCGCTTTATTTTACAGTTGACAAAACCCAAATCCAAACTGAGAAATGGACCACCCAAGGTTGTTCAGGAAGTCGGTGTCAGGGCACAACCAGGAACCATGTCTCCTGGCGGCCATGAAGCTTGACCCTCTGGCCATTTTTTTTTTAATATTACTTCATGCTTGTCAGTTCCAAGCTATCTATGTTTGCCTTGAAAAGTTGACTGTTTTAACTAAGAAAGATCCATTTCTTAAATGCAAATCAAGTTTGTTGGTTTTGAAAAAGTCACTGTGTGTTAACACTGAGGTTAGAGGCTTGGGTGAGGATACATTTGCCAGTGAGGATACATTCCCCATAGATAGACCCACAGCTCCACATGGGCATATACACATCTGTATTTGCATTCCTTCCCACACATGAATACCCCGCACAGCACACACTTGTTAATTTAATTTATTTATAAACATAACCTGCCAAATTTTGAGATGATGGATGATTTGGAGCTTTAATAAATCCAACATTGAATGAGCCCAAGAAATTGTCTAGTGTCAGCTTTTCACTAAATGCAATTAGTCATGTGGAAATATTACAGATATAAAAAATAATCTTCGGCTGAATTTCATAAATTTGGTAGAACGCATAGAATGTAGGAAAGCTGCTTGTTCAGAAAAGGAAAAAATGAGAGAAGGTGAAGAAAGAAAGATAGAGAAAGGAAGAGAGAAAGAGAGAAGAAGAAGAAGAAGGAAGGCAGGAAGAGAAGGAAGAGGAGGGAGGAAGAGAGAAAGACATATTGACAAGGAAGAGCAGGGACTGGCCACATGCCCTCAAGGTCACAGTGGGCCATTCTTTCTCCCATGGATCAGACAAGCTCTGCTATTCTTTGCATCTTCCTTGTCTAGAATATATTTGGTCCTGCAGGCGGGACGGCACCCTTCCCTGTGGTCTCTGTGTTGTCCAGCTTCTCCACCCCTTCATTCAGTCCCCTGCACTCGTAGAAAGGGATCTGAAAGCTTCCTCCAAAGACGCAAAAGCAAACAGGGGTGTGGTGGGCTCTGGTGCACCACCGGAAAACACACACACTAGAAATCACCACGTCCCCTCAGATACCCCCTGCTCCCCTGCCCCCTTCCCAATGTTGCCCCAGCCCCTGAAGCTGTGGCTCTGGACTTGGGCAGAGCTGGCCCTGGGAGAAAGATCCGATTAAGGGGGTCTTCTTCAGGACAAGGCTCTGTCCTACCCATTCCCAGGTCACCAGGGGCTGCACCAGGACTTGACACATAATAGATTCTGAAGGTAAATGTTTAGGATGAATGAGTTATTTTGACTTTCCTCACTCCATCTAAGTTGAGGAAAGAGTCACTGGGATCTTAAATATGTGCTAAAGAAGTGTAAACCATTCGTGCCAGAGGGCGCCATATTTTTGAAGAGTATACAGGAAGAAGCCAACTGAATCAGAACATTTGTTTTCAAATAATGGAACTCTTTGGTGGGGGTGTTGGGGGGTCAACTTCCAAGGGCATTCCTGAGATGGCTTGCCGGCTGCTAAGGGACTGAAGTTCATGTTTCATTGAATGCTGTTTGTTTCCATTGCATGGTCCTGAGACAGAAATATGCCTGAGACACCATACGACATGGGTCAGTACAGATTCACCTAAACCCCCCCCACCCCTTACTCATTCTGTGACCTTGGGCACAGTAAGTCACTGAAGCTCTCTTTACCTCGGTTTCCTTATCTGTAAAGAGTGTCGACTGTGCAGGTTGAGTATCCTTATTCTAAATATGTGGTACCAAATATGTTTCAGATTTTGGAGTCTTGGAATATTTGCATATACATAATGAGATATCCTAGGGATGGGAACTAAGGCTAACCATACAATTCCTTTAGGTCTTGTATAGACCTTACACACAGCCTGAAGTTTTTTTTATGCAGTATTTTTAGTGTGCTAGCGTTTTGACTGTGACCCATCATGTGAGCTCAGGTGGGGAATTTTTCACCTGTGGCATCAGGTCAGCAGTCAAAAAATTTCAGATCTTGCGGAATTTCATATTTCCAAATTAGAAAGACTTAACCTACACTTCCATTGCCTGGCTTTTAGGGTGGATCAATTGAGGAAATATTTAGAGGGCACTTTGAACAGGGCCTGGGACACAGTAACTGCTGGGTAAGGATTAGCTATTATTTCTCTTAGAACTTGTTCTACAAGACTCTGAAGTGGGACTAATAAATAACCCTCCCGTTCCCCACATGCATGATATTCATACTCAGCATAGTGTAGCAAATGCTCTCTCTGAAATAGTATCCCTATTTCATGTGTTGGGGCAATGATACCATTTGTGTTTTTAAAATGTAGCACTGGGATTGGGATGGTGGAGGGGAATGTGTAAGGAAACTTCATGTCAGAGGAAGAAATGCCATCAAGAAGGAAAGAGAGGTGCCTGCATGATCCCCCAGATTCTGAGTCATTGAATGCATGTGTGGGAGAAAAACCCATTAGCAATAAATAGAATTTGGTGCATAAACCGTGATTTGAAGAGCAAGTCTTGCCGTGAAGTTGGGGCTGGCTTTTAAACTTAATTATGCACATGTGTCTCCGGCAGAGTTTATTGAATCATATGGTGTAAACCATAAACAAACACTAAAAACCTGGCTGGGCTGACGGCTACAAGCTACAAAATGATCTTTAAAGATCAAATATTTATTCCAAAATCCCAGGAGCCAACCTCTCCACGTTAAAGTCAAAAGCAAGTGATCCATTCTTCAACAGTAGCTTATGAATCTTCTCCCTGATTGGAATATGCACAGATAAATTGCTGTTCCCGAGTGCCACCCCGCATGGAAGAGCCTACTCGGGTGACACACCACATGCATAATCTAAAGAATTAGTAGGCCACCTTGACAGCCAGTAAATTATCTCTGCAGATCTTGACATACGTCAACCTTGCGATGCACCATTCAGGCCATGCAAGTGCCTGGGCTCCCCAGTAGTTTTCTGGGTTCCCTCTGCAGGGCTTCATTAGACTCCAGAGGGCTGAAACTCTCAGCAGGGTGACTTCTGATGGTGGCTAATGGAAAAAGAAATGCAGACATTTCATTCCACTACTACACAAGACCTCCTGATTAGCTGTGAAATCCAGATCTCCTCCTGGTTTCCCAAGAAGACAGGCTCTGCTCCATTCCCCAGCCCCAGCCACAAGCTGCTCCTCATGGCTAATTTCCATTCCATTTGGGAGCTGCAAAGCAAGCCAGCATCACCAAGCTTCGCTGCAGTTCTGGGTTGCACCTTAAAAGGTGTTTCTGTTTTCTTTTTTCATTCAACACTTCACAAGTCAGCTCAAAGTTCATAACTCTGCCTGTGGCTGGAGGCTTTGCCTGTGTGTTTTTACAATAGTTATATATGCATGCACATATACATATTGAAGCATAAGTATAAATATCTCTGTGTTATGGCCCTCTTGAGGGAAGCTGCCCTACTGCTATCTGCAAATGACCACCTGGCCCTGCTCATCTTCTAAGACCTCACAAATCCAATCGAACCTCCCAGATAATAAAAGTTTTATAGAAATACATACATGTCGAGATGCTGATTCAAGCTAAATCAGGGACAGTGAAAATAAATAAGCACACACATGCTCATTGGAAGATTCAGTTTTAGACTTGTCTGAGATGGCTTTGAAGGATGTCTGGTGATATGTTGGGTGCATACTGCTTATACACGGGGAAAAATCTATATTATGATTATCTTCATTGTTCTGCCATGGTTTCCTCTTCCTCAAACAGACTCATTTTGTTCACTCCAACGTGACTCTGTGCTCTCTAAAAGGATATTGTCAGCTGAGATCCTAGGGATCTTAAAGACTTGGTAAACAAGCTCTGTTTATCATCATCTATTATTTAAATTCATATTTCACTTTAAAAGATTTTTTGCTTCTTTTGGGAAAGAAATGAGAAGATTGGGTCTCATGGGCCCCCTGAGGCTCCCCTTGCTACATGGAACACCCTGTGGCTGGGTGTGATTTCCTACCATGCCCTGGTCTGCACCCTGCCCTGTCACCCTCCAACACTAGCACCCCACCCCCTCCACATTGTTAGAACCCATCTGGCCACTGTAGGGATATAAGTTTGTGACTCCTGGACAGATTGGGTGCTTCCATAGTGTGAGCAGGGTCACGCTCTTTGGGAGAATTCTAGCTCCTAAAGATCTATAACTACTTTTATTACCAATGGACTCTTATTCCCAAACGGAGCTGTTCATGTTTTAGGCCATCTTTGAGGCTCCGGGACACCACTTAAGCTCTGGTACCTCTGTAACCGGGGTCAGACAAGAAAGCCCAGGAGTCTCAGCTGCTGCCAGCCCAGTGGCCATCTTCCAGGCCTTCTTGATTTCAACAATTCCTCTCCGTTAGGCACACCAGATTAATTGGGTGAGATACAGACCAGAAACCAGGATACAGGAATGGAGAAGAAATACCCACCCACTCTGGGAGCCTTCCTGTAGACAAATTCAGATGCTCCTGGAACACCCTGATTGCAGAGATCCTGAGTGCTCAGGTGGGCGCTTAAATACAGTAAAGCCTATACAGGTGATGAGAAACCCCAGAGTGCACTGTAGGGTGCTTAGGGTGTCTGATACCCAGGAGCATAGGTAGTCCAGCCCTTGCCGTGGACGGCTGCCAAGCTCTTTAGAATAAGGATGGGGCTCTCTAGGGTCATCGGTGTCTCCCACTGACATCACACTTCTCTGTATCCTTATATCAGGAGTCCCTCTAAACACAAGGTAAAATCTACGCCCCCCACTTCCTGAACATCTAAGACGTGGTTAGCTATCCCTTACCAATCCCCAGTCGACTACCAACTTACAAGGGGTCCTTGTGGAAATGCCACACAGTGATCCCTGCTGCCACCCCCATTTGTGGATGAGGCCTTTTATCTCCATGCGTCATCAAGCTGCCCAATGTTGGGTTGAAACCCTGAGCACATACACTGGCTTTTGGATAGCCAAAGGCCCTCAGGTTCCTGATGACCACTCAGCACTCAGATTATCAACATGATACTAACAAAACACACTTAGCACTAAGCCCCCCACTTCTGGCAACAGTCTAGGTCTCTGCACTCCTCCTCCAGTCACACCTTCAGAACAACAGCCCTTTGCTTCACAGACACCATCTCACATGTTTTGCCACCATCTATGTCCTGAAAAGTTTTCCAGGATCCTCAGGACATAAATGCTAGTGGAATACTAGTGGGTAGTTCAAGGGCAGGAGGAAGTGTACTGTGATTGGTTATAGTTACTCTGAAAGGTACTGAGCAAGAGAGGTTGCTTGATTCTCGGGACCATTCCATCCCGGCTTCCTATGGGGACTGTTACTTGGGCCCCTCTGACGTGATGGTACCTGGCGGCCTTTGATTCACTCAGTCTCTCCCTTTGGCTCACTCATCTCCATAAAGCCCAGCTCATTGGATCTTTGCTCTCTGGCCAAGACCTGGAGAATGTGAGTCAGTGGTAGAACAGATGCTGGATTCCTGGTGTCTACTCACTCCAACAACTGGTGTCCCTGCAAATCAAGTAAGCCTGAACTAAAGCTTTGGTAGTCTGCTTCACCTTCTGACAGCACGCCAGGGTGTTAACACTTTTCATTAAGCAGATCTGGGGAAATCTGATCCAGCTTCATCCCAGACACGGGGCAAGTGGGGGGAGAAAGATGCCAGGGACTCCATTGGCTTCGGGGTACAGCAGTCCCAGCTGTGCTCACACTGCACTCAGGGGGCTTCTGCAACTCACACCCCCACCTCCACCTCCACCCCCTGATCTTACCTGGTTTCCCAGCTCCACTCTAACTGGGCTTCAGCCCATCCCTACCAGTACCAGTTGATTCCAGGCCAGAGTTCAAACTGAAAAGAACGTCTGTTTCCACTCGTCTTGGTTGCTTATGACCACAGGGGCATCCTGCTTGGTCCCTAAGTCCCCTCTTAGCAAGGACTGTTTCGCCTTCCTCTTTGCCATTCTTTTGTTAATCCAAGACACTAACAACCTGATTTTGAGTGTCCTCTGAGCCCCTTGCCCACTGTCTGGCTGAGGTGCTAACAGAAATCCTCCTCCAGCCGGCCGCAGACAGACGCAGCCACTGTGCCCAGGAGGGTAGGTAATCCACAAATTGGAACGTGAGCCAGTGAATAAACACACATTGATTATGCTCATTTAACTACCAGGATAACTGCCTGTGGGGAGGATGGACTAGTGGAAAAAAAAATTGATGAGCTGGTTAATGTGGCTTATTGGCGAGACAGTTTTAACGTCATGCGGCTTTAAGAGTCTTGTTTAAAAAAAATTAATGTGGAGATTGCATTTTAATGGGTCTGAGTCCATAGGCAAGGAGTTTCATCTATGTGTCCCTTAGGGCAGCTCCTGCATTAGGCTCTTTGCTCTGAGATCCTTTGGGGTGGAAGAGGGTAACGGATCATATCGAACACTTGTTAAGTGCCATTGGTGCTGCGTCTCAGCGGAGACCGGTGGGTAGGATGCATGGGCTGCAATGTGACCATCCCCAGCTGATGAACAGGTATGGGGATGGGACATCCTAGGTTGGGGAACTGAGGTGAGGGTCAGACAGGGTTGATGAATAAATGGACCCTGAGCAGGACTCAATGCTAAAAGTGATGAAAGGGGGAGTCAAACCTAAATGGATTTAGAGGACACTCAGATGATATTGGACATATCTAGAAAGAAAGAGGGAGGAGGAAGGAAGGGAAAAGGCAGGCAGGAAGTAAGGAGGGAAGTAAAAAGAAGAAGGAAGGATGGAAGGAAGGAGGGAGAAGGGGATGAACAGGATGGAAGGAGGGAGAAGGAAGACGTCAGCTATTGTGGTCCCCATTACTAGAATGCCTCCTGACTTTCATCTTGCTCACTCCATTTTCCTAATGGATTTAACTCAATACCTTACTCAACTTCTTCCAGAAATCTTTACTGAATCACTCCAGATCACAAGGATTTCCCTTATCTAATATCTCACTGGGTGGCATTTCATGTATCATTGTACCGTGATTTTGTATTAAAATGTCATCTAATTTCTTTGAACATGGTATAGGCTTCTGGAAGGCAGGTCCTTTGCTCATCTCTGCAACTCCTGTGATTCTCAGTACAATACTGGAACTTAGTGCAAAGTTGATGTTTATGAAACTGTATTTGACAGTGAAGTTTCATGCAAGTTAAGGATCTTCCCAAGGACCCGTGGCTGTTCTTGAGCAACACCAACAGGCTCATTCTGACCCACGTGCCTCTCCTTGATTCCTCTCTGCCACAGTTTCTGCTCCCTAGACTCGTCCTTCTCTTCCTCCCTTGATCTCCATGTCCCAGCCCTAGAGAGGGGACCTGTGAGAAGGGTCCTCTTCTGTCATTTTGCAGTAGTCAACTCTCACAGTCTCAAGTCTTGACCTCAGAAACCACAGAGACTCTTTCTGTCCAACTGAAGGCCCTAGTATTTCGTGAAAAGCAACTTTCCAGCTCTCCTAAGTCAGACTCTTCCCATTTCCTTGTTTCTGTGCTATGTCCCCTCATTAGGGATTCTTTTCAATTAACGGTGCCATGGCAAGCTATATTTGGCCCTGGCTTCTCAAGGTGTCTCTGCTGGCTTGCATCAGCCCTTCAGTGCCTCATGCTGTTGAGACTAGAGAATATATGATCATTACCTGGCACCAGATTCTTTGCCTGGCTTCCTAGGTGGTCAGAGAGAAATTGGACATGTCTTACCTTTAAATAATTCACCCAAGCAAGAAAATCCAGACCACGTTGTCGTGTGACACCCCTGCCTTTGCATGGGGGCACCAAAGAGTGAAAAACCATAGATGAGATCTCATCTTGTTGCTGTCCCTTAGAAGATTCATCTAATTCCCCAAAATATGGAAACCCTCACTTACCTTTTTACCCCCACTTTCCCCTTTGCCTGAGAGCTTAGAGCCAGAGTTTCTTTACATTTAGCTTAAAAGCAATCCCTGTCAGCCCCATAGAGCTTTTAACTTTTCAAAGCATTTTCATACCTTTAATCTCATTTGATCCTCATAATATCCCTGTGAGGTAGGTAGAGGAGGCCTTATTAAGCCATTTGAATAATGAGCAGAAGGGACCTGGGAAGATGAAGTGTCTTGCTCCACATCCCCTGGGAAGGGACCCTTGTCTCCTGATGCCTGGGTCAGGGCTTTATCATCATTCTAGGGACCTAAGGGACTTGGTCATCCCTTTTTCATACTCTCTTGTGACCTGGCAACATCTAGCAGGAGAGGAAAAGTGGGGAGGGTGTATGGGGACGGGGGAGGGGGAGAAGCAGCAAGGAAGGAGGTTCAGGAGGGGAAAATGCTTACACGACTTACATATCGATGGCTGCTCATTAGTAAGGGAGAGGTCAGGGCACCTGCCGATAATGATGTCTGCATTATGGTACTTAATGGAAATGGTGCAGGACCTGCCCCATCAAAAACTAATCTGCCCGAGAGACACCCAAGCCCAGCACAGCAAGAATGAGATCCCCGCTGGGGCCAGCTCCTGGAACTGAATCCAAAGCCATTAGTATCAGAAGGCCCGGCTGTGCAGCCAGCAGGCCCCGCTGATTCAGATGGTGCAAAGGCTCCAGCCATTAGCGGGCCCAGGAGGGGACTGAAAGGCAGCCCTGGAAACCAGCTGCTTAGATTCACCTGAGATGCCCACAGCGGAGACTGAGGAACCAGAGCAGAGGGTCCTCCTGGCCCCCGGTTACATGGGGGTCTTGTTCTCTCAAGGGCAGCCAAGCATCTATTCCTCTCTAAACTCTGTCCCAAGCACAGCCACGCCCAGGTCTTGCCCAGGGAGCCACCGTCTGTTTCCAAGATCCCCCCCTGTCTACTATCCTCCTGGGATTAGGGCGGGCAGGTTACCTTCCAGGACCTATAGGGCCACCTGCAAGAAAGTCCTCATAACCACGACTCAGATGGAGCAGGAGGGTCATCAGGAGGCTGGCACTGGGGGGGCTAGCCCTGTTTTCTGTGTCAGCCAGCTGTGTAACATGCTGAAGCTTTGCCCCTCCATGTGTGACAAGGGCTGTATTAATAATTGCCATCAGGTAGCCATGAGGCCTGGATTTCACTGGGGAAAATCGGGATCAAGGAAAGTTATTACAAGCAGGAAGAACTCTAAAGAAAATTTTTGCTGGGGGCATTTATTTCTTTTTTCCTAAGGTGGCACTGCCAGGCAGTGTCTCGGGGAACCACCAGGTGAACCACAAACATGACACACTGGATTTTTTTTTTGGGGGGGGGTCCTATTGCTTGGGTGTAGATCACAGGCCCCAGGCAATAAATGGTGTCATGTGTAGAGAAGAGATGGTCCCATGGGCCTCTGCTCTGTGGCCTCAGAGGCCCTTCTGACTAGGTGACCCATTACTTTCTCTTCTCATCCTCTGTCCCTGCTGGAGTTCTGGTGGTAACAGCATTCCCATAACACCTGGTGGCTGCAGCATCTAGTCAGAGTGGGAAGGCCTCAGCAGAATTCAATAAGCTCCTTGTTTCACAGAAGATGGAAATGAAGCTCAGAGAGGAGAAGTAGCTCCAGGGCCAATTACTGAAAGACTCCAATATCAGTCTTGCTCTGTGAAGTCAGGAGTCCTCATACAAAACCAAAAAGTGAAATGGAAGTGAGATCATACCACCTCTTGGTCCAGCTAAATATCTGGACCAATCGTATCATAAACGCTTCAGATGACCTCTATAACCTTACACAGGTAATTTACTTATTTTATTTGATAAGAAGGTCTAGATTAGCATGCTCCTATATGGTAACCACTGATTACATGTGGCTATCTAATTAAAATCTATTAAGTTAAATTAAAAATGCAATGCCTTGGTGATACTAATCACATTTCACGTGGTTAGTGTATCCAACAAGGGGATAGTGTATCATACTGGAAAATACAGATGGTGGATACTTAAAGCATATAGAAAACTTCTATTGTACAATGATTGTGGAGGGCTAAACATGGTATCCCCATCTTTCAAACTGGAAAACTAGGGCTTAGAGAAAGGAGAAGACAGTAATGTATCTCAATCCCACAATAAGTAGCAAAAGGGACCCTACTTTTATAGGAGTCTTAATGCAATCAGTGGATTAGTCCCCTCATGGGGATTAATTGAGTGGCAACTAGAGACAGGTAGGGTGTGGCTGGAGGAGGTGGGAATTGGGGGCA
The DNA here is from genome assembly GCF_048772815.1 of Callospermophilus lateralis. NCBI lineage: Eukaryota > Metazoa > Chordata > Mammalia > Rodentia > Sciuridae > Callospermophilus > Callospermophilus lateralis. The sequence goes on along the minus strand of NC_135308.1, from coordinate 14,952,207 downwards.
TGGCTTTGCAGTTTACATTTTGAATCTGGTGAGCCTCTCTATCATGGTGTGATGTCCTGAGCCTCTTCCCTCCATCACACCCTTCCACCATGATGTCCTGCCTCACCCCCAGCCCTGAGGAACGGAGTCGGCTGTCTCTGGACTGAGACCTCTGAAACTGTGAGTCCCCCAATGAACTTTTCCACTCTAAAATCTTTCTTGCCAAGTCTTTCAGTCACCGCAGTAAAAAGGCTGTCTGAAACAGTCTTGGGCAGGGGCATCTTAGAAAGAGCCACACTGATGAACAGGCCAGGACAGGCTTCACCTTCATTAGCCAGGATAGGTCTAATTTACTTATTCCTTTTGAAACTTAGTTGATCTTAAAGTTGTTAAAGGTGTGTGGGAGTTTCAGGAAAAACAAATCTAGATTGCGCTGCCTCTGATCACAGAGTGGTTGAGAAGCACACTCTGGCTTGAGGGGGCGCTGAATGCAGTGGGGACCACCTCACCCAGCCTGCCCAGAGGCCTGGCTCCCCGCTTACAGTGCTGACATGCTGACCTCTGAGTCATTCTAGAAGCAACATGGGTTCCTATGGAGTTATTGAAGTTCTGCTAATGCTGGCCTTCAGCTTCTTTCCACCTACTCTCTGGGGTCGTCTCTTGACATTTAGGCTGTGCATCTCCCTCTTATGGTGATCTTGTGCCTGCCATGGTTTGAATATAGGTTGCCCTCTCCAAAAACCCGAGCTGAAATATACTCCCCACTGTGAGGTATGAGGAAGGTGGAGAGACACCAGAAGACACACATGTGTGCACTCCCTGTCTTTTGCCATTACCATGGATTTCTGCCACCAAGAAGGCCACTCCTAGATGTGGCCCTGCACTTGAGCCAAGATAAACCTCTTTTCTTTTTAACCTACTCAGTTTGTGGTATTGTGTTATTATCAACGGAACCACTGGAGACATTCCCACAAGGGAATCTTTGCCCTTGTAGGAACCTCAGAGGTCTTGATGCAGAATTGCTTCTGGTGTGGGCCCACTGACAAACCAGCTGCCATGACTTCCCAGAAACTGCTAGCCGATAAGAGTTTTGAAGTGTTTCTCTACCCTCCTTTTGGTAATAGGACTCTGGAAAACTGCAAAGGCACCTAAAACCATAAAGGGCGAACAGTTTTGAGCAGAGTAGGATGCTCAACAATTTTTTAATCATACCTAATACATGACTACTCATGATATTCCCTCAAATATGAACCATTGTTCATTTTTATTGGTTGCTTCTGGCTCCAATCCTATCTGGTCAGTTGTCGAATCGAACCATTGGGAGACAGCATCTGGAGTCCATTTCTCCAGCTGGTTTTAGTGAAGACAACAAAGCTTCCTTGAAACTATCTGTATCTGAACACTTTGGATTGGAGTCTAAGAGTCTCTCACCTTATAACACAACCCCCAGTGAAAGTTTGAGGCCATGTTACTATTATTCCCCAGATTTTACAGAGGTACAGTCAATAACTGCCCAGCTCTGCACATTGTGATTAGAAATCCAAAAGTCCACAACATCCACAAAACAGAATTCATCAACATTCGTAACTGGAAAAGTTATTCTGAAGATTGTCTTGGCCTCTAAATCACAGGAGTTTCTTTAGATGCACATCCCATAACCTCCTATGCTATGTGTTAAAGTAAATGGCCTACCACCTCGGATCCCGCTTGATTGAAAGAAAATTCTCTGTATTTACCAAGTACTATTTCTTTTCCTCCTGGCCCCTATTTAGGTCCCAGCCTCCGCCGTGACTCGGTCCCCTTTATACTTTTAGGTATCTTGATGGTTTTTCAGAATTCCTATTATTGATAGGAGTACAGAGAAACACTTCCTAGTTCTCATCAGCTGATTCCTGGGACAGAATGACTGCTGGTTTGTCAGTGGGCACCCTCAAGGAGTTAAGACCTCTGAGGTTCCTACAAGGGCAAAGATTTCATCAGGCAAGATCTCTGGTGGAATGTGGGCAGGTGGGATGGATACGACCTTCAGACTTGGCCACAAAACTCTCTGTCTCACCGCACTCTATTCACCTCATCACCTGGTTAGATATCAGCATCCAACATTGGACTCCAGGGGATTCCAAGTCACAGAGTGCAAGGATTTCAGGGTCCTGGCACACTTCCTGAAGGAGGAGAGACACTCAGGAGAGCTGTCTGATCAGAAATACCTGCAATGGTCCATCTCATAAAACAAATGAAGTTTCAGAGTGTTCAGTCACTGAACTTTGGAATTGTTTGTTATAGCCATTAGGATACCCCTGAATGATACCTATATCTAAAAAGATTTCAGTTTACACAAAAGGGAGTAGCCCTGATCAAGTGACCCTGAGATTCCAGTCCTCCTGGGTACAGGGGCCTGGCATAGCAGCCGCCTCTACCATCTCTCCTGAAGCACACACAGCAGAGGCAGAGCCTACAGGTGCCCTTGGAACAGACCAGCTGTGGGGGTCCTGATCCTCTCAGCTCTTTGGACTTCTGATGAGTCATTTAATTCTGGCCCCACACCCCAGCGCTCTCCTCTGTAAAATGATGGGGGGTAATAACTGAGCCGTCTCAGAGTCGAGACCAACACAAGCCACTCCCATTTTCTGAGTCTTCTGGTTAGTAAATGAATGAGAAAATATCAGAAGAAGCTTATCAAAACTCCAGCCTTCCTTTAATGTTGACACTTGATGTACTAATATTTTGAATCATACAAATGCCCAAACGTAGCATCCTTTAGCAACACCGAGGCCCTGGATAAAAGTGAGGACCGGGTGGAATGGCCTTCCTCTGTGCTCATCTCCTATGGACCCATACCCTCCCCTGCCACTCATCTTCCTTGTGGTAAAGGATTCAATGAGAAAATGTTTGTAAAGTGCCTGGCATGACATAGAGAGTAGGTACTCGATAAACGGTAGCTATTATCCTGATGATGATGTATGGCCAAATCTGAGGTTCAAGTTCAGCAAGACCTGGTGGACACCTCCAAGTTGCCCTGGGGACTGTGGTGTAGACAGGTACTTGCCTGGTGCAGACCCACCCCTGGGACTCCATTCCTCTCTGCACATACTCTTCCTCGCAGCCATAAAACACCCTTAAGCGCAACCGCCCTGAGCGTGGCCCTGCAGTTCCCCGCTGGCTTGCCAGCCCCCACCAGGAGGGCCACCTGCGTCTTCAGAACAGCACACTGAGGATCCCTTCTGCTCCTCGGCATTTGTTTACTGCAGATTATTTATTGTGGAAATACGAGATGGATGGTTAGGGAAGGAGAGAACAAACAAACTTACCTTCCTCACTCGCCTTAACGTGTTTGAGTTCCGACTTGTACGAGCTGAAATGTCTATAATTTACTTTTCAGTTTTGCAATGTTTATGGCTTTTATGTCATTTGAAGGTTATTTATAACAATTATATAAGGAAGCAAAGTGCCATAAACTGAAGTAATTTACTGTAAAATATCTGAAATGCTAAAATATCAAACGGTGCATTACCGTAGTGCCAGGGCTTCTCCTAGAAATAAAAAAAAAAAAAAAAAAAAAAAAAAAGGAAAAGAGAGAAAAAGTCTAAAAATACTGCCTCTACCCCAATCAGCCAGTCTGTTCCATCCATCTCACAGAGATTTATAAACTCCAGAGCAACTGGCAAGTATTAATTTCATTGCTTTGAGGGAGGGGTTGCTATTGAGAGAACACGGCTCCTTGTTACAGCTCTCGGGGACTTGACGGATTATTCCGGAGCACAAAGATGCAAAGGTGAAGCCAAGCATGGTGGACATCAATGGGCCATGGCCTTCTGCTCCTGCCACCAAATCCTGATGTCTTCAAGTCAGATGAAGGGCATCATACTTCTGGCTGCAGGGAGAGAATTAGGCAGTGATGAGGCCAAGTCTAGCTTGCTAGTTCCAGAGAGCCAACCAAGAAACCGAGGCCATTAAGCCAGAGAAGGAAGAGGGTCCAGCTGGTGATTACTCTATGGGAGGCCACAGCCTCTGCACCCAGCAGAGAGGCTTTGGTCTTCCTCAAGGACAGGCCTCATGAAAAACATTGTTTCTCCCAGCTTCTCACTCACTCTTCTAACAAACGCTGGGCACTTGCTCTGGGTCAGGTTTTGGAAACACAATGATGAGCAAGAGAGCGGCCACCCTCATGCTTAAAATCTAAAACATGAATATCAAGAAACATGGAGTGTGATCGCTCCACAGCTGATCAGCCAACAGGTTCCAGTTGGAGCGTGGAAGAAGTTTGTTAAGGCACCCAGTGAGGTTATGATTGTATCGTGGGAATGTGGAAAGATGCTTCTTCTAGAACATGGTGCGGACCCCTGTGTCTGAGGATGGTACCAATGTCAGGGGGTGATGAGTGGGGGGGTTACCTCCCAGACAGCTGTCCCCTCTCTTTGCTTCAGCTGTGGAAGGAAGAGACAGTAGTTGCCAGGTCTCTTCATGCCACTCTTTGCTAAAAGCAAGAAAGGCCTTGTGGTCATTTATCAGCCCGAACTAGCCACGAGAAAATGCATGAATTTTGTCAGTCTCCTCCATGTGAGCCAGGGCAGGTGGACCCTAGGAATCATCTGGAACTGTGTGGGGGTAGAGGTGCAGAGGTTTCACAGAGGTGTGCAGATGAAGCATCACATGCAGGTTGCCTAGAGTGCTCTACCAGGTGTGATGCGGTGGATGAGAAAGGTAGAAAGATTGTCTACCCCCAAATCTGCCCTTCCTCTGGTGCCAGAGCACCCCCCAATACTCCATCATCCCTCCATTCCTTGAGATTAACTTTATTTCTTCTTATAGGGCCTATCATGCTTTTAAATTTCTTTCATTTAAAAAAATACATATTTTGAAGTATAGTATCTGTCCAATAAAGAGCATCATGATAGGCATAGAGCTTGATGAATTACCACAAAGCTCATGTGTTCACATACGCACCATTTGCATCCCAAACTGGGACATTCCCAGCACTGAATGAGCCCCCAGCTCCCTCCCAATGCTTACCCACCTCCAGTCCAAGGATCATCTCTTGCATACAGACACTTGCCTTTTGTTTGATTCCACTGCTCCTAACTTTATGTTTAATTCCTGCTTGGCATTGCTTGTAATAGTAGTCACTCCTTTTCATGGCTGTGTGGTATTTCATTATAAGATTACACCACAATCTATATACTCTGCTGTTGATTGACATTAGGATAATTTCTGATTGTTATAATGAATGCTGCTGCTATAATCATCCTAACATACATCTTCCAACATAGTCATATGCATTTATGAATGTCTCTCTACATGCCTAGAGCTAGAACTCCTGATTCACAGGGCAGGTGTACACTCAACTTCACGAACTGCTGCTAAACTCTGTTTTTCCAAGTGCATTGCTGACTTTCATTTTTCCCTACACCAGGTAAGAATTCTTATTGCTTCACATGCTCATGAACCCTTGATATTCTCAATCTTCTACATTTTACTCATTGTAGTGGGTGGGCATTGGTATTTCCTTGTGTCTGTTTTTATTAATGAATCAAATTTTGAGATATAATTTACATAAACTAGATATGCATTTTAAAAATAAAATTTGATGGATTTTTGACAAATATATACTTCTTTTGACAAATATATACCACAGTCCCAGTCACAATATAAAATTTCACTTCCTCCAGAGGCTGTTTTCCCCTCACAGTTGATCCTGGACCCCTGCCACTCAGCCACTCAGTCTAGGACTACCACAGGTCAGTTTTGCTCTTTCAAACTTCATAAGCATGGCATTATGGCAGTGTGCATCACCTTGGGTCTGGCTTACTGAACTCAACATAAGAACTTTGAGAGTCACACACTGTTGTGTGTCTTCATAGTTTACTCTTTCTGTCTCAGTGGTGTGTCCCGTTGTCCACACTCATAATCTGTCTATTTGCAGGCACCTGGGCTGCTTCTCATCCGGGGCTATTGTGAATAAGGTTTCTGTGAACATTGAGCTCAAGTCTTCTTGTGCTTCCACTTTCTTGGATAATTATCTAAGAGTGGAATCCATGGGTTCTAGGTCAGGTAAATGTTTAACTTTACAAAAAACTGAAAAATGTTTTGCAAAGTGTCTGTGCCCTTTGGTGTTGCTCCACCAGTGAAGGGGAATCCCGGCTGTTCCACGTGCTCACCAATATTTGGCTTTTCAATTCTAGACATTCTAGTGAACATGAGCAGCTATTGCTTTTGGTTTTACTTTGCATTCTTATGATCTCTTGTTGGTCGAACACCTTTTTAACCTATTTATTGTCTGTTATTTTTCTTTTTCTTTTTTTAATTTTATTGATTTTATTTTTTAAATACATGACAGCTGAATGCATTACAATTCTTATTACACACATAGAGTACAATTTTTCATATCTTTGTATATAGAGTATGTTCAAACCAATTCATGCCTTTATACATATACTTTGTTTTTTTAAAATTTTTGCATTACAATTCTTATTACACATGTATACCACAATTTTTCATATCTCTGTTTGTATATAAAGTATGTTGACACCCAATTCGAGTCTTCATACATGTACTTTGGGTAGTGATGTCCATCGCATTCCACCACCCTTGCTGACCCCCTAGCCCCTCTCTTCCCCTCCCACCCCTCTGCCCTATCTAGACTTCATCTAATCTTCCATGCTCCCTCTCCCTACCCCACTATGAGTCAGCCTCCTTATATCAGAGAAAACAGTCAGCATTTGTTTTTTGTGGATTGGCTAATATCCTTTTCTGTGACGTGTGTATTATATGTCTTTTTTACGTTGTGAATTTGGGGTTGCCTATCTTTTAAATTCTTGCAGTTTAGGGGTTACTTATACACCTCCGACACTTGCCTCGAGTTGTTCTCTTGGTTACAAATATTTTCTAGGAGACTTCTTTCTTCCTTTAAAGGGTAAATTCTACAGAAATAGAGAACATGCCGAGTGACTTCCGCGTTAAGTCGATGTTTAACATCAATGCTGTTCTTGCTGGAGGAATCGGACTATAGAATTTGTTGAGCAATGAAGAAGGGAGAATAAGGCACAGACCTGGCCAGAGCAATGGATTCTGGGTAGGGAAATAAAAAAGGGCCGACGTGATGCTGCAGGGGAAAAGGCTCCGGGAGTGATGACAGAAGAGCTTCCGCTCACATGGAAAGGGTGGTGGCTGCTGACGTGGAGATTATGGTGGCATTTGGATTTGATGAGAATTAGTATAGAGATGGGTAAATGAAATCTGTCACTGACTTTGACTGATAAAGTGTGTTATCTTGGACAATCCTAACATGAAATTTCGGATTTCAGGACTCTTAGGATTGGAAGTTGTCTATTCTCATCCTCCTCATTTTGCAGATGAAAACTAAAATGCAGAGCAAAGCGAGAAGTACAATGTCATACCTTTGGATCTGTATTCTAAATAGACTGTGATAATCTACTCTGGGTCTGGAAACTCAGAAAATGCATGTGCTTGGCATCCTGATGGGCAATGTGTGATGTTTATCAGGGAATGAAATACCCAGTGCTGTCTTCAAAGAACTTCCTGTTAAACAAAAGGTTAATTCCCACAGAATAGTTTACGAACAAGGGAAGGGGCTTCATTCAAATGCAAGCACAGAGAATTGGACCCAGTCCAGAGAACTCTGGCTGTGCCTGGCTTTTGGATGGTGCTGAGGAACGTCATGGCAGGGTGGAGCATGGAGGTCTCTCCTTGATCAGTGGGTCTTCAGCGTCAGCCATACTACTTCTCTTCGGAGGACAGATACACATTATTAGCTTTCTGCTTAGCAAGTTCTCGAAGACCTGCCTGGATGTGGGTTTTAGGCACTTCAGCAAGAGCAGCTGCTCGATAAACACTTGTCCATTGATGGATGGATGGAGTCTGTTGAGAATCGCAGTTGGGGAAGAAAGTGCACTGGGCTTCAACTATCCCCCAGGGCTGTTAGTTATAGGAGCCTCCATCCCGGAACTTGCAGGAGACAAGGATCTGCTGAGACAGGTCCTTTCCAAGGGGCATTGATGCCACAGGTCAGCACTCAAGGAATATACCTGGTAACACCAGCAGGTTTGCAAGAAGGGCAAGAACTCCTTCTGAAGAATAAGCAATAAGAATGGGTATTCGTATCCTACCTCAATTTTATTAATGATCATTACAATAAGTGCTGCTTATGGAGCAAATCCCATTCCAGGCAGAGCTCTGGACGCTTCATAGTTACCGAAATACATTCATAAGCTTTTCTCATTCATCCCACAAACACCTTGAGGTTTGTGCAGGTAAATAATAATGTTTTCATATAACAGATAAGGAAATATATATACGTATATGAAATGGAATTTAGAGGCAGACAGGGCTGTGTTGAAATATTAGTAGTTTTTTTCACAGTTGTTTTAATTCTCACTTGATGCCACTCCAATGAGATGAACAGAAATTTAGATGTTTCCTAATCTAGAGGAAAGGATTGTGTCATGGACTAGAATGGCCTGTAGCTTCATCTCTGGGCTCCTCCTCTGACTATGCAAATAGGAGTGCTTTGTTTCCTGAAGGGACTGGAGTAAAGGAAATGAAGGAGAAACCCCACCTGCCATGTGTTGGCCACCAGAATTCTAAAGTAGGGCAAGGCCTGGCCTCTGTCCTGGAGGAGAGCCCCTGAGCCCCACGCCCTGCTGACCTTCTGCTCACAAGTTGCCCAGGGCTCCCCACTGAGCACCCCTTAGTAAACGATGCTCCCCTTTCCCTGCCGACTCTTCTCTTCTCACCTTCCAGCAAGACCCAACACTTCTGCTCCCTTCTCGTATCCTCTGTTGGGTCATGCTATAGTCAGGAGATGTGACCCCCAAAGGTCCACATGGTAAAGATGTGGTCCCCAGAGTGGTGCTATGAGGGTTAGTGGAAACATAAGCAGGCAGGCTTAGTGGGAGAACCTTAAATCACTGGGGGCATGTCCTCAAAGGGGATTGTAGAACCTCAATCCCTTTATCTTTTATGATTCCTGACCCATCCAGCATACCCAAAACAATGGATCCACCCAATCTGGGATTGGAACATCTAAGACTGTGAGCCAAAATAAACCTTTTTTCTTTGTAAGTTAATTATCTCAGGTAATTTGTTATAGTGAAAGAAAGCTGACTAATGCAGATCAATTCAGCCTAGTAACTGGTCCTGGGGCATAACTGATCAAGGGTTACTTAGGAGGCTGCTGTGGTACAGCAGGGATTGCATGGTGTTAAAGAGTCCAGCAGAAAAGGGTCTGTATCCATCACATTATGTGAATTTTGGTGAGGTGCTTGGTCTTACTAAGTCTCCATTTTCTCATACATTATCACAGGGATAATAATTTTGAAATCTTGGTATGTTGATGCCCATTGTAGATGCCTAGCACTCTCTGTCAACAGACAGGATAATGATTGGTCTCCCAAAGATCCCTGCCTTGGAGCCCCAGTGTTCTGCTTCTGGGACACTCAGATCCTGCTCCGTGGAAACTCCCATCCTCTGACACACAGTAACCAACAGATTCCTCTCCTTATAAGAAAAAAGCCCCCTGGTTCCACTCCTGAGCTGTTTTCAGCCTGTCCTGATTGCCATGTGCCTGGTTTCAGGGGTGCCTCTTCAGAGAGCCAGCATGCCCTCCTCCTCCATGTGAGACAGCTGTGACCAGGAGAGCACCACTGGCCTCAGAAGCACCTGGGCTCTGAGCACCTACAACGGCCCCAGCACAAAGGGAGTGGGTGCCTCTGCCTCCTCTGAGCCTCCGTTTCTCCACCTGTCAAACGAGGGGTGGATAAGATGACCTACGGGGCCCTTCCAGCTCCGACTCCGTGACTCCTCAAAGGCTAAACAAAACAAAACAAAATGCCAGGAACGGATAAATTCATCAAAATGAAAAACTGTAACTTCATGGTTAGACACAGGCACTGGGGTGGGGGGGGGCAGGAGATGCTGGCCCAGCCTCTCTGGCCAAGGCAATCTCTCCATGAGCTTCCCCTCACCTTCACCAGCCCCAGCACCTCTGCACACTCACGGTGCTCAGGAGGAGCCCACAGGATGCCCAGGCCTGCGTGAGACCGCATGGGAGGGTGCCAAGTCCCGAGGGACGTCTGCTTATCGAGTGGCTGGTACTTGCAGGTGGCTCTCCTCCAGCACCTGTCAACTAACACATGACCTTGAACGAGTTATGCCTCCTGTACAGAATCCCAGCTTCCTCCGCACTAAATCACACTTTAGACCCCTGCCTCCCCAACAGCGTTGTTTTGCATTTTTTTTTTTACTTTTTTTTTCTTTTTCCGGGGCTAGGGGTCAAACCCAGGGCTTCTCACAGGCTAGATAAATGGTCTTCCACTGAACTACACCTCCAGACCTCATTTTCCCTTAAATGCATTTGAAAATCCTCAGTTAAGGCAAAAAAAAAAAAAAAAAAAAAAAAAAAAACAGCATGCAAATGTCAGAGCTCATCATTATTGACACCACATCTATATTTAAGGATCTGGCTAGCCTGCTGTGACACTGCTGCCCTGATGATGTTGGCACTGATTCTAGTCACCGTCAGAGCACCCGTGCCTGGCAGAGCTGGAGGGGGATGCCATTCCCAGTCCCCTGGGACTTCCTGGGGGTGCAGGCTGGGTCATAGCCCCTGGGGAAACACTGCATAGATGACGCCATTCATCTCCTAGGATAGTTGGCACATATGTCCAAGGGGCTGACCCTGGGTACGTGGGTCTGCTCTTCTGTGCTGCCCAGTGAGAGGAATTGTCACTTGACAAGACAGACCAGGAAACTAGGGGGGAGGAGATAATGTCTTCCCTGGAGACGCCACACTTTCCTCCCAATGGGTTCCACAGAATCTCAACTCATCTCCAAGGTGGCACCCATCCCTCCTTGTGTGGAAGCCAGGGACGTCCCTGGGGGTGAAAATAGGAATATCTTTGCTCTCCCAATTCTAGGCCCTCTGCCTGACTTATGCAAAACCATAAAATAACTTTGGGGTGCCAATCAGCCCCCCTGGAGAAGCATGCCCGATTGCTCTGAAAATTCAGAAACCATTCAGACGGCAAAGAGTCTATGCAGCACCAGACATTTTGGTGGCTCTGCCAAGAGGGACAGGGGCACCACCCCGACCATCAGCATCTGCTAAGATAGCTTTATATGTCAGTGTCAGCAACCGACTTGTTTTCCATTTGAAAGAGTTCGTTTCAGACGCAGCGTTCCTGAACTTCTCTAGACAAACTGAGAACATGCAGGACCATTAAGACAGAGGCCTTTCTATTCCTCTTGCTGTAATGGGAAGAGCATTGCCAACCTCTCTCTCTCCCCACAGACTGGCTCCTGTAAGAATGGCACCACTGAGCAGCTGATTGTGAGCAGGTTCAGGCCCTGAGTGCCAATAAGGAGCTGTAGCTCTCACACCTAATGGTTATTATGAGGCTCTAACACCACGGGTCCCTTTCCTGAGGGTCCCCTGTGGCCAGGCTCTTCCTCCTTCCCTGGGGAGGCTCTGCGGCTGCTGAGACCAGGCTTCAGCTCCTGTGGCTGCCTCTGCTCCCCTGGGCTCTCAGACACAGCCCCACCACTTCCAAAAACACAGACCTCATCCTCCTTTTTAAGTCTTTCCACCATTGCTAAGCTTCTGGTCACAGTGCTGATGCACAGTGGAATGGCCAGTGGACTACCACGGCCTTGGTTTGGGGACCTTGACTCCAGGATCAGGTTGGGGGAGCCCTACCTGGGCAGCAGGATGCTGTGAGAGCACAGGCCATTTGGTGGCTAAGACGTGCCCATCACAACAGAAGCAGGGGTGCTGGAAGTACTGGAGGCCAGTGCCCACCTCCCTCCCACCTCTCTTTGGTCTTCCAAACACACACATTGTTCTTCTATAACACTAGGTACTCAGTGACCCTGTGTGAACCACAGAAAGCCACTTTCCTGCATCGCTCCTCCTGTGCATACCTTTAAAATAAAGAAGTTGAACTCGAGTTTCTCAGAGGGATCTATGGCTCTGACAGCTAATGATTGGACAACTTCAAACTTCCCTTAAAATACTAGAACAAGATGTGGAATGCCCAAAAACCAAGTGTGAGTCTTGAAAGCTCAACACTGTTCTTTTTCTTGCAGAAAAGAGATTTTGCTGGTCAGGGTTTTCCAGAGAACAAATCAATCATCCTTTCTCTGTGTTATGGTGTGGATATGAGGCGTTCTCCCCAAACTCTTGTGTTTCTGCAGGAATATGCAGAGGCAAAGTGATGGAATTGTGAGAGCTGTCACCTAACAGTCTGTCCTCCTTTGAATGGATTAACTAGGTAGGCAGCGGTGGGAGAGGGGGTGCATGGCTGGAGGAGGTGGGTCACTTGGGGGCATGCCCTGGAAGGGTACATCTTTCTCATGGTCTCTCTCTCTCTCTCTCTCTCTCTCTCTCTCTCTCTCTCTCTCTCTCTCTCTCTCTCTACCATCATAAGGGAAGCAACTTTCCTCTGCTGGGTCCTTCCCCATGGCATGCTGCCTCACCTAGGGCTCAGAGCAATGCAGTCATCTGTCTATGGCTCTCTGAAACTGTGAGCTCCAAGTAAACTCCTCTACGGTGTTCTTGCCAGGAATTTTGGTCACAGTGATGAAAAAGTTCAGTGAAACACTCTTGCTCCTTGGCCAGGGACAGCTTTTCCTGAGAGGATGCCCTAGTCCTGGAGTGATTGCTCTTGCTGAAGTAGGCTCCACCATGGTAGACAACTGTGTTGACCTTTGAGTCACTGAGTCACCAGGTTCTTCCCCAGGGGCTGGTGGGTGTGTGGATCCGCGTCTTTCATCAAAGCTGTTGTGCAAGAACAGTGGCCAGTGAGTGACATCTGACCCGGCTGTTTTATTTTCAGCGCCCTGACTCAACTGCCCATGGACAACTCCCCACGGTGCCTCATCTTCCAACATGGCCGTGGTGGACAGCCATTGTGCTTTGTCTGCCAGAACCCAGGGCAGGGACGGAGAGAGGAGCTGATCAAGAGCCTGTTGTTCTCAATGCTAGGGCTGAAGGAAGAGGAAGAATACGTCATCTGCATGTTACTTAAGAGAAGCCAAATGCACAGGTGGCCAGGCACCGAGTGCAGACGCAGAGCGGATTGGAGACAGCACCTTAGAGGTTCCCCTATGTCTGTAGTCTCCCAAGGGACCGTGACGCCTCGCTCAGTAACTGCAGCTCAGTTATTACTTGACTAGACACAGAAAAAGCAGAACTGGTTAAAGGAAAGGCAGGTCATCTAACCCCATTGGCTGAGGAAGGTAGAGGAATCGGATGTGCCTAGAAGCTTCCTTTCATTCAAACCAAAAGGGGAATCTGGTGGATTTGAACACTTTTTAATTGATGGAAGAAAAGTGGCAAAATGCTGCAGTCTGGCTGGGCACAAAATAACCAGGAGGTCACGAGCCACTTGTAGGTTCAAACAGGAACGACTTTATTGCCTGAACCCCACAGGAACTCTCCAGAACTCCCCGGAAACTCCGCGAGAACTCAACGGGAACTCAAAAGTAGCGGGCACCCGAGGTAGCAGGAGCCGCCTTATGGCTGGACAGCAGAGGTTTATATACACAACTGAATACACAGCTTGTTTCAATTTAGTATCATCCAGTTACAGCAATCAGTCATTATCTTAATAATTATACACAGCTTAACTTAATCATCATCATCTTAATGGCTCGCTGGCGTTACTTCTCAACCACTCCTTCTGGCAAAATGCCAGGCGCCATCTTGACTTGGCTGTGGCTCTCAACAGCAAAAGTCTCCTCTCTCCCTTTCCAGAAGCCAATGTCTAACTGGAATGTATCTTCTGGGGCCTTTAAAAGGAACAAGTGGCCTGTGGACAAAGGTGTTCCTCTGAGATTGTGGATGGCAGGAGGCAGAGCGGAGAAGCGGAGGAGCTGGGTGTTGGAGCCGGGCAGCCCCAGGGCAGTGGGTGGGGAGGTGGCTGGGGCTGGGCAGAGCTGGAGGCCTAGGAAGGGTGCAGGTTACCAGCCCTTGCTGTCCCTCTCCTCGCCACCTCCACTGTCAGAGCTCTCTGGTCCCCCATAAGCAGAGGAGGGAGAGGGCTGGGTGCGTCATGGAGGCAGGCAGGTAGCGAGACACCGAAGCGAAGCAGCCGGGAGATTGAAGGGAAGCGGGAGAGAAGTAAACTGGATTTCTATTTCTTGTTTGTACTGTTCAAATGTTCCTTTAATGTGAAAGCCTCTCTGTTAAATGAAGGGGAAAGAGAACTCTACGCCAAGTAGGGCCGTAAAACAGAGAGAACAAAAGGAGGAAACTGCTGAAATGGGTTTTGTTGCTGTAGATCTATGGAGACGAGGAGCTGCGCTGATGGATGGACGCAGGCAGCGCTTGGAGCAAAGAGGCTGGACCCGGGAAGAGGAGAGGGCGGGTGGAACAGGGAGAGAAGGCCTCTCCAGAACGTCGGTGGGGAGTTGAGTCAGGGCGCTGAAAATAGAACAGCCCAGTCAGATGTCACTCACTGGCCAAGAGGCGGAGAGAGGAAAATGAAGAGCAAGGCCAAGTTGGAAAGGATCTCAGCCCGTCTCCTCCAAGTGCACATCCCTGGTCAGTCTCAGGGCCTGCAAGCAACAGGGACCAGCCCCAGGATGGGCTTTATGTCCAATCCAAGCCATTGGATTGGACATAAAGGGACGTGTCACTAAATAAATCTAAGAACCACACCTTCCGTGTTCAATCTCACTCCCTAAACACACGTGCCAACACACACACCAACACACACACCAACACACATGAGCACCTTCAGAAAAGAACCAATAAGTTGCAATTCAAGAGACGCTTAGAAGTAAACCTGTCTTGCTGCAGATGGAGAAGAGCATAAATTTGGGGCAGGACCAATAAAATGAAGCCACTCTCCTACAGGAATGGCGCCAGCTACTGCATCAAAGGTGACCTGTAGCTACAGAAGGCCTGTAAATCCCAGGGTTTATGGACTCTTTCTTCATTTGTGTTGCAGGTAATTAAATTGTGGGGGCATGTCTCGTAAACTCCAGGGGCTTCCCCATAAAGTCCCCAGGCCACCAGATTGCAGGCAGAAAGATTCCATCAGAAGCCCAGGCCCAGGGCTGCAGGACCCACCTTCCACTGTGGGCTTGCTAGGTGACTCCATCTCAGCGTCATGGCCTTAGGAATGGACTCTGCAGAGCCCACCAGAGCTACTGAGACAGACACGGTGCTGCTGCATTAAGTCCCACCTTCTAGAAGCAGGGCTCTGGAATGAAAGTGGGCCCTCCTGCTTCGACCTTCTGTCTTCTGCTGTCTTCAAAATAAAATTCAGGTGCAAGGTGCAAGCCTTCCCTGGGAGTGGTCTCCTTTCAAGGTAAAGTGCCACCATCCTGCCTGCTCACTTTTCACTGCTCCCAAGCCCACTTTTGTGTCCCTGTTCATGCTGTTAATGCACCTGCTTTTCCTGGACTGAGCAAGCACTTCTCTGTGCAGTGTTTGCTTAGTCCCTCCAGCAGACAGAATGCCAGGCTTCCGTCTGTGGGTCCAAATCCCCCCTTGCTCTTGTCCCCAGCACCAGTGCTACCTTAGGGGCTTTCCCTGAGCTGGGAAGTGTTGGGGGCAGGGATAGACTGGCTTATTTCAGCATCAGCTCTTGGCCTGGTGTCTACAACAGTGCCTGGGATGTATAAAGTGATGGGTCGGTGACATTGCACCGGGGATGGACACCCAGAGCCCAGGGTTTTCTTGCTATAGATCTATAGATCCATAGATCCCTCCCCCACCCAGATCTTAGGACCTGCCTTTGGTCCTAAGAGCCCTCCTGCAGGCTCCCCCCCACAGGAAGCAGGAAAGAAGGGGTGGTGCCAGCCGTGGGCAAAGCTCAGGACACCCCCACCAGCTTCTCCCTTCCTCTGGCACTCACGGGCTCCCCATGCTCTCTGCTTGGGGCCATCAGGACAAAATCCAAGGCTCCTCTCTTCCTTTGTTCTTCTTTACAACTACTGTATCTTGGAGAAGGCCAGGATGCCCAGGTGACCTCTGGCCACTCTGCAGATAATCATCTTCACAGAGCTCTTCGGGCAGGGAGGCAGCACCTTTGTTCTCCCCACACCGTGCCCTGGCGCTCGCGACCCCGCGACCTGCTCGGCTTTATTTACCGCTCGCTCTGAGGTTCTGTTCCTTTTGGTTCGGTATTTTGTCCTTCTCTTGTGAGAAGGCAGACATTTTTGCCTTTTGTCTGCTGCCTTTTGCTCGAGTATGGGAGGGGCCCAGGAAGAGCCAGTGAGGGGATGACTGAATGAACACAGGCTGCAGGTGGTTCCTAGGTAGGAAGGTCACTAATTCTTTCCAGCTTAGACCTGTAGCCCACCCATCCCTGCAGCCCAGGAGCCAGGCCGGGAGTTGGCAGGAGTGAGTACAAGCCAATATGATTTGCTCAGAGTGTAACGGGGGCCAGGGAGCAGATATTCATCTCTCTGGTTCCTGCCTACTGGTCCAGGCCATGCCCAGCCTCCAGAGCCCCAGCTTCCAAGTCCCTAGCTTGTCCTGTGGTGGCACGGGATCTTGGGGCTCAGCTCCCTGGGCCTGTCCAGCTGTCCTTTTAGGCATTTCACAGCACACCCTGGGTGAAGGCAACCTGGGGATGGGCCAGCTCTTGGGCTTGGCATGACGGGAGCTCCCGCCCACCCCAGTCCTCTGGTTCCTCCTGGCTGGCTTGGGACTACTTGCAAAAGAAAACACTGCACCAAGCAGAAGGGCAGCAACTCACAGCATGAGAGCTGAGCATTAGCCTGTAGTTATCTCACTGACTCTTCGCCATGCTCTTCAGGGGTTAGGAATATTCTGCATTTGAAATCTCAGGTAAGGGAGGCCCAGCTGTTACCTTTCTCACGTCACATAGCTGGTAAGGAATCCCTTTGATGCTACAGGCCAGCCTCTCCAAGGAGTCATAATGACATGAGACATCCTGAAAAATAAGAGACCATCGATCACATTTATTTTGATGCCTGTTTTGCATGAGACTTAAAGGGTGCAAATTTTGGAAGTTCCGTTACTTTGGAGATGACGAACTGCTGAAATGGCATGGAACTGACTCCTAAGAATCCCTAGAAAAGAAAATGACCTGATCCATCAATGTAAGGTGCAGCCCACCCATTATTTAGATGAAGAAACTGAGGCTGCAGAAAAGTTTCCATAAAGACTGTCCCAGGTAATGGTGAGTAGAATAGAAGCTGGATTCCCGGCTTCAACGCTAGGCTGTGCACCTAACACCCTCAAAGGGAGACGGTAGCTCTGGAGTGTGGGATTCACTGATCCAACATCCCATCAGGGATGGGCTGGTCCCAAGAGACCCAGAAGCTGCAAACATGGAGGGAAGGTCCAGAGGGAGGTGATGGGTGACATTGCCAGAAGCAGAAAAGGGGACAACCTGAAGGCCATTCTGGGTCCCACCTAGAATCCAGGCCAGATAAACCTTCCTGTTTTCTAAGGGCCGCCTCCCTTTGCAGAGGGGAGCAGAGACATAGTGGAACGTGCCTGGCAAAAATCACACCACCCTGACCTCTTTAACTCCACCTGGTGGAGCCACAAATCCCGGAGCCCCTGGGGAGCCAGGCTGGGGATCGGGCCTGCACAGCCCGCCTTTGGAAATCCAGTTCTCGGACGGTTTCTGCCTCATAAGCAGACCTGCCCACGTAGAGCCCAGACATCCGTGGGGTTGATTTACGTCTTTAATACAGCCGGCTTCATTTACCCAGTCTGGAAAACACATTTCGGCGTGTGGAGCTGGAGTTTTTCTTTCCTCGTCCATCCTCGCTAGACATTAATTTTGACGGCGGGTTTTGTTGCACTCGTTTTCACAGCTCCTTTTTTGGACAGGTCTATTCTTCTGCCTCAGACAATGAGGGGGCTGGACACAGCTCCCGAGGGCTTCCCCGATGCCCTCCCCCGGGACAGGGGATGCAGCGGGCGGGTGGGCACAACCTGGTGGGGGAAGGTTGGGTATGCTCTCTCTTTAGATTAAAAAATTTCCTCTAAAAGGTGCCAGGGGTATCAGAGTCACTTCCCTCCCCCACCCAGCTCAAAATCACAGCACCCCAAATTTCAACCGTTCCCATTCTCTAAATAAATGCACCATTCGCACACTTGCCCCGATGCTCACCTAAATGCTTAAAATCATTTTAATCACGATTGCCTCATTGCCGGGAATGTAGTGCAGTATCCCGGTGGTGGAGTGGCTGTTTTGATGGAGGGATGAGGCAATAAAAGATTTTGTAGATTTCTTTTTCATCCCAAGATATCCTTAATCATTTTCCACGGCAACAAACAGCAGAGTGGCACACTTGATCGCTTGCGAGGCTTATTATCTCCACAGGTCCCCTGGGGCCGGCTGCGTTTTCTTTTCATGGATTCTCCATAAGTTGTACATCAAACCATGCTCTTCCAATTCTTTCAGATGTCTCACTTTCAAGTGCTGTCGCCTTGGCTTCTCTGTGGTCTTTTTTCTTCTTCCTTCGTTTGTTCTTAGTTTTTTTCTGGACCATCTTGCATCCCCGCCCCGCCCCCACGCACACACAGACACACCTGACTGCCCGGAAGGAAGCAGACTCTCCCACCTGCACACGCTGCTATTTCCCCGCTATGAAACCATTTATCGTCTGGGTGCTGTGGGTACCAGTGTCTGTGAACCCCGGCAGGGTGAAAAGGCTTGATCTGGTGAAGAGTTTGGGGGAAGAGAATTCACTGTCCCATCTTAAATAAAAGGACATTATCTCTCAACCAGGCTCTGACTCATTTAAGGTAGCATAGAATGATCTGGGTCACCAAATCTAGGCCTGGAAACTTTCTCACCCTGGGCTCTGGCCCTGTCATATTGGGAAACCAGCACAGCCACATGGCCTCTGGGAGCTCCAGATGGAGCCACCAGGGGATGTTGCAGGACTGTGAAGAATCTGAAGAAGATGGCAAAGGAGGGGCATTTAGGGGACAGGGGCAGGGTAAACATAGAGCCTGCAGACCGTCCAGGTAGATGTCCAGGTAACTGGTGCCTATATCTTCCTGGAGGCTTGGAGCTAGATATGACAGAGTTCAAAAGGGACCCACCTTTTCCCTCCGTCTGCTCACCTGAGCCGGTCCCTTTCATGGGCTGAGGGTGAGTGCAGAAACGCAGGTCTCCAGGAGGGACACGTCCAGAACGGATGGCTGTGGCAGACAATCCAGTCTTCTGTGAGCCTCTGAGGACACAAGGGAGCGCGAGGACGGAGGAGTCAGGTGGCCACCACAGCCCCTGCCTTCTCCTCCCCAGCCCCGCCAGGATATTACCCAAGGAAACCACGGCTGGTGGGGGGAATTCTCTTACCCCTATTTATGTTGCAAGAACTGGCTCTCTTCTTTTTCTTTCTCTCTTTTGACTCTCTTACGAGGACAAAGCAGTTCTTTTGTCTAGAGGTACCCTCGTTGTTGCTCATCCTAGCACCCCAATCACAGTGACAAATGATGCTTACGGGAGCCCCCGCTTAAGGCTCTATGGTCTTAATGAGAAAAGGGTGGGCAGAGTGGGCCAGGCCCAGAGCCACGAAATGTTGTCCTGCAGCTGTCTTCCCCAATTGTAGCATCCGGACTCCACCAGGCCCTCCCAGCCCCCACCCCGCCCTGCTGCCTCTGTTCTCTGTGAGCACTGAGGCTCCGACCAGCCCACCTGTGTTCATTCTGCAGGGAAAGGGAGGTCTGGCATCACCTGTGGCCAGGGCAGTCGGGAGGAGGAAGAGGGGAACTGGGTTGCCCAGAAACGTGCACAACAGAGAGAGGGAGGAAAGAAATGAGGATGCAAAGGAAAGAACAAGTGGAAAGAGACAGATGGGGAATGGATAAGAGAGACGGCAACGGGAAGGAGGAAGACTTCAGAGAGAAGAGAGAGTCTGCGTGTTACGGGGAGTGGGAGTTGCAGGAGGAGCGATTTATTGCAGCATAATCACCAAAAAACAATTTGAGGGACACAGTTTTCCCTTTTCATCTAGCTCTCAGGAGCAAGAAAAAAATATCTTATCCCTGTTTACCTCCCAGCCCATCACTCTCTGCTTCCTTTCTCCTGTTCTCTCCAAACAGTGCGATTGCTGTTTAGCTCTTAGTCCAATGGGATCTCTGTAATTGGAAATGGCTTTGTAAGTAAGCTTCAAGAGGGGAACCCAATGCCAGCCCACATGAACGGACCTGGGGTCCGGCCTCCAGACCCACGACGCCTTTTCTGGGTAGGAAGGTCGCTTTTGTTTCTTGGAGGAAAATGTCCCCTTGTCTCCCCACTGTTTGCTTTGGCATGAAAAAGAGTGAATTATCTGGATGGAGACTCGGCAGGGAGTTGCCTTCTATCTGCTTTGCATGCTGTGCAATGTGAATTGATATTGTACTGATAATTTGGAGGAGGGGAGGGGCACGTGTGGGGAGAGAGGAGCCGGCATTGTGAGCATCTGCAAAAACCACTTTGCTAAGAAATGATCTTTTTCCTGTGCACAATGGCAAGATGCTACCCTCAGAATCTTCTCCCGACAGTGGCGTTGGTGGCAGAGAGTGAGCATAATTTCCCATGTCTCCATTGAGGTAGTTATTTATACAATTCCACGCTGGAGTCGAAGTCTTTTTTTTTTTTTTTGTAACTTTGCTGGCTGCCTCGGCTTTTGCAACAAAATAATTACTTTTGTGCCAAGTACTTAGGTAACAAGATAAACAAGAGGCAACATAAATGGAATGTAAATATGGAACAAGTGTCTGTGAAGGGGAAAGGCAGCCAGGAGTGGGGAAGAGTGTGCTTTGATTTTCTGCTTCTAGTAAAATCCCAGGGGGACAGGCTGGAGCTTCCTGCCTCTGCCCCTCAGTGGGTCTGCGACTCAACAAGGGAAAAGGGGAGGTCTGGTGCTCACACCTCAAGGTGATGGGAGCCTCCCCTCTGTAGGGTTAAGGGGTGGGGGAGGTCCAGGGAACAAGATTGACTCCATATTGTGAGCAACTGCACAAGCCAAGCCCTGTGCAGGGGGAAGAATGCCCTACTTGTAGACCCTAAAAGCTGACTCAGCTACAGCACGGATCTCTTTAAGAGTCAGTCACTTCTTTCCTCTAGATTTCTGTGCACTTGTTTCCAACATCAGGGGTGGAATGGGACAAACTCACGGATCCCCCAACTCCATCATCATAGATGAGCAGACATTGGAATCCATCACTCGGGAGCTAGCGGATGAGGAGTCTAACTTCCTAGCCTGGATCTTCTCCTGGCCAGGCAGTTGCCACTGGATAATACCACCTGTAGAGGGTAGAATAGTGACCGACACCTCGCCTTTCACCTCTTGCCCCTGCCAAAAGCTGTGTCCACTGGGAGCCTTCCATGACTGTGCAAAGGTTGTGTGCAGATATCATTCCTTCATTAAGGCTGTTCAGATGAGATCGTCTTGGATTAAGGGTTCCCCAGAAACGCAATGACAATGTTTTGGCAAGAGAAGGGAAAGGAAACATAAGAGACAGAGGCAGTGACCATGTAGAGATGAGGCTTGGTGTGAGGCCACCACGTGACAAGGAAAGCCAGGATCCACCAGAAGCCAAAGGGGCAAGGGAGGGTCCTGCCCTGGAGCCTCTGAAGGGACTGTGATCCCACCGATGCCTTGATCTCCGACTTCTGGACTCCGGAATCCTGCAAGAATAAGTTTCTGTTGTTTGAAGCCACTTTAGCTTATAGTATTTTATTACAACATCCCTAGCAAACAAACAAATACACCGATTACAGAGCCTGGGATAAGAACTGAGGATTCACCCCCCTGCTGGGTCCCCTCCCCTCTCACACAATTCTTGGTGAAGTTTTTAACAGCACAATCTTTCCTTGATTTACAAGGAATTTGTGTTTCTGGAAAATATCATCTCTTATGAGACTTATGTTAAACACAGTGTGGTTTTATGTCATAAAAGAGGGTTAAGTACCAGACCTATGCAATTCTAAGCAGGTTTTTCATTAAGAAACATGGGGGCTGGGGCTATCATCGCTCAGTGGTAGAGCACTTGCCCAGCACCTGTAAGGCACTGGGTTTGATCCTCAGCACCACATAAAAGTAAATAAATAAATAAAATCAAAGTACTGTGTCCATCTACAAGGCACGGTGTCCATCTACAACTAAAACAAAAAATTAAAGAAAAAGAAAGAAAGAAATCATCTGGGGCACGGGACAAGGCCACCACAGAAAGACTGACTTCCACATCCCAGGAGTTCCAGTATTCCTGCTTCCTGCCATCAGTGCCAGCCCTGTCCCCTCCCAGTCGTTATAAGAAACAGTAATGCCTCTTCTGATTTCCAAACTCACTCTTGCCACTAAGCCTCCTGACAACCACTAGGTAAATTATCCCCTAGGGCCCCGCCTAGCCTTCTGCCCCACCCCATGGCAGCTCACCTTCTCCCATTAATGACAAATGGTGTCCCTGACTAACATGTCCATCAACATAAAGCACCTCTCCAGGGAGTAAATAGGTTTGGAATCAGTGGAGGCCCTGTGTGTGTGTAGCCAACCAGAGTGGGCCAGCACCAGATCTCAAACATGGGGCACTTGGCGTCAGCAACCATAGCCCTCACAACAGTTATGCAGCATTAATAAGCCACAAAGATCAATCTATGAAGTCATTATTATATCATAGCGACTCATAACCAAAGAACACTACATCCAACACGGATGTGTCCACCTAGGGGAGGGAACACAACATGGACACATGTTTGAACAAGAAAAGAGAAAGAAGGAGGCCATGTTGGAGGGATCCAGTGTGACGTTGCTGTGTGGTGTTGCCAGGGGAAACTGGTTCCAGGGGCAGCACCAGGGAGCTGGTGGAGGGCAGAGGCTAGAGCAGGGGACAGGGTTTGAGTCTGGATACCTGGGCTTGAGTCCAGTATGGCCCTTTGCCCAGGCCTAGGAATGCAGGCGAATCGTTTAACTTCTTTCCTAAAATGAGGACAGTGGCATTGACCCTCTGAGGTTGCTAGGTGAGCAGTTGGGACAACACACATGGGAGCCTTGTGACAGTTCTGGCACGTTGCAAATGCTCTGTGAATTCTAATCCACTTCTCCTGCACAGTCTACTTCACTGACAAAGGTCAAGTAAGAGCAACGGGGTGGCATCAGACCAGAATAGTCCAGACTCGGGCAGCAGAGCAGATATTTACCCGGGAAAGTGAAGATGAGGGGGGAAACTGGGAGCCACCTTGTGCCTGCCCTGTATTCCCAGCGTGTGGACCCAGAGCCAAGTTGGGCCGAGCCTGGCACAGAAGTAGAGGGCCAGGGCTCCTCTGGTCCAGGTCTGTAGTGGAAGGAAGCTGGAAAGAAGTGAGAGATGTCTCACAGAGTTTCCTTAGAGCTCCCGAGCACCTGAGGTCATCTCTTTTAATTTGCCAGGCTGAACCCCAGTCTGCTCAAAGGCAGAGAGTCCCTCAGGAATCCTCCCTGCAGAAGAAGATAGATCTAGAAACCCAAAGCTCATCTCAGCCACAGGCTTCCAAAAACAAAGGGATCCATGTCAGCAGCCTCCACTGATCAAACCACAAGCACTTATTGAGTGCCTTCTAGGTGCTTTGTCTTCCCAAGTGCCCAGCCATCATGTCACTTTGTGGCTTAAAGATTTCCATTGACTCCTCCTCACCGACCGGAGTCAGCTGGAGGCTTGCAGTGTGGCACGCACGGCCCTTCCTTCTGCCTCCTCCACACCCAGCTCCCAAGTGAGGGCATGGTGCCACATGCCCCCACACACTACAGAGCCCTTGTCACACCCTAGAGACATTATGTCCTCAGGTCACTATGCACATTCTTTCTCTCTGCTTCAATTCTTTCTCCTCCTCCTCCTCCTCCTCCTCCTCCTCCTCCTCCTCCTCCTCCTCCTCCTTCTTTTTTGGTCACCAGGCAGATCTATATCAAATATCACCATCCTAGTCATGCCTGTCCCAGCAGCAGCAGCAGAACTGGGCCACTTTCTTAGTGAAGAACCATCAGTTATTCCTCATTCTTTCTTATCTCTTTTTTTCTGTGATGGTAGCTAACTGTGTGGTTGACTTTCTTGATCCATCCTCCATGTCACTTAATCTCTCCTCTTGGTCCCTGGGCTGCATTCTGATATTCTTTAGATCCATCTCCAAGTGTATGATTGAGTGCAATCTATTATTTATTTTGTTTCTAATTATGATGTTTTTAATTCCTAGAGTTTTTAAGTCCTCTGTTAAATCTGATTGGTTGATTTTAATACCCTCTTGTTTATAAGTCATTCTTACCAACCTTTCTTTTACTTCTTTAAACATATTGTACAGTTGGCCGTCTGCATCAGAGGGGTTCTGCCTATGTGAATTCCACCAGCCGCAGATGGAAATTTAAAAAGAAAATATATGTCTGTACTGAACACATACAGACTTATGTCATTATCTCTGAACAATACAGCATTTACAATATATATTTACAAGATAGTGTTTACATTGCATTCGATCCTCTAAGTGATCTAGAGATGATTTCAGGTATACAGGAACATATGAATAGGCTACGGGCAACTACCGCCCCATTTTATGCACAGGACTTGAGATCTGCAGAGTTTGTTATTTGCAGGGGTCCTGGGGCTAAGCCCATGGACACTGAGGAATGGCTTTATTAGTTTCCTGGGGATGCCTTCACACAGTACCACAGACAGGGTGGATGAAACAACAGAAATTCATTTTTTCCCAATTCTAGAGTCTAGAAATCCAAGCCCGACAAGATCAGGGCTGGTTTTTCCCAGCCCTCTCTCTGTAGCTCACAGATGGCAGCCTGACTTCCCTGTCTCCGCATGACCTTCTGTCTTCATGCAGGTTTCCCTGATGTCTCTGTGTCTAAATTGCTTCTTCTTATGACAACCCCAGTCATTACATTGGAGGCCACTGGAACGGCTTCATTTTACCTCAGCACCTCTTCAAAGGCCCTCTCTGCTCGTATGGTCACGTGCTGAGGTCCTGGGGAATGGGCTTCAATGTGAATTTTGAGGAACACAATGTGACCCACAACACACAGCGCACATGTTGAATTTTACATTTCTCTTTCTTTCTGTTAAAAACATCTTTTTTGTTTTTCTGGTCTGATTCTGTAGTTGGAATGTGTCTGCTGGCGTGTGCCCGTAGTCTTGCCAAACGAGTGATCTTCTGTCAGGAATGTGTGTTCTTTGGAGCGCATCTGCGGGAACTCTAGGTGGCCTACATTTCCCGTGTTCTCCTCTAGAAAGACTTTGCCTTTGTTTCTGGAAGGGACCTGGGGCACTTCCAG
Source organism: Callospermophilus lateralis (assembly GCF_048772815.1). Taxonomy (NCBI): domain Eukaryota; kingdom Metazoa; phylum Chordata; class Mammalia; order Rodentia; family Sciuridae; genus Callospermophilus; species Callospermophilus lateralis. The sequence goes on along the minus strand of NC_135308.1, from coordinate 14,926,983 downwards.
CTCATGGTCACTTAAAAGCTGAACTGAGTTTGGATTTTGTGGGGGTTCATTTTTTTGTGGGAGGGGGGAAATGAATGACAGAACACATAGAGTGTATGGATTCCAGTCCTTAACTCAGAAGAAGGTGGGTTTGTGATTTTTAAATTCCCTGAGAAAACTTATTATTTTATTCCACCCAGACACAAGGCCAAAGACTCCCACACCTGCAACACTGCTTCTGCCAAGCAGATTTATTTTTTCAGAAGTTTCCCTCTAGGGTCAATTGATCATTTTCATGGCCCCAGCCTTTATTTTCCCTATATTGGTTTCCTAGGAACACAGCCACAAGCTCACAACAGAGGTGGCTGAAAACAACAGATAATGTGTGGAAACCGAAAGTCTGAAATCAGTGTGGACAGGGCTACGAGTCCTTGGAAAGTTCTAGGTGAGGGTCCTTCTTTTGTCTCTTCCAGATTCTGGTGGCACCCACATCCCCTGACTTGTGACAGCATCGCTCCAATCTCTGCCTCCATCATCCCAAGGCCTCCTCCCCGTATGTCCCTCTGTATCTTGTCTTGGAGGGATACTAGTCTTTGGAGGATATTTCATCTTGAGATTATATGGCAAAGACCCCATTTCCAAATAAGTTCACTTCCTGAGGTTCCAGGTGTGCCTAAATTTTGAGGGAACATTCATCAACCCATGGCCCCTCCCCATGTACCTTATGCCACATGAACTTGGGGGGGAGCCTCCCCTCCTGTCATCCCAGCCACAGGGCTTTCTTTGAGGGCTTCCCACTTGTAGCATGAGCAGAGCCTTGAAGAAGTACACAGGCATTTAAACTTGAGGCTCTCGCCTTCTCCCATGACCGAGAGGGGGATGTACCCTGATCCCAAGCAGGAACAAGGAGCTGAGCCCAGTCACCCAGTCCCTCCACCCAAGACTGTCTTAGTGGACAGCCAGAGGCAAACAGAGGAGTGACCCAGCCAAGATGGCATCTCTGCCAGCTACCAGGCCAGATGTGTGAACAGCAAACAACTCTGTGTGCCACTGAGAGGAGGTGGCTGTCACCCACCCAGCAGCACTGTGGCAATAGAAAACTGATACCCTCTCTGAGTGGGTGTCCCTTCTGCAGCCCTGCTTTTATAAGAGATCTTGGACGCCCGTGGCCTAGGCTTGATCTCCTTTCTCCTGATGCTCCAGTGCTCAATAGACAGGTACTGTAGGATGCAGGCATCTGCAGATACCTTCTGAGGCAAGTTGGCTCTGGGGCAAACCTCCCTTCATGGCCTCACACTCTCCTGTCAACCTCTGCTCTCCTCTGACAAGCAACAATTTAAAAAGCATATGTTTTACTCCAGAACTTTCAGGTATGCCCTGATGGGAACGAATGTGGAAGCCTGAAACCATCTTTTATCATTCATTATCTCATTATGGCATCTGCCTCCCCACCTGCTCCTGATCTTCTAAACAGGAGAGACACTGTAAAGTGCTTTGCACAGAGTATCTTTCTCCGCTGGTCCCCAAGAACAATCCACCAACCTCCACTTAGACATTGTTTTGTGCAGAATATTTTGGAATTTTGCCAAGGAATGAGTCCAGATGATCCTCAGTGACACATGCTGAAATCTCATTTGTTTTTGAAATGTCCCCATTTGGGACCCTCTTGACCAATTAATAGCTGCAAACCATCCCTGAGCCTTGGGCCAGTATTGCACACCCCAAAGGATCCTTGCAATTCTCCAAGACAAGGATTCACACATCCCTGCAACCTGGGACACCCTGGGTCCTTCTCAGTAAGTCTATCACCACCACACCTCAGAGAGGATATTCTCCAATCCCAGCTTAGATGGAAAACATATCACTCTTCACAAAGGTTTAGTATCTTCACAGTATAGACCTGATGTTTTTTTTTTCATTAACAAATCTTTTGTCCGTGCTAAATGCTACTTTCTTCTTCTCAATCCCCTAACAATGGGAGGCCACAAGCCTCCATTTCTAGTTCAAGACCTCTTCCTGCACATTCCTACCCCCACCTGTAGCCTAACTCCTCCCCTGTCCCTGCTGTAGGTGGACAGGACCAGAGGCAGATTTGTCCATAAAACACAGAAGTCCCTAGAACTTGCCATCAGGAGTCACCTGTTGGCTGAGTCTATGCAGATTTTCCCCAAGGGGTGGAGTCAAACATTTTTCCATGGTTGCTGCCAGCCTCAATTGTCTTTTGGGGAAGAGAAGGGGACAGCCACATTCTAGCTGGAAGACAGGAGGCCTTGGGGCTGGAGGCTTTCTTTATTTTCAAAAGGCCCTCATCAGCACTGATGGAGGATGAAAGTGTACATACAGGCTGACACTGGAACTCAGGGTGGGGGGATGTGGGGTACTGCCTCAACTCCAGTCAATACAGGCTCATATTGCTGACTCTTTAGGGGTCTCCAGGTTGCTACAGATCAGCGCAAAGGGGAAAGAATCAGCCCTGTTGAGAACACAGGACATCTCAGTTAGGGTTTGTATTTCTTAGGGGGCACTGCCTGTTCTCGAGCTCATCCTCCTGAAAGAGCAAGTGGGGCACGGTCCCCCTCAGGTATGGTGGGTGGGTCAGGGCAAGCAGGGGAAGGAGGCCGATTTTTAATACACTATATGTTCCACTTTACCCTCATTCAAAAAGCAATTGCATTCAGTAAACTGACGCCTACAGCCAGAATCTCAGATTATTATATTTTATCAGCATAAGTAGTCACATTTCAGGGGACATCAAATCACAAGAGTGAAATTTTATTAACTTATAGCCAGAAATATATTTGTTTCTGAAACTGACCCTATTAGTAAATGTGCATGTAAAGCCAAACCAAAATCAAAAAGCTCAGTCACAAGCTGAAAATCAGCAAGGAATTTAACCAGATGAATGGGCGATTCAATAACGTTGGGCACCACCGTCTGACCTGCTCCCTCCCCCCTCTTAGGCTGCTCAGTCTAACTGGTGCTACAGAAATACAGCCGGCCTGTGGACTTGGGCTCCTGATGCCCGTGTCCAGATTAGAATGGTTTTGCAATCGGGATGGCATGCTCTTGTGGCTAAGAATCCTTTTCCCCTTTAGTTAGCATGATAATGCCATGGCTTGATTTTGGCAATCTGCCTTCTTTGCCTAATAAGTCACCAGTCTTCCTCAGATCACGACACCCTTTCAATTTGTTTGGGCCTCCAGCAGCGTTACATCAATCATTAGACTGTCATCATTAGGGAAATCTCTCTTATCTTAAGCCTGACTCTAACTCTCCATTATTTCCTCTCACTGGTGGCCCAGTTTCTGCTCTGTATGAAAAACTACACACCTTCATCACGGACAGTTCTTCAGGAATTTGAGGCTTGCTGTCATTAGTGTTGTCACTTCTAGTTGCCTATGTTATGCACTGAACAAGAGGATATGCCCGTGGGGAAGGGGGCCAGTAAGAGTCCTTGTGTACAGCTGCCCCTGCTCTGTAGAAAGGTGCATGGCTCTCTGCACACGGGCTCCAGATGAACAAACAATAGACACAGCTATTACTGTACTCTATCACCAACATTTCTGGGTCTGATAACTATTTTTCACTAATGTTACTCCCTTGGGACACTTGCAATTTATTGATGTCCTTCCTCAATGTCACGTCCAAAACTGGCCACCATCTACCAAAAATAAAAAAATATGCTCACACTCTCTTGATCCATGCAGGACTACTCACGTGGCTAAAATTTACACAAGTATTTTTTGGTCCCTGCTGAGCTTGTGATATACAAAAACCTCAAATGAAAAGTCCTGGTCACTTGTCTTCTACCTCTCATACAAAATAATGGACAATACATTAAATGCTGTTAACATTCAACATGTGGACATCGGTTATCAGTGTCACTGATTGAGGACTACTGAGTAGCATGATTTTATCCATAATTATACTGCTCACTCTCAACCTTCCTTTAATTTATTCACTACATGAATAACTTTTCATTTTATTTATTTATTTATTTTTCACAATTTTAAAGAAAGCAAGGCAGCAAGGAGAGAGAAGGAAAAACAACTAATATTTTGGTGCTGCCTACCATGTTCCTGACATTTCTCTCTTGCTTACATCATCTTCTTAAATCCTTTGAACAAGGCATGCAGATAAGCGATTTTTTAGCTCAGAGATGACTCCCCCTGCCCCAGTTTTGTACAGCCCATAGCTTGCAAGCCTGAGACTTAAACCCAATTCTATTTCATGTCACATGTAGAGTTCTTTCAACTAAAACATAAGGCTCCTGAAGTCTTCTGTAGAATTCTCGCTGGTCACGATTAATAAGAGACATCTCTGGCAAAACCCAAAGCCCTTGGCAGGAGGTTAATGGTTAATGAAATGATAGTATTTCATTAATGTTGCTAGGATCTGGGAATTGTAGGTCTTCTTGCAACCACCCTGAATTGGATTCTTCTAACAGGTGATGTTCACGAGCTCAAGGAAAAGATGGCACCCAAACTGGAACATATGTCTAGGTTGGTCAATATCAGTGTATCCCTGTCATGTTTATTTGAGCACAGCACTATCCCTTTCTCTGTAATTGCTATGGTTGAACCCACACAAATAACCATGTGTATTTCTCTCTCTCTCTCTCTCTCTCTCTCTCTCTCTCTCTCTCTCAGGGGAACTCATCCATAGAAAGCTGTGGACCAACTTGGATTATTTATTTTGCCTTATCTCATTCCTTTATGAGCAGATCATAATATATTTGAAAAATTGGGATGCTAGAGATCAGGTCGCGCAACACTATCATTTCAGTGATGAGGATGCTATGGCTCAAAGATTCAGCACCTCTCCTAAGACTGCCCCTTGGACCAATAGAAGTGTCTGATCTCTTACCCTTCAGTCAGGAAAGCTTCCCCTCACACCACACTGCCTTCTTTTTATTTTGAAATGGCAGAGTGAATTTTCTAGATTAAGGGTAAGGATGGAAATACCCATTTCACTTCTAAACATCCCTGGGGAATGGAGACATTGGCCATAAGTGGCATTCTAGAATGTTCCGAAGGGCCTCACTTTCCTTCAGATTGCAGTCCAGGTCTGGTCCCAGCTCTGCCCTCCTCTTGGTGCCTGTGGCCCTCCATTACTTTCTCTTTCGTAGCTCTTGTGCAGGGCTCCGTGCATGACAGCAATCAATAACCTCCTTATTAATTAAATGACACTTTATAAAAGCTCTCCTCCAGGGGATCCGAGGAAGCCAGCTTTGGCTAGCTGTAAAGTTTTCAGTAATCATTTAAGAAAAAAAATGTTATTCATCATCTTTATGGCAGATCACGGCCGCCACATTCTCCCCAGGAGTTCAATCCATCACACTCCTCAATGCAAGGACGGCTAACAAGGTCCTTGTCACTTTGGGTGAAATATACAGGTATCATCACAGCCTCTTGATTCCTATCAGAAACAAACTTGTAGCCACCTCTTGAGCCCAGCAACCTCCTTCCAGGAAGCCAGCAAGATGATCTTGCCTTGCTTCTCATCTTCATCTGCAAAATAGGAGTGGATAAGAAAATGTTCTTTAAAGTATCTTCCTCTTAGGAGAATGGCTTCCTGTGGGCATGAAGCCTATGGTTATGCTTCCAACATTTTATGAGTGTGATATGCATGAGCAAATGTTTCCCCAGTGGTTGGAGGCACTTAAGGTATTTACAGGTCTCTCTTCAGCATTCCACCTTATCAATAGTAGTAACTACTAGTTATCTGATATTCTGCAAAGTGGTTTCAAGTATGATATCTCACTTGGTCCTCACCTTGATCTTACAAAATAGACACAGAACAGATGATTATCATTCTTACATTTCAGATGAGGAAATGGACACATCTTGGTCCCTTGCTTTATGGTGGCATTGTAGGATTTGGTCTCAGATTTAGTTTGAGATCCCATGCATTTTAAACTATCACATCATCCTGCCTTCCACCTTGATATTCCTTATTTCTTATCTGTGTGAAGTGCAACAGCACTTTGAATTAAGGTGTTCGGTAGTCCTTTCTGCTTGTCTGTATCAGGAACACCTTCCCTTAAATAAAATGTAGAGGAATGAGATAAGATACTATATTTGGACTCTTCGGTCAACTCGAAATGGCTGGAAGCCTCCACATTGTTCTAGATCTTTTGCAGAAAACTTCCAACTATTTGGGGCCCACTGTCCTACGCATGTGGGCTTCCAGGGACAGATCCAACCTTTACCTGACTGCTAGAACTTGGGCAAAGAAGACATAGAGTAACATCTCAGGGGCAGCTCCTGGCACCCGCTTCTCCTGCCACTGAAAGGGGGACTAGAGAGGATGTGAACTGAATCCCGACACACCTAGGACTTGTGCCTGTGGTGTGTGCATCTGTAGTTAGTCTGTGGAACATATCCAGATCTAATTTGCATTCACTGTGTTCACCAGGTTAGGTGTTTTCACATGGATTGTTTTATTTAATTCTAATTCCTTGAAGTGGATATTATTGTTTCCATTTTTCAGACAAAGAACTGAAGCTCAGAGAGGCTAAGTGAGTTTATATTTGATATTATATGCGCCCCCCAAACCAGTATAGGGGTTGTGCAGAGCTAGTTCCATAGATTCCATGTGATTATGGGGCCCCCTGCTTCTTCCTTGATGAATGCTGTGTGCATTGGCCATCTCCCTATGCCCCGTAGCCTAATTTCTCTCTTATTGTCACTGATTTTAGGACTTCCAGAGGGCAGTACAGCACCCATTCACTGCTCAGGGAGGAGTGAAGGCTCTGGCTTTCCCTTCCCTGGGTCGGGCTGCATGACTGGGAGCTTGAGACTAAAGATCCATAGTTTCCTGCTCTTACGCTGCCTGTTTCCTGACACGCTGAGCCACTTCAAATGATTTACCTGCTACCCCAGGGCTGAAAGCTGGTGCTGAAATTCCGTGCAGTGGAAATGGTCCCTGCAGGCAGGAGGAGAAGCATGAAGTCATGAGAGCAGGTGTTTGCTCAGATGACAGGGCAGAGCTGGGTGCTGTCCTCCAACAACCTCCTGGGAGGGGTGAGCCCAGAGAATAGGAGGAGAGAGGGGAAAACGGAAGGAGAGAAGAGAAGCCAAGGCTTCAAGTGAGATCAGGGAGAAGCACAGGAGGAATAAGACAGGGAGTGCACACAAAATTTTCAGCTGGTTCAGTTTCCATCACTCTTAGGTTCCTTTTCTCCCCAGAAATCACACCTTCCAATCCTGAAGATGGTCTGGTGGTAGCCCTGATACCACATTCACAGGCCACCTCAGGGCCCAGACGTTCACTGTCCCAAGTGATCTTGAGGAGTTGCAAAATCCCCTTGTCAGTTCAACTGGAATGGACTCCAGAGAACATGGGATGGATAGATAGATGATAGATGATAGATAGATAGATAGATAGATAGATAGATAGATAGATAATACCTATAGATATATAAAAACCAATGATAAGTTGATGGGGTCCCAGTGGCTCACAGTAAGGAATGTGGGCTACACAACTTAGAAGGCTCAAGAGCTCCCCTTTCCAAGTCTTCTGTGTTCTTCTATGTTCTACATTCTTCTCCTATCCTGGGGGGAGAAGAGTGAACTTTGCTATTATAATCAGAAATCTTCTGGTGGTAAATGACATACTTACTAGCTCCAAATAGCTTGGATATTAAAAGGAAATTTATTGGTTCTTCAAGCAAAGCTTGAAAGGCAGCAGGACGTACAGCCCCCAGGGTGTGGACTCAGGGCTAAGGCAAGAGAAGGCTTAATGTGCTCCCTGGCCTGTACCTGCTCTCGCACCTGAGTTCCAGGTTGGGACTCATTCCCCCAGATTTCCTTTCCAGGGAGGCCCAGGGCGAGTGGCAGCTCTGGAGTCCTGCTGTCCAAAGGGAACCAGGGCCAGCTTCAGAATGAAGGTGCTTGGGAAAGATTTCAAAAGCTCAGCTGTGGACCACACAGTTCACACTGGACCAATCCTGGGACCCAAATGATGGTAAATTGGAATGGGCTACGTAGATGGGTCCCCTGATCCAGTCCACAGGTAAGAGTGTGGGAATGCTGAAATAGAAATCTCTGCAGGACGAAATAATGAGAGTGGAGAGGGATTTATAGACAGAAAGACTTGGGAGTGGGCTTGCTAAGAGGAGGGGACCTGAGCCCCACAAACATAAAATGAAGGTGTCCACTAAAGCATTTTATGGTCACCATTTCTTGTAATCCTTAGACCAACATTTTTACAGGTAGAGTGGCCCTTGCCTGAAAAAGTTGAAACCCGAAGTATTTTGAGAAGTTTTGAAATGGTGGACTATTTGCATGAACACCATGAAGTATCATGGATATGGGAATCCAAGTAAGCTAAAACCATTTATATTTCATGTACTCCTTATGCAGGTAACTGAAGGTAATTTCCTACAAAAATTTTAGTGCCTCTGCTGTTGCATGGCTACTCGGCACATGAGGTTATGTGTAGAATTTTCCACTCGTTGCACTACCTTGGTGTTCAGAAAATTTCAGATTTTGAAGCATTTTTTTGGATTTGGGAAATTTGGACTGGGCATGTTCAACCTGCACTTACTAAGTTTGATGAAGCAGGGCTCAGTGTGTGTAAATAAGGGATTTGATAATATCGTATCCCTGGTAGCTGGCCTGGCTCACAGTAGGTACTCAAATGTATGCCCATGAAAGGGAGGTGCATGCTACTGCTCAGCTATTTTATAAGGCTTGGCAGGGTGAAGTAACCAGTCCAAGGACGGAGATTTGGCCTCAGGGCTTCCTGGCCTCTTTCCATCATGTAGATTGCCTCCTGCTGTGCAGTGTGATGAGTTCTCTGATTGCCACAGGTTTTCATTTGCCCATCAGAGCCAGACTTCACGCTAGAGTCTGCTCAGTAGGGTCTTTCCCTCTCTTTGAGCAGGCCAGGGAGAAAAAGTACAGCAGCTAGGGCCAGCCCCAGTGGGAGGCAGGCCTGGCAGGAGATGGAGGAGGGGAAAAGAAATGAGAACCAACCTGCTGCAAGGCTAGGCTCCTGAGCTGGTGCCGGAAAGGCCAGGGCCTGGCATGTGGGAGCCTTGTTGGGTTCAGAAGTAGATCAGGTAACTGTGAGTATCCAGGTGAGGCTCGGAAGAGGGCAGGGCAGCTGATAACACTGGGAATCAGGCTGGCAGGGGCATAAGTTTTGAGCAAATGAGTAATTTCAGAGCAGGAGTACAGCTATAGGAATAGAACTGAGGGACAGGGACCGGGCAGAATTCAGAGGCCAGCCCCAGAGAGAAGCTGCCATGCCGGGCAGGGAGCCACGGTTCCCAGTCAGGTTTGCAATCAGAAGGAGGAGTGACCAGCCAGCACTCCACAGGGTCCTGTTGCCAAACTCTGAGGTCTGGTAGTTAGGTATATTAAAAGCATTTTTTCCACTGACGATGGGTTTATTAGGATGTGCCCCACCACACACACACCATAAGATGGGAATCAGGTGCATTGCAATTGATCTGCTGCTGGATAATCAAATCCCTTCTATCCACCCAAGTAGGCCTGCTATCAGGTTGCAAAAAATTCTGGTAAATGAGCCCCTGATGTCATACCTTGGACCAAGCCCTCACTCTGAGTTACCTAGTGGTCCTGAGCCATCCTTCATAGGCCACTACACAGTAAGGACTGTTCTCCTGATGGGCTAGAATGGCATGCAACTGTAGAGACTCTGAGGCCAACTTTGGAAAAAAATAAAAGACATAATGGAACAGTTGTTAGTGTTTACCTGTCCCTATTAAGCCAGCAAGAAGAACCAGCATCCTGGATCAGTTCAGACCTCACCTCTGGGTTCCATAGCCAAGAGCAAATGAGGGCTAATAATTGGCAGCTCTGAGGTTACAGAGGAGCCCACAGTGTTCCCAGGAGAGCTGCCCCACTGTTCTCAGGGCAGGCAGCCGGCCCCAGTGCTGAGCCTCTTGGCCCTCGGTCCCCCAGGGATCTGCCTCTGGTTGACAAGTGCTCTCTGCCTGGCCTCCCCTGCCTGTGTGGCTGTGCCTGCTGAGCTGCAAGAAGCACCAGGGAAAGCAGAGCCATTAGCTCCTCTGAAGAGCACTCCCTTGATCAAATAAGCTAACTGCACTGTTTACTGTGTAAACTTGGACGAAGCAGCCGCACGAAGGGGGGTTCATAACAAGGGCTGTTAATATTTATGGCTGACATCAACAGGCTCCTCGGGCTACCCTAATGAGCCCATAGCAGCAGCCTCAAAATGCTGCAAACTTCCAGAGGAAGAAAAGAGGAGGTGAAAGCACTGGAGTGGTTGGATGGATGATGTGTGCCCAGCAGGTCCCAAAGCTTCCTGACCTGGACTGCAGGGTGGATGGGAGATATAGAAGTGCCTGCGGGGCACCTACTGTGTATGGATCATTGACTTGGGCACTGGGGAGGGGGAGGGGGAGGGTGCTGGGGAGGGGGAGGGGTTAGGGTCCAAGGTGCTGGGGAGAGGGTGGGGTAAGGGTACTGGGTGCTGGGGGTGGGGAAAGGGTGAGGATGCTGGGTGCTGGAGGGGGAAGGGTGGAGATGCTGGGTGCTGGGGAGGGGGAGGGGTGAGGGTGCTGGGTGCTGGGGAGATTACCTGTATCCAGTACAGATTATTGAGCGGGCATTGGGTTATGGATACCATAACCCATCAGATAACCAGTAGAATAAGTGCAATGTTGGGGGGCTCAACCAGGTCCAGGTTGGGGAAGCTTTTCCAGAGCAGAAAGACCTGGCTTGTAGGTGAGTAGCCTCAGCTTTGGGAAACCAGGGCTATTCTTTACAAAGAAGTGACCCTGTGACCTGGGTCCTGTCACCACAGGTGCCCAGCATCTCTCCTAGATGGAAAGCTCAGGTCTCTAGAGAAGGCTCCCTGAGCACTTTGCCCTCTCTCTCCCTGACAGGGAGCCCCACATCGAGGGTCTCACAGCTGGTGGGAATGGCTGGTGGGAGAGGACTTGGCATGGGCTGTGAGAACTCAGTGGCCCTCCGTAAGGCCACATGCAACTGCAGTGCTCCCTGTGAGAGAATGACCTCACATCCCCTCAGGAGCAGCTGCTGCACACAGGTGCCCAGGGCACTTCCAGGTCTACGTGACCCAGAGCTGTCTTCCCTGGCTCCAGACCTGCCCTGCAGGCCTGTTAACTATGTGATACTGAGCCAAGAACTTCCCTTCTGTAAGCCTGATTCCACATTGGCACAAGGAGGCATTTGGGCCACATTGGAACCTTCCCTTGCTCTAGTTATCCAGCTTGATTGTCTTGGAGAAGCCACCCGACCCAAAATGCACGTACATGGGGAACCACCAAGAGGTGGGTAGGTGCCAGTCAAAGCCCTAGTCTTGGCATCTGGGCCTCCAAGATCCTCCAGAGTGTAGGCAAAAGTCTAAGGGTGTGCATAGGGTCCACCAGATTCTGTAGGAGATCAGCAACAGTTCAGAACCACTGTGCTCGGATTCCATCAAGGTTCTGTGGAGCTCTAAGATCCTGTAGGTTTCTCTTCACTCTGAGTTAAGTTAGCAATGGGGCCGCCCAGGGCTCTCTGAATGCTGTGGGCAGCATCTGGGATGGGGATATCATGGGCACTCACACTGGGCTGTGGGTTCACATAGGGCAGGGTTGAGGGAGCAGATTTGGGGGTTAGACAGACCTGAGCTGGAATCTCATCTCTTACATCACAGTGATACCTAGGAATCTGTTTCCTTGTTTATAAAATCAGCCTTCTAAGGAAAGGAGTCGCCACATCTGGAAACACAGATTCATACATGATAGGTCATTAAGGAATGTTATACTATAGTCCATGGTAAGATATTATTAATGGGGTACTTAGACTACAGGGCCACTTTGTAAAAGAAGCTATACCAGAGGGTAATTTAGAGAAATGCAGTGATGGTGCATATAAATTCCTTGGCACCATATAGGTGCCAATGAGTATCACCAATAATAATAATTAGTATGACTTTCCTCTCTGGGCCACAGTCTATGCCCTAGGCTAATGTTTTCCTCTTGTCCCCCAGGTAATGGCTCTGACTACAGGCATGTCTTCAAGTTCCTCCCAAGTGGGGTATCAGGAGGAATTCTCAATGTCAAGACCCTAGGAGAAGTGATTAGAACACAAAGAGATGACCCGCAGTCTAGCCAAGCACCTGGACGCCCAGGGGATCCTGCAGGGAGAGCAGATAAGTGGTTTAGAGGGGCAAAGACTCAGGCAAGAACCAGGGTCTAGGAGCAGCAAAGGTAGGCCCTGGTGATGCCTGGTGTACTGCACCTTATGGTTCCTGAGTGCTGACTGAGGCCAGAGAGATGAGCCGGAGATCAGCAGGGGTGTTCTGCTCTTGACTGCTGCAGGTTCCCAGAGGCTGTGATTACTTCTCAGAGGGAGGGGGCCAGAAACAAATGGGAGGCCAACGGCTGGGAAGCTGAGAATGCTCTAAGAGCAGAGGGCCCGAGTCTCCCTGTGAGTCTGGATCTGCAAAGGCCTCCCCCTCACCATTCTCTAATTAAAATAGAGCCCTTGAGCATTGTGGGGATGGGGCATAGTGGCTGCTGGGCAAAGATGCTTAGAGAAGCTAGAAGTTCTCTCCTGGGTTCTGTGAATGAGAGTCAGATCCCAAGGGTGTAGGGATGAAGCAAAGTTTGGAATGAGAGGAGGTTATTTGATGGATGGAGAGAACAAAAAAAAAAATCTATTAAAAGTGCTTTGAGCTCCTTAGAGAACAGTTCCTGCAGAATCCAAGTAAACAGCTTCCTGATACTCAAGATTTGTTAATTAAGCAGTTTGAACAGGCTCATGGGGGAGGGAAGCAGACGACTGCAGAATCTGATTTCTGAGAGTCCTGAGAGTCTCCCAACCTCGGGAGATGGCAGAAGATCTTAGGCCAATAGGCTGATGCGTTGCCCAGCCTCCATGAGAGGGGTAAGTTTGCTGCCACTACAGGAGGTCATGTTCATGGTGGGACCTCTTACAGGGAAGAGAAGGGAAGGACTGAGTTGGGCACACATTGTGTTGTCTATCCTGATGTCTGTGAGCTGGGTAGCACACAGAACCAGCAATGCCAGACCTTTCCAAGAAAGGGTGACTCCAGATTTACCCAAGAGGACGTTGGGAAACCATCTTTTGGAGGAGCCGCATAGGAGAACTCCTTAATTCTTGGAGAATTCCTTAAGTGGAAAGGAGAATCCTTTAAATAAAGTAAATGCCTCTAGCCCAGCCTCCACCCCAAATTACCCAAGTCGAAGTCCCATGTCCTTCCATGGACAGAAGGCCACATCTTATCCACAAATAAGAATTACAAGTCACGCTGTCCCAGGCTTCAGAGTTATGCCCTTCTCATCCAGATAGAAGCCAGTACCTCCATCTCAGACCCAATAGCCATATTGTAGTTCACGAATGGTGCAAAGCGGAGCAGGTTTGAAGACGGAGAAGGAGCTCTCCCCTGTCCACTTGGAAGACACATTGCAGAGACATTGTCTAGGACATAGTGAAGAGGCAGCCCCCATGTGTCCTTCCAGATGAGGAGGCAACTGTCACATACATTCCAAATGGGCTCACCAGTGTCTGGCTGTGTCAAACGGAGTTCCCGGGCACAGAGGAGCCTGGTCAATGGAGGAGGAGGATGGCTTCTGGGAGGCCCTCAGTAAAATCTAGGTGGCTGCAGGCATTGCCCACAGAGGCCTTGATTGCTTACAGTCTGGGCAACATCCCTCAGTGAGCACCCTGAAGGAAGTCCTGGAGAAAAGGTGAGCAGAGAAAATGTAAGGAAGAAGGACAAGGAACCGGTGGGCGGGGGGCTGTCACTTCCTCACCTCTCCTTCCCATAAAGCTCTGGTCCAGGTGTCCACTGCTCTCCTTGGTGCTTCTGCCTGGGAAGGAGGGCTCTGTCCTCCAGACCCACCTTGACTTCTTGCTCCTAACACTTTCAGCCTCAGTTTCCTTACTAATACCAAATCTAAGACTTCTATTCTTTGAAAAATAACATTAAGAGAGCAGACAACAGAAGATTGGAAGAAAAGTACTCACAGTCCATATATCTGACAAAGCTTTATCCAAGTATATAAAGAATGCTTACAATTTTATAAGATAATACCATAAAAAACTGACAATTATTTCAGAGATATTTTATTAAAGAGAAATGAGAATGTCCAATAAGCTCATGAATGATGATCAATACCATTACTTCATAGGGAAAATGTAAACTACAATCCCATGAGATTACACACTCATCAAAATAGCTAAAGCTGAAAAGATTATTATTACTAAGTATCGGTGAGGATCTGGTTCAATAATCTTCCATACAATGCTAGTAGGAATGTAAAATAGTAAAATTACTTTGAAAAGTGGTTTGTTTCTGCAAAATTAAATATAAACTTTCCATATGAGATACCAAATAAATATTTAGATATTTACCCAAATGAAATGAAAATATATGCCTACACAAAGACTTGGACATGCATGTAGTAACTTTATTTATAATACCTTCAAACAGGAAAATGCATATGTCAATTGACAGGCCAATGAATGAACAAATTATGATATACCTGTGCAATGGAATACTACTCTGCAATAAAAAGAAATGAGGTCATTGGCTTAGCTGCTTGGATTGTTGTAAGAAATACCTCAGGCTGGGTAATTTATAAGCTGTGCAAATTTATTTCTCAGAGTTTTGGGGTCTCAAAAGTTTGAGATCAAGATGCATACATATATATATACATATATATATATGCACACATATGTGCTTATGTGTTATGTGCTCAACACACCGAACCTTTAAAATGAATACATTTTATTTTATATTGGTTTATACCTCAATAAAATTTCTGTGAAAAGAAACATATATCAAATCTTCTCTCCTCTCTGCTTGTGTGTAGTCATAATGGTACTTACTATACTTTGAAAAAAATTCAAACTCCTTACCATCTTTTATAAGACCCTGCTTGGTCTGTGGTCATCTCTCACAGATGTCCCCAAGCTTACTATCTTCCATGTAGACTGGCCTGCTTGCATTCCACCTTGGGCCTTCCCCTAGGTAAACTAGTACATTCTATACTCAGCCCTGGGTCCCTTGCTTTTTGGTCCAGGCTCCAACAGTTCTCTAACTAGCCTTCATGTCCTCTGATAAACCCTCTCTCACTCTGGCTTAAATGCAAGTCTATTATTATATTCATTCACAACACTCCTTTTCTATCGGTCCTCTTCTCAATTTATACATGTAAATTAATATGGATTCTATTTTTTAAATGTTTTTCATACCCTAGACTGTGAGATCAAAATAAGACCAAATTTGTTTTGTCCATCACTTAATCCCTAACATCTGGCTAAGTCTCTTGCACATAGTTCATGTTCAAGAAATATCTAGTGAATACAAGGATGGAAAATGGATAGACTAATCAACTAGTCATTTTTCTCCATTCATTTGGAATGAATGGAGCACTGTGGTGAGAGCAGCATGCCATCGAATTCAAGACCCAGCATTGGGTAGCAAGTCCCAGATCTCTCCCTAATGGACAGACCAGATCTGATTCCAAATTCCATAGGTCTGGCTTGGAGTCCAAGAGTCTAAATATTCATTAAGATCCCCAGGGTCATTATGATGCTTAAGAGTATCTGAGAATAGCTAGGTAAGCATGCCACCCCCAAGTAAGTACCCATGTAGAGATTTCGAGACATTCCTTGTTTTAGAAAATGAAATTCTATTTTAATCATTTATTAGTGTTGTGTTTTTCTCATCCAACAACTCATTGTTAAAATCCCTCCAAGTTGATTGGCATTCAATGCTTTTTTCTTCTGTAGTGATACACACGCACTCGGTTACAGGGTGGGCAGTTGTCCTTAGCACCATTCACTAATTCTTTTCATTTCTTTCCTTTCCAGGCACATCGTAAAATTGGACTCCCTGGCTCGCCCTTGGCTGAATGGGGCCATGTGACTCATTTTAACTAGTGAATTATGGCTTCTGGGTTGAAGGTTATAATCCTCTGGTGCAAAACCTCCAGAACTTTTGCTTCCCTCTGGCACAGCAACTGGCTACATTAAAAGTGGTGGTTTCTCCATCAGCCTGAGTCCCTGAATGACTGTCAGGAGCAGACTCCTGCTGAATTGGTATGAGCGAGCCATCCATTTTTATTATGTTAAGTTACTGCTGTTTTAGAGGGGATTATCATCATCATCATCATCATCATCATCGTCATTCCATGTCAACCCACAACCTAGCAAACCAAAACATGCTATACCAGAATTGGTTCATTCATCGTCTGTTTATAAAGGCCCACTTCATTTCTAGCAAGAATACTCCAATAAACATCTTTTTACATATATTTTTTTCACACAGTGGTATGAGTATAGACAAATAGAGTAAAATACAGAAGGCTTCGTAACTTGGTTTTGTGGAGGACTTGGGTCTGAAGATCATTAGTATGGAAGAGGTTGGAGGGGGAAAGGAGAAACCAAGCAAAACAAAAGTAAATAAATAAACAATTCATAGGCAAAGCTCTGCACAATATGATGGCATTTATGCAATTCTGTGAAAGCATGAGTCTATCTCCATCTAGTTCTACATAATCATATTTCTATCTATATATGAAATTTTAAAAACTTAAATTACTTAAATTTCTTTTTAAGAAAGAAAGTCACTAGACCATTTAAGACTCTAATGAAAATGCAAATGTTATTTGGGATGATGAAATACTAGGGGATTATCAAGCAGTTATTTATGCTTCTGCTCAGGTCACATTAAGGGATTAGTAACTGCATGCTGAGGGGAAGAATGAAGGCACGTCACCCAGGCCAGCCAGGGGAGACACGGGGTGCGGGAGGGGAAAGGCTGAAGCCCCCTTGAGGTAGGATAAAGGGGACACTTTAGAGGGACATTGAAGGCTCCACATTGGAAGAAGAGGGGTACATGTGCAGAGCTGGGAGGATAGAACTAGTAGGTGATATACACCTCTGTGATCATTTGATTGAACATTATTTGTAAGAAGGAGCTATTTTTGTTTCAGATTATCTATAGAAACTAGTGCAATATCAAGGTAAAAAACGAATATGTATTTTCTGATTAAGAGAAGCAGACTCTTTTCCAGTGGTCCTGTTGTATAGCAGAAAGGACTTCCCTGCCTCTAGGTGGACTCTGAACAGAATCCCCCTCCCCATATTTCCTGCCCATGAACACCAGCTCTGTCAGTCCTACCTGCCCTGTCTATACCTCTCTCTAAGCAATAGCCCCAGAGCCCAGTGTTTCCAGCCACCCAGTGGGATTTGGGCAGTCACCCAGTTCTCTCTGTTCACAGCCATCTGAAAGAGATTTGCCGGCAACTCAAACAACATAGATTAAACATGTTAATGAGGGAGAAATTTTATTTTCTGTAGGCTCTGCCTCTCCCTTTCCATGTGTGTATTTTTCCAGAAAGAGATCTTCCATCTTGTAGATGCCCAGAGCTACCATCTTTTCCACACCCAACCACACCATGAAAATAAAATCTTCTGGACTGGATGTGCTAACTCCTTATGAAATGCAAGAAACTGGCCAAAGGTTCGAAAGGTGGTTAAATAGAGAATCTGATAAACTCACCTGCACCAAGGTGTTAGGGTCTGATAACCCCTTAATTTTGTTATCTTTCCAAGCAGACTTGTGTTATTAAAGAGTAAAGAGGAAGTATATTGTTATGCATCAGCAGATAAGGCAGCGCACTCTGGCTCAATTTTCTGAACATGAATATGTTTGAGGTAAGTGGATCATAGAAACCAGGTGGTTAAGTATTAGATGACTTGGGATGTGGTAAGTATAGGGTGGATTCAGGTTATTAAGAATTGAGCTTATATTCCATATCAAATGGCATACTTTTAACCAGAAATAATGGATTATGCAACTAAATGTGGCTGAAAGATTGAGAAAATTTTTATTATATTGCATACTAAGAGCTGTAGTTTAATTCAACATCTGAAAATATTTTCTTTTTCTCTTCTACTCCATATGATTGCAAGATGGTTGTAGCTATTCCCTGTATTGTGCAAATATGACAGTCATCAAATAAATTATAGGAAAGATCTAGCCTCTTATTCCCCATGCACTTGTTTTTCAGTAGGGGGAAAAAAAAAACTTTGCAGAAGCCCTTTGTATTAATCCACATATATGTACATGCAGAGTAAATATAAGCAAAATCCAAAAGGCAAACTACAAAAAAAAGGTTTATTTCTTTTTCATACCATTATCTGGTTCACATTGACTGGGTTAGGAAGGGTGCTCTGCTCCATGAAGACATTCAAGGATCTAGCCTCCTTCCATTTAGTGACCCTATCATCCCCCATGGCCTCAGAATAATCCGGCACCTGGATAGAAAGGAAAAAATAATTGTATGCAGAAGCCCAAAATTTGGCATTGCTCACTTGTATCCAAATTCCATTAGAGAAAACTAGTCTCAGAACCCAACCAGAGTGTAAAGAGCTAGAAATTGTCCTCTGGTTCTGCACCCTAGAAGAGGAGAAGAATGTATTAGGGAGAACCATTATTCTATCACACATCCATCAGATATCCTCTCAGTTCTGTTTGGCCAGGAGTGGATCACATGCTCATGAATGAGCAAGTTGCTGACAAGGAAAATGAGAGCCATCAGGCTGGTTTATGAGGTCCACAGACCTTAAGGTGACCCTCAGTGATCCCCATTGCCCTTATATAATCCCCTCCCTTGAGTGTACACAAAATATGTGACTATTTTGTAATCATAGACTATGGCAGTGAGGGGGATTGCTTTGTTATATAATAGAGATGATAGAATGTCATTTGGGGGATCACATTATATCACGTTATAGAAGACTTTGTATTAGTCTGTTCTCTTTTGTCAAAATGCAATACCCAAAGCTGGGTAATTTGTAAATAAAGAGATTAACTTAGCTCACAGTTTGGGAGGTTTAAATTCTACACAGCCTGGCACATACACTGGTGAGGGCCCCTCTAACTGCATCACACTGTGGATTGTATTACCATGGGGATCACAAGGTGAGACAGGAAGTAGAGAGAGATTCAGGGGTCAGTATCACTCTTTGATGACAACTTGCAATGGCAAAGAACAGCTAACTCACTCCTCCAGACCAGTTCCTCTCCCTGCCAAGAACATGTCCTCCATGATCTAATAATATCCCATTCAACTTCGCCTCCTTTTAATTTTTTGTGGTGCTGGAGGTTGGTTTCAGAGTCTTGAGTATGCTAGGAAACTGCTTTACCTCTGAGTTACATGACTGTCCCGAGGCTTCAGATCTCAAAGACTCCACACCACTTCCCAATGCTGCCTCACTAAGGACCAAGCTCCCACTCACAAACCCGTGGGGACATACTCAGTCCATATCTAGACAAGAGCAGACTCTGTCTCTCTAGAGAATCTCCGTGTGGCTTTATGAAGGAAGCTGTCATGTAGAGGCTGCTATCGTAGGCAGCCTGTAGGCAGCCTGTAGGCAGCCTGTAGGAGCTGAGTCAACAGTCAGCAAGCAGATGAAACCTTATGTTCTACCACTGCAAGGAAGGGAAATCCATCAGCCATGACTCTTGAGTCCAAGGTTGTGAGGCCCAGAGCAAAAGATCAGCTAGGCCATGCCTGAATTCCTGACCCACAGAGACCGTGACACAACAAACATGTGTTATTTCAAGCCACAAAGTTTGTGGTACTTTATCGTGGAAGAATAGAACACTAGCACAGCTTGGATTGATCATGATTAACTACAGAAGGTGGAAGGAGGTCAATGTGTCTGACTCTATCAAACCCAGGCTCCTCCAGGAAGAACAATGGGATGACTGGCTGTGGGTAGACCATGGGCAGTGTTGGCCATGAATTCTACTCTAAAAAAAAAAAAAGTCTTAAATTAAGTCATGTCTGGAGCAAACATACAGATGGAGGATCTTACATACAGCAGTTTACGTTTTGACAGGAGCAGAGGTAAGTTGTACGTAAAATGGAAATGTCTTAAATGGTTAGGATAATAAACATCAGCATTCAGTGGTTCCCAGATCTTTTTTTTGAGAAACTGATGAAATTCTGGACGCATTCTTCTAAAAACATGTCCTTGACAACCTACTCATAAAATTTGCATTCGATTTTAGGAGAGTAAGATTCCCATGAGACCTATTCAAAGCCCCTAAGTAAGGTATACACCTTGTAGGGACTTGGTGACCTGGGCCGATGGGTCATGGAGGTGTGATAGGGTGACATTAGTTGATCAAGTTATGCTGAGTGAGAAAATGGTCTCGGGAAGCTTTGGCTTATTTTTATCTGACAGGGAATGGCTCAGAGTATCACCCGGGACTTACTTAAAGGAAGTGGGGAAGGAAGGAATGGGGAGAAAGCCCTTCGTGGAGGGGTTGGAGGGCAGAAATGGAGACAGAACCTTCTGGATTAGCCCACATTGGGAAGCAGCTTGAAATATAGAGGATCCAGAAAGGATTATGTTGGTTTGGATGTGAGGTGTCCCCTAAAATCTCATGTGTGAAACAAGGCAAGAAGGTTTAGAGGATAAATGATTAGATTATAAGAGCCTTAACCCAATCCAGGGAATTCATCCCCTGATAGGATTATTTGAGCAGTGGCTGAAGGTGGGTAGGGTGTGGCTGGAGGAGGTGGGATATTGGGGGCATGGCTTTGGGGTATATATTTTGCATCTTGAGAGTGGACTCTCTCTCTCTGCTTCCTGATCATCATCTGAGCCTCTTCCCTGCATCACACTCTTCCACTATGATGTTCAGTCTCACCTCAAGTCCCGAGGAATGGAGCCAGCTGTCTATGGACAGAGACCTTTGAAACCCTGAGCCCCCAAATAAAGTTTTCCTCCTCTACGATTGTTCTGGTCAGGTCTTTTAAAAACAGACTCCAAAGTGGAGGAAAGCATAGCAACTCTAGAAAGAGGTGAAGTCGAAGATAGCAGAGAGGCGATAGCCGGAGCAAGGGCTGCCCCTGTGGGTGAATGAGAGCATCATGGCCTCACCGGTCCTGTCATCAGGGCTGGGCCCCAGAAGGTGGAAATACAAAAGACAAGAAGCTGTGCTTCTGTGGGGACCTTTGACTTTACTCTGAGGTTGGTTTAACTCTGTTTTCAATTCAATGACAAGTAAAAAATTTAACGTTAAGTATTTTCCAGATCATGTCGATAACTACCTTACAACCTACTGCTGACTCTTGTTGCCCACATTTGCCTTCCCATTGTGATTATGTCAGTAACCATCAGCACTACAATAATTGACATCATCTAGTGATAAAAAGAACAGAGGGGAAATTACACCACAAAGGGTGTGCTCCTGCTAAGAGGAATCAGATGACCTCATCAATGCTGGGATGTTAGTAGGAGAGTCAAATTGTCACATGGAACAGGGACACAGAAGCAAGCCAAACTTGAAGGACCTGTTGGACATGTCCATGTCCCAGGGGAGTGACTTAGTTTTAGCAGAGCAATACCAACTGGAATATGGAATTTATTTGGTTGATTTGAATTGTTTGGATCCTGTTATATTCTGTGTATTTAATCTGCACATTTGTTTTGTGGCAGCCATAAAAGCAGGTCACAGAGAGCCAGTTCTCTCCTTCTGGACACATAACAAGATGGCACTTTGGGGCCCCATCTGTGGAGTACACATGAGATCAGTTCTGCCTAGTGAGCTGTAAGTGCAGTGATGGAGCCCAAGCATTTAATTGCAGTGTGGTTCCCTCCAGAGCTGACCTTGCCTTTAGCACCGTTTGAGATGGTGCTAAGTACAGTCACTTAACAGCAGGGTAGGTTCAGAGAACTGTGTCACTCGGTGATTTCTTTGATCTGTGAACATCATATGAACAGACCTGGATGGTCGAGGTCACTCACTGGACATGACCTCTGGATGTAATCAAGAAATGCAGCAAAGCTGGAGTGGAGCTCAGTGATGTGTTTGCCTAGGCCCTGGGTTTGATCCCCAGGACTGAAAAAAAAAAAAAAAAACACAGAAAGACCCAGCAAACAGGAGATGTGTGAGTGAGGCTGCTGGTGGAGGAACATGGCATATTGGTTTCGAGGAAATATTTTTGTAAGTAGGAGTACACACCAATAAAATACAATGTATAGTGTAGTCTATAATTATATAAATGGATACAATGTCAAGTATTATGTGTTGTATAAAGTCACATGCACTATACAACTGGCATCATAGTAGATGCATTTATGCTGGCATCACCTCAAACATGAATAAATAAGCTTTGCTCTGGGTCATGATGGCTATATGACACTAGGTGATGGGAATTTTTAAGCTTCATTATGATCTCATGGGACCACCATTGCATATGTGGCCAGCCATTGGCAGAAAAGTCATCATGGGCACGTGACTGCACCTACCAGTGTGCTGCTCTGGGCGTCTTCACCCTCTCTGGGCCTTCTCTGGGGACAGATTTGTGGGGACTGGGTCCACAGTCTGCCCTACCCTCTGACTTCTGGTTGGATTTGGCCAAAGAGAAATCCTGGCAGAGACCACCGGGCAGGAGGAGAATGACCCTAAAGCAGTGTGTCCTGCCGGCTCTGCCAGGTCACCCTGGGCTGGCCACCTCTCCTTCAGCCAGCTCTCTAGGTCTGGCAACTGCTCTCCTACCTTGCCCCTCCAGCGGGGGTGGTAGTTGCTTCTAGCCCTTGGCCACTGACCCACAGTTTACTGCTTTCCCTAACCCATGCTCTACCTTGTAAACCAAACAGATATGGAGTAGATAAAACACCCCTCATATTCTTGCATTTTCCTGTTTTTTCTGTCTGGCCATCTCTGGTTGTTGCAGTAATGGTGGCTGCTGCACCAGATCAGCTCCTTGCTGTCCTATATTGTCACACGGTGTGAGAAAAAGGAAGCCTTGCGGTCCCCAAGATCTTGGAATTTTTGTTATCACCTAGCCTGACAGATACCCAGATGATAATTACTTAAGAAGCTAAGCATGACAAAATGATGCCAGTTTCATGTTTGTGGGTGTCTGAAAACTGCTTTAAGTTATCCCTGGTGGGGATCCAAGTAGTAAATTTTGTTTTCCTTAAAAGAAGCTGCACACACCCCTTCCCTGGTGAGAGAGCCTGGCCAGGTTGAAGACTGAAGCCAGACCCGAGTTGGCGTGCTGGTGGTGCTGCAGGTTACTTTAGGCGGTGCTCTTAAGCCTCAGGTTCTGCCTCTATCAAAGACAGCTAATAGATCTTACTGAGAGGGTTGCAAGGTTGAGCTAATGCATGTAAAATGCTTAGCAGATGGCTTGACATCTAGCATTTGCTCTATAAATAATAGCTAATGTTAGCTCATTAACGATAGCTACAATTAAATTGTTAGTAACCATAACCTAAAGGATTCGATCCCAGGGAAGAAAGGCTTGGGATCACTGGGCAGAGGATGAGGGAGAAGAAGTCAGTCAGGCAAAGGAGGTTGGTAGCCACCAGGTCATCAGGACAGAAGGAACAGCTTCCACTTCCAAAGTTGTGGGGCAGGAAGACGGAGAGAGGCCCAGAGATGGGCTGGGTTCGACCAGAGCTGGTTGGTGAAGGCTCTGAACCAGCAAGTTGTTAGAGCCTCAGGAAGGAGGTGAAGCTTGGGGCCCAGAGTGAGGCAGGAATCCCCACTTTCACATCATCCCCATAGCTTTGATGCAAGACATCTGAAAACGGAGCATTACAATTATCCTTAAAACAGGTCCCCCAGGCCAGCATACAGAACCTGACTTCACGTTTAATCTTCTCAAGAATGTGCAAGATGGTGGCCACTTTCTTCATTCTTAGGAAAGATCAGGAAGACTCAATCTAAAATCTAAAATCTAATAGTGAGACTATTCAACGGAGTCTCCTTGAACAATGCCAGCCCCTTGGCCCCACTTGGCTTTGGAAACAGAAGAGATGCTGTAGGCGATGTGGCCAGTTGTCCTGGGCCTCAGTTTCTCTTGCTGGCTCCTCTACCCTTCTCAGGGATGCTGTGCTCAGAGCTGGAGGCCCCTCTAGGCTGAGCCCCCTGGGGAGGAAAGAGTGCTGGGTCAGGCCTCCTTAGAATCCCTGCATCTCCCTGGTGTCAGCCACACTAATAATGCTGACTCCATCACCACATACTGAAGAAAATTCTGGCACCCCATAGGCTTTTTTATTATTAATGATGATGGTGGCGATAATAATAGTTTTATAGCACTTTTATCCAGAGTAAGCTATAAACAGGAAATAACGCATTCAGCAAACAAATGTGCCCTGTCCTCTGATTTTCTTCTATTAGTGCCCCATTCCCCTCTTCCCCCATCTCTCTCTCTCACACACACATACACCCCTGGACGCCCATGCACACACATACCATGCAAAGTGCTCTTGCCTGCTGTAACAGCTCACATTTAATCTTCTCAAGGATGTGCAAGATGATGGCCACTTTCTTCATTCTTAGGAAAGGTAACGAAGACTCAAGGTGATTAAAGAAATAACTTACTTGATCAGACTGTGAGAAAGTGCTTTCGGTGGACACTCACCGAGGTCCAACAGCAGCTGGTAAGGAAGTCTAGATCCTGGGATGCCAGACAGGTCAAGAGCCAGCTCCTAGGGAGTGACCAGAGCCTGGGGAGCCAAGTCCACAAGCTGAGACCAGGAAAGCAGGGTTAGGAGGGCAGGACCTGAGTCAAGGCAGGACATCCAGGAAGCCCTGACTAGAAGGGAAAGAGAGTTGGAAAAGGCAAAGCAAAGAGAAAATGACATGGTCAGAGACTGAAGAGACCTAGGACTACCAGGGCCCAGTGGGCGGTGGAAGTCGACATTCATCTCCAGGTCATTGGGAAGGCGCTGTTTGCAGTTGAGCTTGTCCCTCAAGGTAACATGACATTACTGTGATCCTAAGTGCCTACACTTAGAACATCTCTATGTCCCAACACACTTACCCCAAGGTTCAGGCCTCCGCAGGATTCTGTGTCTGTGTGTTTGCTGCCATGCATTCCTTGGGGGAGATAATTCACATCATTTATCAAATTCTCCGAGGGATCTTGGTCCTTACCATCTGAGCAACTCAACTGGCTTTGCTGCATACCTTGGCCCTCTGCCTCAGCTCCCTTGATCCCCGTATTTAATGGTCTGCTGCTATAATTTAGATCTGGAGTGTCTCCCAGAGGCCCAAGGGTTAAAGGCTTGGGTGCTGCCTGTGGTGCAATTAGGAGTGGGTGGAGGCTTTTCAATGTGAGGCCTAGAGGAGGTGGTTGGGTCAATAGGAGGTGCTCTAGAAAGAGATATTGACACCCTGGCCCTTCCTCTTCCTCTGATTCCCAATGGACATGAAGTGATCAGGTTCTCTCTACAGTGCACTCCCTGCCACAATGTTCTGCCTTGCCACAGGCCCAAAACAATGAAACCAAGTGACGAGGGGCCGAAACCTATGAAAGTATGACCCCAAATAAACCTTTCCTCTTTAGAAGTTGATTAGTTGATTATCTCAGGTATCTCGTGCCAGCAATAGAAAGCTGATTGATCTGCTCAATCTCTTCTACCTCTGGAGGATCCTTCCAGAGCTCCTCTCCTAGCTCATCTCCAATGAATTGATTGATTCGTAAAGTCATTGATAAAAACCATTTTTGTGGAGCCTAAATCAGTGATAGTTCTCACCCTTACAGATCTCAAGATCTGGCTTAGGGACAAGACCCAGCATGAGGAGCTGAGAGTGAAAGACCTCATAAAATTTGGTTGGTGAGATGCAGAGGCACCACCTGTCAGAAGAGGAGAGATGAGTGAGATGTGGGTTTATCAGAGAGCTGCAGGTATTTCCTGTGTTGAGGTGACAAGAACTTTGGCTTGGACTGAGATGGTTCAGGTTTCCAGACTCACCTACTGCATACTCTTGAGTGAGATATTAGTGTTTCTCATTCCTAAAATGAGTATCTTAAGAGTCCTTCTGTAGGTTGCTTTTATCACAATGGTGAATTATGTAAGTTGATTGGATAGAAGTGCCCAGATCAAGCTGATAGCTCAGGGGTGCTCCATAATTATCAGGAACTGAGCTACATAAATATTTATTTTTAAAGTATATGCTGTTTATTTTGTATATCTATGAATGTCTGATAAATTGAATCGTACTTTATGTACTCTATCCCTCAAAAGTATATTGTAATGGTCACTTATGTTGATAGATGGAGCTCTGTATAATCCATTTGCACTTAGATGACATTCCCACACTTTATTTATACCTTCTGCTGTCAGCAGACATCCCCTCCCCCAATCTTTGCTACTGTAAATATTTCTGTTATAAATATACATGTCATTATGCGAGTTTCTCCACTAGTGGAATTTCTGGAGAGAATAGCTGCATTTTGAGCTTTGCCAAAAAAACCAAATTGTTTCTAAGTGCTTGTACCAACTTAAGCTCCCATCAACAATATATGAAAATTCTCATTGCTTTGTTCAGACTTGATGTTGTCAGACCCCAAAACTTCTTTGGGCCGTTTAAATGCACAAACAGGTGGAAGGCTTTGATTTACACTCCTCTGATGACTACTACTGTTAATAATCTTGGTTATAATTTTTTTGGCTGTGTCAGTTTTCTTTTATGCTAAATGTCTTGATATATCTTTGTCTAATATTCTATTTCTACTTTTTTAGGGAGGGGTCTCTTACTGATTCATACAAATTCTTTATATATATATATTATGAATACTATCCTTAATCAATTTGTGTGACAAATATCTTCTCATACTTTTTGGCTTGTTTTTCTTTGTTCTTTATGATTTCTTTGATGAACACCCTCAATTCTTGAAATAAATTGCTATTTAAGGTAAAGCTAAGAATGGCCAATGTAATACACTTTGACAGCAAGTGAAAAGTTCAAAGATGGTAAGGTAAGCTAAATATATGTGACTGTCCCAGAAAGTTTAAAGAAGGAAAATGACAAGTTTTGTCCTTTAAGTTCTCACCCAAGATAATGCCAGGAAATCCAATGATTCTATAATTACACCAAAAGATTATCCTACCTACCACAGCTGCATAGCCAGCATATCTAAATATGAGTTGGAAAATTTGACCTTGTAGGTTGAAGAAGGAGGGCACATATTGAATTGTTGGCTTCCCAAGACCTCTTATGTAAAAGTGAGGGTGCTGAGAAAGAACTGGACCTGAGAATTGTAATGAAGATAGTTTAGTCAATTTGAATAACTTTAAGTTCGGGGAGGCTCCCTCCATCAAGATCCCACTTACCTGTAGAAGCAGCTCAGTGTCCTCTATCCAAAACACTAGCCCATCCTTGCTTAAAGACCAGGTAAAGACCACCTGAAGCAGTTACCTTGTTCAGAGACATTGATTTCCCTCAAGCCTTATCCCAACCACTCCACATGGCCTGCAGAACTCATGGGAAGGGTGCACACTGTTATTCCACATAGCAAAAGAATGGCAATATTGGCTTAGTTCCTATCAGAAAAGCACAGAGCAACATGTGTGCAATCGATTTTAGCAGAGAAAAAGAAACACAATGTGGAATCAGGTCATATGTATTGATGGATATGGGTGTACTTCATAGAGAGTCTAAATCTGGTGTGTTCCCTAGAAGAGTCAAGAATTGGCCCAACAGTGTGCTTGGCATACATGATTCAGAGGAAGAAATTCAACATTTTTAAGAACTCAGGCAAATTGGAGTGGATTCCTCTCCACTTACCCTCCTAATTTCTCCCTCCCTGGAGGTCTCAGATGGCACTTTTCTCACAAAGGAAACAAACATTAGAAACAGACTG
Source organism: Callospermophilus lateralis (assembly GCF_048772815.1). Lineage (NCBI taxonomy): Eukaryota > Metazoa > Chordata > Mammalia > Rodentia > Sciuridae > Callospermophilus > Callospermophilus lateralis. The sequence goes on along the minus strand of NC_135308.1, from coordinate 14,899,340 downwards.
GTTAAGAGGTATCCAGCCTCCTTGAGAAGTTCCATGAGCCTGTCCCCTGCAGAAAGGACTGACAGTGGCACCCTGGAGGGGCAGAGGCCAAGTGGTATCACTTAACTCACAGAGCCATGAAGGCTATGATTACTAAAAACAATGCAGCAGGATCATAATGGCAATCAGATGGCCAGACCCAGAGGGGTCTTTCTAATTCATTTGTGGAATAATTAATAACGAAAGCAACTCATGAGTAATTCAGTCTCTAGGACTGAAAGAGATACTTGGCTTTATATAGATAAATGAAGGAGTTCCAAGTTGCATGAACCCAACCTGGACACCAAATGACCCAATTTCAAGGCCAGAGACAGTTCACCAACTCAGAGACTCGGTTAAAGAAAGACCAGGATTTCCAAAGGAAGCTCAACAAGTAGATGCTGCAAAACGTTTTCCCCAAACATCACTCAGAGTGACGTAGAGTCATTTATGAGGATGCCTATGTGCAGAGGAAAGGGAATTACTCAAACTCTGGGAGATTATTAGGTATTACCTAAAGAGCTGACACTAACTATCAGAGAGTCCAAACATCACTGTGGTCCACTTATTGGGGCAGGAGCTTGTGGAGATCAGAGCGCATGCCACGGAACCCCACACAAGATTGACTTTGCCCCCTCTTTAATTGAGGGTGAGACCTCTCAAGGTCTTGGCAGTGTGTGGAGGTCTCTAATTTAACTCCCCCGCCACTTTTCATGGGTCCAGATTATGCCCTCAGCCCCTGTTCAGCTGTAGAAGTAGAGGCCCCCGTTCAGCAGGGTTGGGCAGAAGCCAATTATAGTCACTGACTTCAACATAGCTCACACCTCCAGGTTTGTGTTTCCACTTCATTTTCAACTTATATGGACTTACTTTCTTGAAAATTTAGTTTATGTTTTCACAACATGGTTAATTTTCTCAATTTTATTCTCACTTCTAAGTGTTTCATGAGGAGAATTCTTATGGTACCTAGTCTGCCATATTGGTGGAAACAAAATTCTTCATTATAGAAACAACAGCACTTAGAACATTTGATTTTTTACCAGAAGTGGATACACACATGTGTTTTCCATTCTCCCGGATCCTAAATCCCTTGCAGGTCAGGGACTGTCTGATGTAGTTTTGCATGAGTTCAGTTATACAAACAAAATGACTTCTTCCCCTGTGCCAGGCATGGTGCAGGGTGCAGGGTGCTGGGGAGAGGGTGGCTTCTTTGTATTGGAATATTTTCCAACAGGATGACTCTCCAGCCAGTACCCTCTAGTCCAGCTGGGTGGTCAGCACTGGATGCTGCAGATGCACCTGTGTCCCTGAGGTTTTGCCTGTGTTATCTCCAATACCTTCTCCATCCTTTCCCTTGACTACTCCCATCTGCTATTGGAGGATACTAAGCCTCATTTTCACAAATCATAATCTATATTGAATAATAGAGAACCTCTGTCCCCTCTCTGCCTTTTCATATAATAGGCCATTTGTTCTGATCAATGTTAAGATCTGCATATTTATTCCTTTATGTGGTTAAATATTGTCAACCTCTTCCCTCTCTGAGGTCCCACTAGATTTCAAGCTCCCTGAAGATGAAGGCTGAATCTCATACCTGCCTTGTATCCTCCATGGCTCATTGCACCAGTGCTATAGCTACATGGAAAGCGCTCGATAAATATTGAATAATTCAAGAGGAACTCAATAAACAACGATCCCTTAATTGATTAGCTCCATCAATAAATCTTGCTCTGAATAGAGGTAGAGCCAATGAAGATACTTAAAAGGAAATCTGGGTCACTGGGCCTCTGGACAGGGGAAAGCTCAGTGGGAGGAGGCTGGAGGGTCAACTTGCACTACCTCTCAAATATTTGAACCTGGGAAAGGTATTTAACCTCTTTAAGCCCAAGTTACTTAGTCTGTAAAATTGAAAAATATTAACAGCTACTACGTCTCCTGGTCACTGAGAATGCAATGGAGATGATACGCATGAAGCAGTTAGCAAGGTGCCTGGTTCGTTATGAGCTTTGGAAGTGCTCAGCTAATGTTAATTGCCATTACCACTGATTGATCTTAAGGAGTGAATTGAAAGAAACACCAGGAGAAAATTTCATTCTGTACCAATAATCCTGTCCCTTTTGGTGTTTTATAGGCGGTGCCCATGTCAGTCTGGGTTACAGGTCCATATGAGCCACTAAAGGGGGGTTTCCGGGAGCCATGGGAACCCATGATCAAAGCCCCACCCAGTCATCTGGGGAGGGACACTGAGCAAGTCTTCCTCCAAGAAGTGACATTCAGGGTGAGGCCAAATAGATGAGAAGGGGGTAGCATTTTATTTCTACAGCAACTGTCATTTCAATGGAAGGTGGAGAAGATAGTGTCCTTGGCTGTATTCAGTGCCTGTCCCAGGGGACAGAGCGGCGGACATGGACATTCTGGCTGTGTCTGTGAGGCAGAATCAGGATGGCAGCAGCACAAAGCACCGCTTTCACTCAGGGCCTCTGAGTCCCTTCTCTCTCTTTCCCACATCACCCATGTGCCTCCTGGGAGAACAAGAACAAAAAGCTATTGTCTCCCCGACTTAATATTTCAAGGGGGAGGAAAAGAGAGAAGGTGACTTCCTGGATGGCTTACACAGGATGGAATGTTGTCATGGAAACAACTCTTTCCCCCAGGATTGCTGGGGCTGGTGGGAAGTGTCAGCTAGAACTGGGGACATTGGCTGGAGAGGCCACAAAAGGCCTTGACAGGTGCTTTCCCATCTGACTTCTTCCTCTAGAACTTAGCATTGTGGCAGTCTCCCCTCCCTGCACCCCAGCCACCCCAACCTCTGCCCACATAAAAATCTGTCAGTGGTGCTGACTTACCGAGAGCCTTCTAACCCTGGACTGAGACATAAATATTATTGCGTCACCTGTCTGTAGCGTTTCACCTCCATTTTTTTTTCTCATTTAATTCTCTAAACAACCTTGGAAGTCAATTCATTTATTCCATCACTGAGTTAACATGTTCCAAAACCCAACTGTAAGCCAGGTGTAAGCTTTATTATCATCTTGTCTTTTTGTAAATAGGAACATCAAGCTTCAAAAAGGGACCAACCTTGGATCATACACTGAGGACATGAGCATCAAAAATTAGGATTCAAGCCAGCTGACCCTTCTTTAAACCACATATTTTTTCACCTACAGTGGAAAATATCTTTCCAGTTCAATAGTCTTTGGTTTATTCCATTTGCAATTTTAAGGAAAATAATGAATCCTGGGCATGCCAAGCAAGTAGTGGCCATGTGTTTAAACCAGAGTGCATTAGCAAATTATATTCCTCGTCTGCACACCCTTTAAGGAACCAAGTACAAATAAAACAAAAATGTAAAACCAAGTCCTCCGTCTTTTCCTCAACACCACTAATGTCACTTCTTCCAGAAAAGCTCTAAGACTTACTTACAGAGTTTAGATGACAAAAAAATAAAAGAGGGCTTAAAACTGTACCCCACCAAGGATAAGAACTGTGAGGAGGAGCCCCACAGGGTGGGACGGGGGGCACCATCCTTCCTGCTGGTCCCACAGGGTAGGTTTGTTTCCCCATATTCATCTTGAATGGGAAGAACCTGATTTAGTCTGAGCTTTGGTGGGAATCCGGGCGGAGGGAAGCCATGCATGACCTATAAGTCATGGTGTATTGGAAGAGGAGCAAGGTGAGAAACCATGGCCACAGTGGTGTCACAAAGCCAGTCAGAGGAACACATTTGGGGCATTAAGAGTGACAATGTGGTCACATTCACTTTCTCCTTCTCCATTCCCTCTCCACATGGTGTGTGTGTGTGTGTGTGTGTGTGTGAGAGAGAGAGAGAGAGAGACAGAGAGAGAGAGAGAGATTAGGAGAGCAGCTGGAGGCAAGGCATGCTATTTCTTAAGTCTTAATTTGGCCACTCCCTGGTTGAGTGTGTCTGGACAAACCATACCCTGAGCCACAATTTTCTCATCCGCAAAATGAATGTGATGATAGTAGCCTTGTAAAGTCGCTGTGAAGACCCTTGGTGCCACCTGTGTGTGTGATGGAGCACCCTGGGCCGGGGAAGAAGACAGCGCTGGGAATGAGAGGACCCTGCTCAGGACAAGAAGCCCCCTGTTCCTCTCCTGCCTCATCATCTTCACTTTGCAAAGGAGAAAAGTGACAAATGTGTTCCTTGTTTGAATCAAAGGGAAGAAAACAAGTGAAAGTGATAGTGCCATGAAACTGCGAAGCCCCGTTCAGATGAAAAGACCCTTGTTGCCTTTCTCCTGAGCCGGCATTGTGCCTCCCTGAATGCCCACAATCAGGGTGTCTCACCCTCTTCGCATGCCCCACCAGCCAGCGCTGGGGCTCATGAAGCAGCTGTTGTCCCTCCCAACTGCAGAAGAGCACAAGGGACCAGGACGTGGGGGGCGATTCAGGCTGCACCGTCTCAGGTTCATGATGGACAGGAGAAGGTGAAAACATAGGAAGGGCCATGGAGCTGGGGCTGGAGTGGGCCTGGGGGGCGGGTAGGCTGGTTGTCCTGCCAGAATGCTCTGGAGGAAGAGGAGGTTGGACGAAAGGAGCTTGTTAGAGAGATGCTCTCGGCAAGCATGATGCAGAAGAAGATACTGTGAGCCAGGAATCAAGGCCGATAAAGGGTCCGAAACCATGCAGGCAGCCACTGGGAGCAACCGAGCTCAACCCTGAGAGGCTGTGGTGTGTTCCCACCGGCTCTAGGGTGCCACAGAATGAGCAGGGCTTCCTGCTATTAACTCCCCGACATGTTATTTTCAGAGAAAGTTCTCAGAGAGACACAGAGGGCTGAGAACTGTGGTTAGTGGGCCACGTGGGGCACTGGCAGTGTCTGTTGGCCCTGGCTGAGAGGCATTCCATCCGGACTGAGGATTAGCATGGAAAGGAGAGTGAGAAGGGAAGAAGCAGTGTACTATAGAACCCATGGTCTTTTTCTAGAATCCCCAAATGAGGTATGTAGTCCAAAAGACAGTGTGTATGTAGGAATCAGATATTAGTGGTCCCCCCTGCGTGAAGGCCAGGGTCAGCTGAGCCCCTGGACACAGGAGACGTAGTAGGTAGAACCCAGAACACTTTTAGGACCCATGAAAATGTTTTCATTTCTTTGAAAAATGAAAGAAAAGATGAACATAATTCAGAGTTAATTATACTCGTTTTTATACCAGCAGTCATAAAATAAGAGTGTTTAAATTATTTTGTGGATAAAGGAGCCCATAAAAGCAAAAGTACTTACAATCAGTGAGAGTTCCACCGTGGCCTTGTGAACAGTTGCAACAAACCAACCTCCAAGTGTCATCAGCTTAATAAAGCCCAGGTTTATTGCTCGTGCACATGAAGTTCATCCAGTAGCAAGGCTCCACCTTTGTTCACATGTGGCTTAGGGTGACCCTGGGTGGGCACTTTCAAAAGACAAGGAGAAGAGCAGGCCTGGGGTATTGCACTTGGATGATTTCACAGCCAAGTCCAGGAAACCATGCACCCTTCAACTCACAGTCCCTTGTCTAAAAGACCATCTTCTCCATCACATAGTCATGCAACCGTAAGGGCTTCTGGGAAATGTAGTCCAGCCATATGTCAGAGAGCAGAGGGCGCATTAAAGTGAGAAGCCAGTCAGGCTTTGCTACAGAGAGGCAGAGTATTTAGAATTTGAATTGTCCAAAATGATGTCAATATATGAAGGGCAGCGAGGAAACAATACAAAGGGGAGACGGGAGCAGGATGGGTTGTGAGCATCACTGAGGGCAAGAGCTCATAGGGAGGAGCAAGCCTCTCTTGCTGGGCTGGTGGTCATCTCTTCATGTCGGCATAGGCCTGCAGTTGGCCATTGATGACTAGATGAGTGCTCCTTTGTTGTCCCACATCAGATGAGGTCTTCTTGGCAGATCCCAAGGCTAGGGTTCACAGCTCACAGTAGAACTGGAATTGCCACCCCACAGGGGTACCTCCCTCTGCTGCTCAGCGGGGGAAGAGTGAAGCCCACATTAGGAACCAGAGCCTGGCACAGTGAGTAGGGCAGGGGGCCTCCAGGCAAGCTGATAGAGTGGAAAATGGCATGAGAGAGTGAAAGGGGGCAGGTCTTTGAGCCAGCAGTGCCAGGCTCAGGTGCAATCTTGGCTGGACACATAGTAGAGCTGATAAAATGACTGGCCCAGCCACCATCACCTCTGAGCAGCCACACTCCTCTGAGCAGCCACCTCCTACCTCACTCAGTCCCCCAGGTCAGTAGCCACTCCTAGATGGGGCATGATGGGCATTAGGCCTGATGTAAGTGAGAGGCCAATTCAAATAGCACTTGTTGGCAGCATTGTGTATACTGAGCCCTGATCCAGGCCCACTTGCTTTTCTGTCTCAATGAATATTTGACTCATTTCTTCCTATTAATCCTTTAGTAGAGTCATTGTGAGGCCAGAGCAGGACCGGTAGCCAGTTATCAAAGACAAGGAAATGGGTGGAGAGCACTTCCCTGTCAACCTCAGTGGATTGTTCACAGCCTCCTTGACAGCCTTTGGGGGAGGGGAAGAATCACAGTTTCCAACACAAGCAACCACCCCCTGGATGGCTCGCTCTGCCTTTAGGTTACCACATAGGCAAGACAAGAGGAGGAGGGGTCATGAGAAGAAAAGAAAGCTAAATCTATAAAGGGGCAAGGTACCCCACTCCCTCGGGCACCAGTTCCGGACCCTTTCCTCTCCAGAAAGCTCCAACACCACCACCACCCCTCTTGCTCTTGCTCGGTTCTAACCCTTAAATAAAACTTGTTTTCTTGCCTCAGCCTTTCTCGGGTGTTTAACCTTCAACATGACAGAGGGGGATCCGATCCTGATTTTCAAGACCAGTATCCATTGTTTTATAGATGTGGTGAAGGGAGCCATGGAGATTAAATGACCAGCTCCAAGTTGTCTGGCTGCTCAGAGACGAGCCCTCTACCTGCACCAAGTTCAAGCTGCTCCAGATCCCGTGTGCTCATGGTGAACAGACAGCAGGGCCGGGGCCAGAGTGAGGTCAGCAGGTGCCTGATGCAAGATGTGAAGAGGTGCTTGTGGGTGGGGATGCAGAAGGGAAGCATCAGGACCTGGGAATGAGGGCCAGGCACAGCCCAGGCCTCCAGTGCAGCAGCTACTTGCAAAAGCCTCAGACGGACTCCCTGGGGACAGTGGGGACAGAATCGTGACTGCCTGATCCCACAGAGCCCTGCAGGGCTGACTGGGAAACAGACTGTCAGGGACCAAGAAAGGAAGAATTGCACATTTGTTACAAATTGCTCAGATTAGTTTTCCCTGGTGGCCACCCTGTAGGGTCATTTGCCACATCAGGATTGGCTTCTGTTCTCCACCACAATTCTCCTCCCACTCACCCCAGTGCCTGAAGCTGGAACATTGTCCCTACCTTCCTTCATTCAGTCTTTTATGTCTATTCTTCCTCTCCTGCCAGACTTAGTGAGCAGCTACTTTAAGCCAAGGCTTGTGCTGGGCAGTGGAGATACGGAGGCAATGAAGCCCAGGGGTCCCCATCCCTGGACACCAACCAGAGAGGCAGATTGTGGGGTGGTAATTAGAAGTAATTAGCAGATTTCTTCCAATAAGGACATGCAGATGCCAGGATTGGGTGCCAATGTTCTCTGGCTTCAGGAAGTCCTGTGAAGAAGAGCTTTCTAAGCTGGACACCATCGCCTCTGAGTCCTCACCTCATGAAAGTCCTATCTATGAAAGGCGGTTCAGAAGCCTCTCTCCCTATAGACAGCTTCTGACATGGAGTAGAAGTATAGGCTCTTATTTCCCCACGTCAGATGGCTCCAAGTCTCTACAGATCCAGAATTTCTGCTTTTTCTTTTTTTTTTCCTAATGTCACAACAGGTCAAGAAATTTATTCAGACTCAAGGACCTATTGAAAGTTGACGGTCAACACAAACTCGGTCACAAGTCTCCCAACCTGATCTTGGTCTAGTGTTGTCTTCAGATCCATCCCATTCCATGCCTAAGAGGCCTCATCTATTTCCAGAGCTAGCTAAGGGTGCTGCTAAGGCTCATAGCCCTGTATGCTGGGGATTGATTGTCCCCAATTTCTCCCTGGGGACAAGGACTTTGGGGGGAGAAAGTGGTCTGGCTGGGGCAGGACTGCTCTCTGTACAGCAGTCAGTCCCAGGACCAGTCCCATAGGAGGATGGAGCCTGTGGGCTTGCAGAACTGCTAACCTGGGTCAGAGCAGTTTTCTCTGTGTTGGGGAACGAGGCTGCACACTCCAGGACTGGGAGACACCAGACGCTGATTTCACTGCACTCTATGCAAGAATCTGGTTACCTCATGGGAAGGAATCATGGTGGCCCATGCCGTCCCCCTCTGTCATTCATAGGTGAAGGGCCGTAAATGGCAACGTATTGTGGGGACATCGCTCAGGCTGCAGGAAGCATAGGCATTGACATTAGAGCTGGATTCAAATCTTGCCTAAAGTGTCACAGCAGCAGTGTTTTAGGAAAAGCAGTTGAGGCTTGGTTTCCTTCTCTGAAAAAGAGCACAAACCAGCCCTGCCCTTCAGGGTTACAGAGCTCATTAATGATAAAGTACAGGAGGCTTGGCCCTGTTTGTGCCCAAGACAGGTGAGCAGTGGAAGTCACTACTGGGATTGGGACTTGACATAGTGACTCGAGTCCAGGATTGTGTGAGAATGTGACTGATCTCAGAAAATACTACAGGGAGCTGTCCTTGGGCACGCAGAACCAAGGTTTGCTGAAAGTTTCCCATTTCCTTTCAGAGCAAATCTAAATTCCCAGGCTTCCCATTTTCTAGACAAAGTGGGTTTTTCACAGGTAACTCAATTAAACATCCTACGGTGACTTTCAATACCAACCCTTGGCTCCAATGATAGTCCTGTTGCCTTCGAAACTGATAGTCCTCCAATTTTTTCCATACGCTAGAATCACCGGGAAAGCTCATCAAATATCCAAAGTCCACTCCACACCCCAGACCAATTAGGTCACAGTCACTGTCACAGTCATGGGAATCAGTGAAGCTGCTGGAGCCAGTTTATCCTACTGGTGACTGTGGTTGTCTTGGCCATCCCTCACCCCACCCTCCCTATTGGACCTCTCCTAATTAAGTACATTTAGGCCATTGCATAGATTTGCCTTTTTAGTATGTGCATCTCACTGTTCCAAACTTTATATTCAGGAAGTCTTTCCTGCAACACATTTATCCACTTACAAGAATATATTGAGTCTGTGCTCTAGAAACTAAGAGTGAGTGGTTGGCCTGGTCTGAGGTTTCTTATGGGAGTTTCTTACGGGACTCCCCCTCCCTACCTACAAAAGCTTCCTTCCTCCCTCTGTCTGTCAATTAACTCGTGGTTCCAGGCAGAGCCAGAGGGGTCCCACTGTTTCCTCCTTTATTACCAGTTCCTTGCCCACCAAGAGCATGCCCAGAGTCCTTCCCCTCTTTATGTGGGCCCAAATTTAACGATCATAGAGTTCACTATCTAATTTCAAACATTTTGACCATTTTGTAGGAAATAACTTTGATTTTTTTTTTTAGGCAAAAATAATTCCAGGAAGATGCTCTGAAGAGTCAGGGTCCCCAACATGGGGATGCAGATCCCTGGGTTCCAGTAACCACGAATGAGTCCTGGCTACTCAAAGGAGCTTCAAGTTCCCCAATAGCAGTGATTTCCATTCTCCAAATGACAAGGTGAAAAATTTTCCCAGGAATCTATTGAATGAAACTTAACAGACTGTGTGTGGAGGTTGATTAAAAGAAGAAAGGAAGGAAGAAGAGATGGGGGACTTAATAGAAAAGAAGAAGAGAGATAAAGACAGATCAGAACTGACTGTGGGCCCTGCTTTTCCCACCTCGCCAAGTAGGGAGGACAGAGGAAGGGGCATTCGGGCACACTTACACTGCCACCTCGATCTGTTCTGTGCAGTCTCCCTCCCACACCCCCCACTTGAGCCCATTGAGGAGTTAGCCCCCTGTAACAGCTTTCTTCAGAGTGACGACATCTGGCCTCTTCTTTCCTGTAAACACCCCGTGTAGTGAAGCACTGGGTCCCTCTGGGCTCTCGGCCCCTCTGGACTCTTTCTCCCACAAAGCCGCAGGAGTGCCCAGGGACACTCTTCTGCTATCTTGACTGTCGTTACCTGCATTGGTATTTTCTTTGCTACTTTTCACTTGCCCAGGTTTGCCAGTCTGTTTTGTTTTATGGTGTGGCTCCAACTGGTCATCAGAGTACACAGCACAGGGAAGGAGTCACAGAGCTCATGTCCCCCCAAACAAGCTGAGGTCAAGGTTGAAGTACCTATTCAGGGTCACCGAGCTCCAGGGTCTGGCCGATAAGCTCTCATCTTTAAATTTACTACACTTCTGTCAGCCCCTTCTTGACTTGCCCTGAGAAGCAGACTCCTGTATAGTTGTGACCTGTCACTCACTTGTCCTTCCCTGAATTGTAAGCTGAGATGGCTTCCTGTGCATGTCAAAGCACCGCAGAGGAGGAACCCCAGCTGCGCGTCTTTGAGGGGTTTTGCAGGGCTGCGCTGGGCTCAGCAGAGAGACCACAGCTGAGCTGCCAGATTCCGCTTCCACAATGGCACGTCCTCGGGGAATTTCTGTAGAATTAGATATATTGCTGGACGTGAATAATTAAGGATTCTGATGTGGTCAGGTAGATTAATGTCCCTCTGAAAGCTTCGGATCAATGTTGGAAGGGAAAAAAATAAAAGACATGCATAATTTAAAAAAACCATCAGAAACTTTGCTTGACATGATGACATTACTGATTTTTTTATGATCTTCTCAAATATACTCTATAACCGTTATTAATTTAGTATCGTTAATAGCTCATCCTTCAAATGTCAGGCAAAACCCGAGCCTGAAAAATAGAACTGCTTAGGACTGGAAAAAGCCCCGGAAGGAGCAAAGGAGTCCTCCAATAGCCTGAGGCCCTTGGTTGCCACCAACTTCCCCAGAATACCCAACCACGGTCCTTGTCACTGTGGTTTCTCTCTTGGCTACTTAATTTGGTTCACAAAAATAGCCAAATATGGCCCACTTGCTGAAAGTCTGCCCCAGGATTGGCCTGGCCCTATGTATGATGAACACTGACCAGGTTTAGGTTGGGAGAAGCTTGGTGTGCTCCATAGTCTATGTTCAAAAATAAAGACCTCTGATGGGGCATGGTATCCATGTGCTCAAGAAAGGCTTAAGGCCTCTGCTGGGTTAGGCATCATCCTCTCATTCTCAGGTCACTTTGAAAACACAGATACCTCTAGAGGCAACCTAGTCACAGTATGAGTAACGAATGTTCAGGGGGTACTTATTATGTGGTGGGCACTATTTAAAATACTTTACATGAAATTCCTCATTTAATCTTCACTGCAACCAAGAATCTCACCTCTTGGTTGAGATTCTCTATCAAGAAAGCACTTGACTCTTCCAGAAAAAAGGGAAGTTGAAAGTGGTAAGGGCATGGGTGTGTGAGATGGGATTGGGGTAATGAAGGAGTATTGGACAGAGGTGCCACAAACAGTCCTATCCCTTTTTCCAGCCACAGCCCCATCTTTAAAAGACTGGGGACGCTCATCCCATGAGGTGTCATGGTGGGCTGGAGCTGCCCTCCCCTCCTATGTGCTCCAGCCTCATGGATAACTGTTCATAATAAGAGTTGGAAGCTTAGTTTCATGCTTTTATGATTATGTCAAAATTAACCCCAGTATAATGTATAACTACAGTGCGCTGATAACACACACACACACACACACACACACACACACACACACACCATCAAAAGCTCCCAAGAAAATCTAATTGTTTCAACACTGGAGACCCAAGGTGGGGCAAGGTGGGAACAGAATTTTAAGGAAGAGCATGGTAAACAACGAGCTTAAAATCAGAAGCCTTGGAGATGAGTAGAGGAGGTTGGGCAAACTCTCTGGACCACAGTTTTTGCAAAATGATAAAAGATTGTGGTCCTGAAGGCATCCACCACCATGTTCTGTGGCCTGAATAGTTCCTCAAGGAGCAGAGTGAGCTCCCAGCCCAACCCAGAGCTTGGACCCTGGTGCAGAGGAATTGTAGGAAATCAAGGTAGGAAAAATGGTGTTCTCGGCATGGCTTGCCCAGCACCGTGGATCATGCAGCCTTGTCTTAAAGGACCTCCCAGTGTTGTGTCCTCCCAGGGACAAACTTGAAGAGTCCTTAAGAGGAAGAATGATTCATCCTACATTGAGCCAAAATACAGATTTAGTTTGTCTACTCAGTGCAATTCCTCAGGGGGGAAAAAAAAGCAGAGTAGTCTGACAGATGTAAAGAGTCTTCAATACAAATGAGCAAGCAGGGTTGCTCACAGGGACCCAGGCTGAGCCAGCTGGGGAGTCCACTCAGCCGCCTGCGAAGCTGGCTGGAAGTCTCCAAAAATTACAGTCCATGTGTACACACATGCCTATGCACGTGCATGCGCGCGTGCGCACGCACAAACACACACACACACACACACAGACACACACACACACACAGTCTCTTACTATTAAATTAACCAAGCTGGATCTCAGCTGTAGGATATCTGCATTTTAATATTAAATCAGTAATTAATAGCCAAGGTACTTATTGCACTTTCCTTTTATTGGCTCACCATAGATATGGAATGGAGAGGGGTGTCCTTTCTCCAGGCAGCAAGCTGTCCCCTCACAAGTCCACCTCCTGAGTATGACTATGTTCCTATCTCATTTGCATCTGATTATTAGTGCATCGAAGCAGCAGTCACGTACACCCTCTTTATATTCACTGGAAAATTAAATTACAAAAGTTTTTCTACATTGCAATTTATGTTCTGGTTGGAGACAATTGTTTTTTTTTTTTTTATTATTCCAGCAAATATCACAGTCTCCAAGACTTAATGAATTCATGAGCATTGATTCCTAGAGGGAATAGCATGCATAGTATATTGGAAAATAGAGACGCTCAGTCTAATGTCAAAATGTTTTACTTTCTCCGACCAAGCCTTATATACACTTGGGAAATACTTGTGGACGCCAGGCAGCTGAGGGCTGCAGGCACCTGTCGATACTGCCTGCAAAAGTAGAGGGGGTGCCTGCAGACAGCTATGTATTTTGAATGTATCAAGTGATGGATGCTATAGGACCTGGATATGTTTATGCAATCTATTATTTTAGAGAAAAATCAGTACTCTGTGACAGTCCTCACTCTGGCCATTCTTCCGTTCCCAAAAAACAAAGGTACTACTGTTGCCGGTAATGGAAGTCACAGTCTTGCTGCCTACTGATATATTTTGTGTTTCATGGTGCTTTCCCTCTTAAACTCAATATTTAAATTCTTGGAGATCTTTTAAAACAAAATCCAGATTCTGACAGTCATCAAAAAAATCTGGAGGTCTAGAGCACTGAACTGATGTCCAACATGATAGCCATTTAGTAAAAACAAGGGGCTCCCTTAAATCTACTATTTGATCTTTGGCCCCAGTTCCTGACACAGAACTCCTAAGTCTTTTGTAATTTCCTGAGTGACAGGAACTTCTGACATGGGGCTCCTAAATCCCTTAACATCTCCTGGATGATAGGAGCATCTTTTGTTCTAATGAAGCACTCTTTGGTGGGCTTCTGGTAGCCTCAGAATGGGGGTTGGATGCCAGGGGAAACGACCATGTGGATTAGAGGGTTTAACTTTCAGGATCCCTCCATCCGCCTTGGGGGATGAGAGGGTCTGCTGGTTGAGTGGATCCTCAGTGGCCAAGCCGCCACATATTCCTAACCATGCCTCCACAGAAACCAAAAAGGACAGGGCTCGAGGATTTCTGGGTTGCAGAACACGTACAGATTCCCTGCTCCCTGTCCCCATACATGTTCTATGTGTCTACCTTATCTGACTGGTCATCTGTATCCTTTAAAGTATCCTTAGTCATAAGTGGATAAATATAAGTAAGGGGTTCCCCGAGTGCTGTGAGCCATCCACCCAGGGAGGAGACTTGGGAGCCCTGATTTATAGGTTTTCAATGCTAAGACCAAGTCCAAGTGTGGGGCTTGCACTGGTATCTGAAGCAGGGGCAGACTTGTGGGATGAGCCCTTCACTTGTGAGACCTGACAGGGATGTGACAATTGGATTGAATCATTAAACTCTCAGGTGAGCCCCCTGGAAAATTGCTTAGTGTTGGGGAAACGCCTTCACACATCTAGTGACAGAAGTGAAGTGATGGGTGAGTATTGAGCGTGAAAGAAGGACAAACGGTTTGTTTTCTCCTGCCACTTGTACTTGCAGATATCCTTCCACTGGTTCTCCACTTGCACTCAGACCCAAGACCCTGCATTTCTTTCACCCGGATCATCCTGAGCTTTCAGCACTTGTCTTACCTCTTTGCCTATCTCAGCTCACTGTGCATTCATCTCTCCACTCCTTTTCCTGCTGAGTGTTGCCAAGGAAAAATGTCATGAGGCAGAAATCCAGGGAGGATAAGAAGAGGGGTATCCTGGAGCTGCAAGAAAGTATCAAGTTCAACTAAAAGAAAAAGTGTCTGGCAAGGGGCCTCTCCAGGTGTGCTACAGAGCTCACGACTTCTAGCTCTTTCTATGGTGATCTCTGTCATCTCACATTCCTCTGCGCTCCAGCAAAGAGTGCTGGGCATAAGCACCTCCATCCAGATGACATGCTGCTCTTGAACCTGGCATTTTGCCAGCAATGATGGAGTCCAGGGCAGATCCACATTTTAATAGACTTGGAGCTTTATGAGGGACTGCTGTGCCAACCCTTATCTGCCCACTTTTCTCTGCATCCCAGGTTTAGACCTGTGATCACAGTGGCAGAGCTCCCTCTGGGTGGTGGACATTTGGGGATTGATTCCTGAAGAGAAGTATTTGTTCTTTCTCCTGAAAGGATAGGTACTCTCAGCTTCCGGTGCTGACTCAAGAGAAGCTTCTGGGCTGAGCCACCTCTCTGCCATGTTCTCCTTGTACCTCCACCCAAACATCATGGCCGACCCCAGCAGCAGCTGCCGTGATTCTTGAAGAGGAAACTGTCTGCAGCAGAGTCTTCATAAGATATTTCGAGAAGGAAGCCTGTCAAGGCATAATTTCTCATTTGTCTCAGCCCAGTGCGTTATGGGAAAGAATCCATGCTGCAAGTGGGCGTCTCTGCCGCCTCCTGTCTAGCACCATCTTGTCAGGGCAGAAATTCCAGAGATAAACCTTGGGGAGATTTCAGCACTGCTGGCCATGTCTCCTACATGGCAAGAGTGGGTGTCCAGTAGGAGCCTACATCAGGTAAATTATAGGACAAGTTATCTGTAGATGGAGTTGGTACTGGCAAGTACACATCCTGGTTTTTTATTATGCCTAATTGTTTTTTATCTAGGAAAGCCAATCCAGCCTCCTACTGACAAGTCCTCATCAGAGCTACATTGCACAGAAATGGCTGCCCCTTAATGCTGAACTCCATTCTTGCTCTTGGTCTTTTACAAAGAACTACTGTTAGAGGTGTAGACCTACTGTCTACACCTCTAATAGACCCAATCCTCTTTCTATCAAGTCTCTTGGTTTTGCTTTATTTCTTCTCCTCGATTTCTAACATCTGACCTTATCTACGCTGCCTCCTTTGTCTCTTTCTTATTGAGTTCCCTGGCATCTTTCCTCCCACCTCGCTGCATAGATATGGGGATTAGTTCTACCCCATAAAATGGCAGTAAGTATCTCCTAGCTGTGCGTCCAGGAATTCTATCATATTACACAGTTGTCCCTCATACACACTTCCATGTCTACAGCCTCCACAGGAGGTTGGTTCCAGAACTCCCCACTGATAACAAAATCTGTGGATGTTCCAGTCCTTCATACAAATGGTGCTGTATTTGCATACAACTTATACCCATGCTCCTGTACTCTTTAAATCATTGCTAGATTGTTTCTAATACGTTAATGCTGTGCAGAAAATTGTTATACTATATTGTTTAAGGAATAATGACAAGAAAAAAAAGTCCATGCATGTTTAGTACAGGTCCAATTTTTAAAAAATTATTTCCAACCCACACTAGGTTTCATCTGTGGATGGAGAACCCAGGGAAACCGAAGGCTGAATGGACATGCGCATACAAATATTTGTTATTTCTTCAATAGCTGACTCAGTTGGCACAGACCTTTCTCCTTATTCTTATTCTTTCTCCCTGAGCAGAATAGACAAGATGTCTAGGGATGCAGAGTTCATTTTCTGGCTTTCTAGGAAAGGCACACAAAATGAATGGTGGAGAGGAATGATGGAAGGAGACCGGCTCCTGCGTGGCATCTTGCAACCGCAGATCCAGCCCTGGACTTCCTCCTAGAGTTCTTGTTGGGTGGAAAAAAAAAATAGTTTCTATTTGTTAAGCTGCTGCTGTTAGTCTTCTGTTTCTTGAGCTGAAAATCTTAAGGGATACATAAGTCATAACCATTTTTTCCAAAGGGTTTTTAGAAACACTGCCTCGGATGAATTGTTGACTGAATTGTGTTCCCCCAAAATTCTTATGTTGTAGTTCTAACCCGTTGTAACTCAGAATGTGGCCATATTTGGAGACAGGATATTAAAAGAAGTCATTATATTACCAAGAGGTCATTAGGACAGACTTTAATCCAATAGGACAGCTGTCCTTATAAAAAGGGACATTTAGACACAGACACAAGGACGTAGAAGAAATAAGAGGTCACTGGGAAAGGATGACCATCTCTAAGCCAAGGAGTGAGGCTAGAGAAGATCCTGCCTTCACTCTCTGAGAGGACCAACATGGCTGACGTGTTGGTCTCTAACTTCCAGCCTACAGAATCATGAAGAAATAAGTTTCTGTTGTGATTCACCCGTCTATGGCACGGTATTATGGTGACCCTAGCAAATGACCCTAGGGACCTACATTTCCTCCCCCTGGGCTTCAACTAACTCTACCTGTATCTGAAGCCCTTGAGGTGCCTGCTGCAGATGGGGTGGGGTTCAGGAATCTGTACTTTAGCAAAGCCCTCTGGGGATTCTTCAGCGCACTGCAGTTCAAGAACCACTTGAAATAGCTTAATTCTGAAAAATCTTATAGAACAAAAATTATGTAGAGGAGAGGCGGCCACGCCACTGACAGGTTGGGGAGGGAGAAGTATTGGGGGCAGGAGACAGGCTGAGATGAGACCAGGAAAACGAGACACTCCGGACAAATAGCGTGAGAGGAGACTCCAAGGCGGGAAAGACAGGTGTGCTTAGGACCATGACATTGGAATTTTATAGAGACAAGACAGTCTTAATTACATAATTCCTTACCTAAAATCCTTGCAGATGAGGTTATAGGTGAGGGTTACCTGTGAGGTTTACAGGTAAGGCTTAGAGATGAGCATTACAGGTAGGGTTATAGGTTATTTCATACCTACGAGGAGGCTAATATTCCATCATCTCCATTCTACACGGGGAGGGAGACACACAGTCTAGATCCTAAAAGAGTGTGCACGGCGTTGAGTTCTGCATGAATTTTTAGGCAACCAGGAAATACAGAGGCAAGTGCCGGCCCAGATCCTGGTGGCAGAGAACCCCCTGGGCCCCCTCTCTGCCTGCACAGTTCAAGGTTGACAGAGGAGAAGGGAGCAGAATGAAAGAGTCACAAAAGTGGTCCCTTCAGAGTCCTAGACTAGACAGAGCTTAGGCAGCATGGGAAGAGGTGGCTTTCTCTGTCCCATTGGTATATTCAGGATCCCTTTTAAAGAAGGGTTTGTGGCAACTCTGGTGACAAATACACTGGCAGCAAGTGGCACGGATGGGAAGAGAGGGACAGGGCATTCAGGACTGATGGTGCACCCTACTCCCTAAGGAAGTACCTCTTCACTAATGTCCTCAAACCAACCCACCTGGAGCTTGGGGGTAAAGCAGGCCTTCAGCCTAAGGTCAGTGTTCATTCATACCCATGTGCAGCAGGACAAAGTCCACTGGGAGTGAGACTGGCCATGGAGCAGCTGGGTCACTGTGCCCATGCCATGGCATTTGGAAAAATAGACCCAGCACTACTGGAGAGTAAGTCAGTCAGTCTGTCTCTCTCTCTCTCTCTCTCTCTCTCTCTCTCTCTCTTTACCTATATATCTGCCCTTGCCTCTTGCTATAAGTATTTGAGGTACCTTCTAAAATGCCCACAATATAAAATATTACTGGCCTAAGAAGACACTGAGGGGAAAATTGGGGAATGAAAATTAAGGGTAAAATAAACTTACAGACTCTCAGATGCTGACCATAAGATCTGGTATGCTACCACCAACAGCTCCAAAATGTGACCCAGGGCTTCCCAACAGCCAAGAGAAAGACAGGAGAAAACACACAGTTACAAAAAGCAGACTCTCTGTGATAGGAAAAAACAATTTTGAAAGAAAGCCAGTTGTCACAGAAAAGCAGAACTCAGCCTTTCAGGCTGATAGGCCCAGGAGACTCTCTCCCAAGGGTCTTCCTGAGGGGGACACAGTCCACAGAGGAAGCATTCTTGGCAATGTCGCCGCAGTGATGTTTGTGGGACTGTTAATTGGAGCCTCTCTGTGGCACAGTGCCAAAGCAGGGGACAGAAAAGCCTGAGTGACCTGGAAAGGAAGCATTTCAATGGTGTTCTGGAAAAAGCCAACACTGAGGCTTTCTGGATCATACTTTTAAATGGAGGGGGCATGTAGCCTTGGGGACTCTACTGAAAAGTGTGTCACCTCTACAGATAAACACAGGTATTTCTTAACCACGAAACTTTACAGATAATTTCAAACACGGGTAACAGGCAACTCACACTCCAGAAGAGCATTCACAGACCCTAAATGAGGTCAATCTACCCACTTTGTTTGGGAGGATGAGGCTAAAAATTCTACCTGAAATGTTGCTGGACAGACGTGCCAAATTCCACATTTTCTGCCACTCTTTTATGTATTCTTCATAGTTTTTCTTTAGGAATTTGGCTAATTAATTGAAATTTCCCTCAGGAGAGGAAAAAAATATATATATATAGCTGGAATTTTTATAGATGACACATGGTTTTCCCTTTTCATCCAAATAAGCCTAATGAAAACCCCTGGACATTATACATAGACAAAGCATTTTAAAAAATGAAAGGTGGAGCAGAGAAGGCAGACTGGCTTGGGACCTCAGGACCTGAGGAACAACATGGTGACGTGTTCCCTGGATCTCCTTGTGCGTGAGTGTTCATTCTTAGAACTGAAGAAACCAGCAACCCAGAAAAGCATGTGGGTGGGGAGAAATAAAAACCTTCAACAAACGTCTGCTATCTTTAGTCAAATGACCAAGAAAGGGATGCTTTAGAAAGAGAGAAAATTTTGGATAATAGATGCTTTATTCCAGTGAAACACAATAGGAAAAAAATCTGCGTCTCTTTTCCTACCTGGACCCATATTAGTGAGCCTAGGTTTATGACCTTCCTAATAATGGGCACCTCTAACTCTGGGTGGTGTCAGAGAAAATAAAGCAGGGAGCCAGAACTTCGTCTGGGATGACTTGTGAGGAGGTAATAAGCCACCCTGGACCTCCAACAGAGTGTCAGTGGAGAACACAGGGAAGACTTAGGAGTCGGCCCAAGCCCTCCCAACCAGGATTCTATCAGTGGGGCCCAGCAGGGGGCAGAGCTGCCACTCAACTCTAACAAGCAGCACTCTTCTAGGATATCCTCAGAAACCCAGTGCAGAACCCAGACTTCTTCCACCAGGCAGTAAGGAGATGGGCCGCGGTATTAGAGGAAGCTAGCTAAAATAAGAGGTTCAAAGAAAATCCATAGTCACCGAACATGACACCTAAAATGTCTAGGTTTCAATGGGAGATTATTTGTCATACTGAGAATTGGGAAGGTCTCAACTGAATGAAAAAAGAACATCAGTAGATGTCAACTCCAAGTATGACAGAGATGGCAGGATTATCTGACAAAGAGATTAAAGCCGTCATCATCAACATGTGTCGCTAAGCAATTATAAGCACACTTACATGAAAAATAGTCTCAGTAAAGAAATAGGAGCTAGGCAGAAAAATAATTGCGATTTTAGAACTGAAAAATGCAATGATTAAAAAAAAACTCAATGAAGAGATCTAGGAAAGAATACATGAATTGGAAGACAACAATACAAATTACTTAATCTGAACAAAGAAAAAAATCTATACTAGAAGAAAAAAACCTTAAAATACATACTCAAAAGACTTGTGAGATTGTGGCAATGATCTAAAGTTCTGTTATAGGAATGTCCAAGGGAAAGAAGGCAGGGTTGAAAAGGTACTTAAAGTAATATTGAATAAAAGAATCCCATATTGAGGAAAAAACACAAGCCTACAAAGTCAGAGAACTAAGGAATCCTAACAAGGCCCTCCCCTAAACCACTGTGATCTATGAAACTTCCGAGTCAAACTTTTGAAAAACCGAAGGCAGACCTGGAAGGCAGTGAGAAAGAAACCACGTCTTACCATGAGGAAAACCCACGAACGTGACACCAAAGCCACAAAGAAGTGATTTATTTTTCAAATGCTAAAAGGAAACAACTCAACCTGAAAGCTACATCCAGAATAAAACAGAAAAACAAAAATCTTCACAAAAGAAGACATTCTCAGGTAAATGAAGACTTGGAGAATTGGCCAGCAGATGCGACCTAAAAGTATGGCCAAAGGAAATTTCTCTAAAAAGAAAAGATTCAGGAGAAAAAAAAGAACATGGTAAGGAAAAATACCTTAGCATTCCATTTACTTCCTGAGTTTTCTAAATCATGTTTGAATAAAATTATGACACTGTCTGGAGTAGTTCTAAATGCACGCAGACACAGCACTTAAAATAATCATATAATAACTAGGATATAGGGAAGTAAGTTTTCTTTTCTTGAACTGGTACAATGATGCCAATAGACTGTGATAAATCTACTTGACATAATACCCAGGGAAACACTAAAAAGCCTATTCATTCAAAAACACTATAGATAAATCTCAAATCAAATTCTATAAAATGTTCACTTAAACCACAAGAAGGCTGGAAAAACAAAGCTGAAAAGTAAACAGAGAAAAGAAATAACAAAATTTCAGGCTTAAGCCTCTAGCATATCAATAATTACATTAAATGCAAATGATCTAAATATACCAAATTCTTTTAAAAAGAATTTGCAAAATCTATTAACAACATGACTCCAACATACACTGTGTGTAGTTGTATCTCCAGTATAACTACATAAGTAAGTAGAATGTAAATGAAAAGGAAAAGATAAATCATGCAAGCTTTAATCAGAAAAGAATAGGTATGGCTATTGATATTCAATAAAATAGAATTCAGAGCAAAGCAAATTACCAGAGGCAGAGGCGTTACATAAGAATAAAAGTGCAATCCCACACATGTCTGTGTTGCCAATAGGGCTGCAATTCAGGGGAAGCAAAAACTTATAGAAGTGAAAGTAGAAATATACAAATCTATGATTACGGTTCAGGGCTTCAATATACCTCTCTCAACAATTGTTATAAAGGCCGGACAAAAAAAAAAAGAAAGAAAGAAAGAATAAAGAACTCAATGATGCCATTAACCAACAGAATCTGATCAACATTTATAACACTCCACCAAATAACAGTAGGACACATGTACTTTTCAAGCTCTCCTGGAACTGAACCAATGCAGACCATATCCTGGGCCATAAAATAAACTTCAACAGTTTTAAGAGAATTGGGGTCATAAATAGTATGTTCTTTGACCACAACAGAATCAAACTAGAAATCAATAGCAAAATAAATAAATAAATAAATAAAAAATAACCAGAAACACTCCAAATACTTGAAAACCAAACAATACACTCCTAAATGCCCATGGGTCAAAGAGAATTGTCAAAGGGTGTTTAAAAAATACATTTAGCTAAATAAAATCAAAATACAGCACATCAAAATTTGTGGTACATAGTTAAAGTAGTACCAAAAAGGAAACTTATGGAACTAAATATATCTATTGGGAAAAAGGGAAAAAGTCTCAAATCAATAATCTAAGTTTCCACATCAACAACTTAGAAAAAGCAGAGTGAAATAAATCCAAATCACGTCAAAGAAGAAAACAATGAAGAGTAGAAATCAATAGAATCTAAAGCAAAACAACAACAATAAAAAAGCAAACTCAATGAAACAAAAAAATCCTAATTCTTTGAAAAGGTGAATAAAATCGACAAACCTCTAGCTAGCTACAACAGGAAAAAAAAAATAGAGAAGACTCAAAGTGTTATTATCAGGAATTAAACATGGGCTATCACTGCACAGAAAAAATAATTCAGAAATACAATGTTCACTCTAGACACATTGATTTACTCATTAGATAAAATGGACTGATAACCTCAAAACACACCAATGACCCACTCACCCCATATGAAGTGAGAAATTTGAATTCCTATAACAACAAAAGAGATTGAATGTGCAGTTCATAAACTCCTAAAAAAAAGAAAACTCCAGATCCAAAATATTTTACTAGAAATTTACCAAATATTTGGGGTAGAATTAACATCAGTTCTACATCATCTCTTACAGAAAATAGAAGTGGGATGAAAGGGAAGTCTTTCCAATTCATTTCATAAACCTGGTATTACTAATACCAAAACCAAAGAAAGATCGTAAAAAGAAGGCATAAAAAGGGGAAGGAGAAGAGAAGTGAAGGAAGGGGAGAGGGTGGGAGGGAGATCACAGAACTATATCATTAATAAATATAGATCACAAAGTATGAGCATATAGGGTTCAGCAATATATAAAAATAAATTATATACCATAACCAAGAGGGCTTATTCCAAGGATAAAAGATTAGCTCCTATTCAAAATCAATGTGACTATTAGCCAGCTAAAGAGGAAAAATTATACGGCCACATAAATTCATGAGCAAAAGCATTTGAAAAATTAAATAGTCATTTATGATAAAATCATTCAGAAAATATTTGAATAGAGGAAACTTCAGTTTCATAAAGAGTATCTACAAAATCTATGGATTATATTACACTTAATGGTGAAAGACTGAAGAATGAGAGACGTTTTCTCTCACTATTCCTGTTTGATATGGTGCTGGATATTCTAGCTAGTGCAATAAGGCAAGAAAAAGAAATAAAAGACATACAGATCAGACAGGAAGAAATAACACCACCCGTACTTGCAGACTACATGATTGACTACACAGAAAACCTTCAAATGAAAAATAAAAGTACAAAATCATCTCAAAAAAAAAAATCAGGGAGTGAGTTCAAGATGATCCCAGGATATAAGATAAACATACAAAATTTGGTTTTCTTGCAGATCAAAACTACATTCATATTCCATCTCACCCCAGTCAGAATGTCAATCATAAAAGAATACATACGGCAATAAATACTGGTGAAAAGGCTGAGAAGAAGGAACTCTTGCACATTGTTGGTTAGGAATATCATTGGTACAGCCACGATTGAAATCAGTATGAAGTTTCCTCAAAGATGCTGAATATAACACTAGCACATGATTCGGCTCTACCACTCGTTGGTATTTAGCTGAAAGGATTAAAGTCAGCCTGCTTTAGAAATACAAACTAACCTATGATTATCACAGCAAAATCACAATAGTCAAGTTATAGAATCAGTTTGGGTGTCATCAACAGATGAATGAAAGAAGAACATGTGGTCTATTTACACAATGGAATCATCAGCCATACAAAAGAACAAAATTATGTCATTTACAGGGAAATGGATGAGACAGGAAAACATCAAATTAAGCAAAATAAGCCAGACTCAGAAACACAAGGATCGCCGGACCTGGTGGCACACGCCTGTAATCCCAGCAGTTCAGGAGGCTGAAGCAGGAGTTCAAAGCCAGCCTCAGCAATGGTGAGGCCCTATGCAACTCAGTGAGACCCTGTCTCTGAATAAAATACAAAACAGGCTGGGGATGTGGCTCAGTGGTCAAGTGCCCCTGAGTTCAATCTCCAGTACCCCCTTCCCCCAAAAGAAAAGAGACACATAGATCACATACATGGAAGTTAAGGACAGAAGAAAGAAGGAAAGGATTGCATGAAAGCAGAGGGAGATCATCAGGACAGAGCAAGGGGACCAGGAGGGGCACGGATGGGAGCAAAAGGGGAAGTCCTGGGGTTAGAAATTGACTAGATGTATTATATACACGTATGAATATGCTGCAATGAAACCTGTATAATTGTTGTGCATGGATAAAAACGTGAAAACCAATCACATTCCTGTACAACTAACAAAGACCACATGGGCACCAAAATGACAAATTTAATGCCATTTATAATCCCTCAAAAAGCACTGAAAATTTAGGTGTAAGTTTAGTAAGTTATGTACAGGACTTGTATACCAAAAACTGTTGTATACCAAATGCCATTGAAAGAACTCAGAGGTCCACGCACACAGAGAGACGTGGACCAGGAAACTCCATGTAGTAAAGTACCAATTCTCTGCTTATTGGTTTACAGGTTTAGTACAATGCCTATTAAAACCCTAGGAAGATCTTTTGAGGTTGTAGAGAAGATTATTCTAAAATTTAATTATATTAAGCTTACATGGACTATAAAATGAAAGTATACATGGAAATAAATTTGTCTACTCAATTTTGAGAATTATTACATTGTAGTAATCAAGACTTGTATTGGGACAGACCCAGGCTATATGCAACAGAGCAGAGCATGCAGAACACAACTACACAGATTCAGCCAACTGACGCTGGGCAAAGGTACAAGAACAATTCAGTGGGGGAATAACGG
Organism: Callospermophilus lateralis; assembly: GCF_048772815.1. NCBI lineage: Eukaryota > Metazoa > Chordata > Mammalia > Rodentia > Sciuridae > Callospermophilus > Callospermophilus lateralis. The sequence continues at coordinate 14,874,628 of NC_135308.1, read as the reverse complement.
ACTTTCCAACAAATGGTGTTGGAACTATTAGATTTCCACAGGCCAAAACCAAAAAAAAAAAAAAGAATCTTGACCTTAAACTTGTGTTTTATTAAAAAAAAAAAATAGCTCAAAATGTTCCACAGACTTAAATGTATAACTAAATCTTTCAGGAAAAAAAAAGAAAAAGAAATCTGGGATTGAGACCAGGCAAAACATCCTTAGGTTTGGTGTCAAATGTACAATACATTAAAGGAAAAATTAATAAATCGCATCCCATCAGAGTGAAAAATCTCAGCATAAACTGTGTTAAGACATGGGAAAGATACTCTACAGATGGAGCATAAACATTTGCAAACCATGTATCCAACAACAGACCAGCATCTAGATTACACAAAGAACTCTCAAAACGCAACAGAAAAATAATCCAATTAGAAAATGGGCAAAATATACAAAGATATTTCACCAAAGAGGGCATACAAATGCCAAGTGATCGCATGAAAAGATGCTGCACATCATTAGCCATCAGCAAATGTGAATTAAAACCACAGTAAGATATCCCTAAGCACCAATTGCAATGGCTAAAGTGAAAACTAGAGACACCAGCAAAAGCTGGCGGGGATGCTGAGAACCTGACGGGAATGTCAAATGAAAGGTTCAGCCGCTCTAGAAAGAAGTTTGGCAGTTTCTTAAAATAAAGCAAAACATGCTACTACTGCACTCCTGGACATTCATCACAGGGAAGTGAAAACTCATGTTGACACAGAAGCCTGTAGGTGAATGTTCATAGAAGCTTTGCCCATAACTGTCAAAACCTGGAAACAACCCAGATGTCTGTCAACGGGTGATTGGTTAAACCAATAGTGGTGCCATGAAATACTCCTCAGCTGTAAAAAGGAACAAATTATTAATACGTGCAACAACCTGGACAAACCTCCAAAGGATTATGCTGTGTAGGAAAAAAAAAAAAAAAAGCAAACGTACAAGGTTACCTGCTGTGTTATTCTATTTATAGAAACTTCTTGGAAGAAACTATAGAAAGGGAGAACAGATCAGAGGTTGCCAGGGGTGGGAAGAACAGCACCAGAAGGCACTGGGTGTGGCTTTATAAGGATACCTGGTGAAATTAAAAAAAAAAAAAAAAAGTTTAACTTGTGATACTACATAATATTAAAAAAAAAATACATGGTGGATCTTTGCAGAGGGGTAAGTGCTCTGTATCCTGACTATAGCCAGGTCAGTTCCCTGGTTGTGGTATTGTACTATGGTTATGTGCAAAATTACCATTCAGGGAAACTGGGTAGAGGGTACAGGGAATCTATCATTTCTCACAACAACATGTGCCTCCATGATGACCTCAAAATAATAAAAAGTTTAGTCCCAAAACATAGAGTACACGGCTAATCTGCTGTCTAATACTTCTAATGGAAGCAAGGGGCATGAGGACAAACTTCTTCACTGCCTGTAACAGGGCATGCCATCTGAATCAGACCACGGACTTCCTGGGTCTCAGCGGACTCACCTGTTATAGGAGCCATTTGAGCCATTTCGTCTCTACAGGCTTTCCATTTCACATAGAGAATGAAGACAGTAAAGGATAAACAATAGAGATCCACTTCAGAGTGACCCAAATAACAGCAGGGTTCATTTTGACATAATCATACATGCATGGAATATAATTCCCCATTTTAGACACCAGTACTTCCTCTTCCACTGTTTTTCTTCCTCTACCCCTCTGACTTCCTTCTATTAATTTATTGTTATTTAATTGGTACTTTCTAGATATACATACAGGTGGAATTCAGTGTGGTATATTCACATATGTGCACAGCATAATTTGGCCAATTTCATTCCACCATTCCTCCCTTTTATTCTTATATTCAGTGAGGAAAATGGGCCTTGAAAAGATTGTGTAACTTGACCACGAATGTATGCTTTGTTAATTGCAAAGTGTGAATTAAAAACCCTCCATGTCACTTGCCAGCAGAATGGTAAATTATTCAACCTCTGTAAACCAGTTTCCTTATTAGTAAAACTGACATGAAACTGTTTCTGTTTTCCTATGAAGATTAGTTGGGATTATGCATGTGAAGCCTGAATATAAAATCTGGAATATTATGAGCATCCAAAAGTGTAGGGAGATGGTGGTCATCAGCTTCATCACCACCATCCTCATCATCATTGTCACCATCCCAGAAGGCAAATGACAGACCAGAGCTTCAGCCTGGCATGTTCAGATTTTGAATCCCATATTTTGAACCTTCATCCCTGAGAGCTGCTGAATTGTCTCTTGGCAACCCCACAAAGCTCCTCCTGCTAAAATGAGAAAGAGAGAAGTAAAGAACACCGAGGTCCAGCTAGCTGGGCTCCCAGAAGCTGTCCCAACTCCCACTAACAATGTGAGATCCCAGAAACCAACATTCGGCAGAGCTTCTCCCACACCTCTTCTCTGGATGCCCGGCTTTCACTTCCACACTTACTTCATGGATGAGGAACCAGGAAAGGTGAAGTTCAGGGGTTGACGCAGGCTGCACAGCTTGTCAGAAGATCCAAGCTAGAGCTCCATCTTCTTTTCTCTTCTGTGTTCCCTGCCACTACAGCAGCCGGTCTCCTGAGCCCCCCCGCCTCCTGGTACATCATGTGTCCCTGGAACCCACGACATGCAAGGGAGTCCAGGAAAGAGGAGATGGATGGAGACCACTGTAATCACACAAGACCTTCTGGGAAAGAGGAGTCTTGAGTTGGGTCCTGAGCAAACAGAGGACAGGGGCAGGTACAGGGAACAGGGAAGACAGAGCAAAGCGACTTGGAGAACAGTGTCGAAGAGCTGGTGAGCACGTCCTGCTGAAGGCACCCGCAGACCTGGTTCAGGATCACACTCCTGCCCTTTCACTCAGATGAGCTGACCTGCACCATTCTCCCTCTGTCCTTTCCCATCTTCAGAAGAACAGACTAGCATTCCTAGTGTGGCTTCCTCTCATGGTGGTGGCAAGGATAAAAATGAGGTCAGTTCTGGAGTCAAAATATGAACCTCTAGGCACTGGGGGAGGGCAGGGCTCCATCTAGGCATCAAGTCCTGTGTAAAGATCTTCAAGGTCATGGGTGGATCCTTTAGGCTTTGATTTCCCAGCAAACGGAGCACCAGCATCTCTTCTGCCCCTGGCCCTGTGGAGTGCAAAGTGTGAAGACCTGCACCTGGGAGGAGCCTGGTCCCTTTGCCCGTGGTTACAGATCCCACTGACACTCCCAGGCTTCCTTCCTGGTCTTCAAAACAGGAATAAAAACACGTGCCTTTGCCGCATGTTCAAGAGGAACCTGGAAAGCTCTAAAGTGCTGTCCCAGCGGAAGTGATGCTTACATCTGGGAGCAGAGACATCTGAGCCTTTGATGCCAGGTGCCTGCTGGTGCTGGCCCTCCTGGCGCTTCTCCTGGGGCCCAAGCTTGCCCAAGCCCCAAAGGGGATTACGCTGCCGAAGAAGGCAGAGTGCTGCTCAGGCTTAACTGAGCTCACCGGCTGGTCCTCTCCCCCCATCTTCTAATTAATAGTCAGGATTAACAGCTGCTGCTGCTGGGCCTAAGCCATCTAATCACAGCCGCACAGACTCCTGGGTGCTCAGCATTCCCTCTTCTCCTCAGACTCCCCCCAGCTGGCGGGGGAGTGCCTTCAGAAATTAAAACAACAAACACAGGAAGAACTCCATCCCGCTCTCCAGACTCAGAGCCTCCTGGGATCGGAATGGTGCTCGCCTTCCTCCTCTCTGAGATGAAAGAAGGTTCCAGACCCTCAGGGACCCTATGAGTGGGGAGCGTTTCTTGAAGCTGTGCTAAGAAAGGACGGGATGCCCGTCTCTCCAACTCCCAGAAAGGTATATCCCAAGACAGCAGACTGTCTGTGTAAAAGTTTAAATAATGGTAACAGTGCTATTATTCTGATGATTAACATTTGTTGAGTGTTTTCTAGATACTGATAATAATTCTTTTTTTTTTTCATGAAATAACTCGTCTCATATATACAAAAGACTAAACAATATATGCCACGATTATCCCCCATTTGTAAACCAACAACTGAGACACAAAGAAGTTAAATCACGTGACCCAAGTCCTCTGCTGGTCAGGTCAGCTGCGTCCTGGGGTCAGGCACAGTTCTCCTGAGAGCTGGCCAGGAGACTCTACTGGAGACCACGAGTGATGGTCAGGACCTGGGTGGGTTGCCGGGGCCTGCACAAGCACTTACAGATGCGCCATCAAGGCGTTTCCTGCTCCTCCCAGGGTCCTGCCCACCACACTTCATAGTCTACACTCAGAATGGATTGGACTCTGTGGCGTTCTTAAGGACTCCACCTCCTCTCTTGATTCACCCTCCCTCTCTGGTACTGTCTGGTGCCCTTGGATTCCCTCCCTCCCCCGAGAGTCAAGGACCATTTACCAGATACTAGACACTTCTGAGGGCCGATGGTAACATGATGAGCCAGTTCACCCTCAGTTGATGCCCTGCTTCTCTTCCTGCCCTCTGTCTCTCGGGCTTCCACTGGGCCACTTCCCAGTGCAGGTTTTTATGTTTCTCATCTGGTACTTTGCATTTCCCAGTGGGAATGGCTCAGGGCCTGTTTTCGACCAGCACCAAATGATAATAATGTGGAGTCACCCTGTATCACCCTGCATTCTGTTGGATCAACCTGATGAGCTAATTGGAAGTGAAGTGCTGCCTGTCAATAGTGAATCCATGAGGTCCCTGGAAGCAGCAGGAAAACACGAGATGGATTTGATGTCGAGTAGAAAAAACGTTTAGAGGCCAGCAAAATCATTTGCTCACTCTGAGGGGCTCCCATGGATCCCTGACTCCTGATGTTGGCATCCCCTGGAGTGTGACAGCACTCACTTTCTTCCTTGAACAGAATTCAGTAGAAATGATGGGTTGTCACTTCCAAGACTAGGTTATGAAGGGCCGTGTTTTCCATCTTCGCCACGGCTTCCTTCTCTCTTGCGGCTCTCGCTTAGAGGAAGCAGGTTTCCATGCTGTTTTCAGCCTCATGGAAAAGTCGACGTGACAAATAATTGATACCCCTGTACAACAGCCAGGGAGGATCTGACCCGTGTGAGCTTACAACTGTACCCCACCCCACCAGCCAATGAGAGATGGCTGCAGCCTCAGAAAAACAGCAGCCTGAGAGACTCCAAAACAGTGACCCCAGCTAAGCCAAGCCCAGATTCCCAATCCACAGAAAATGAGACAAGAGTTGTGTGCTGTATTAAGCTGATAGGGTTTCAGATAATTCGTTATGCAGCAACAGATAACTAATACACTACATGTTGGCAGGAAACATGTTTCTTATTTTATTGTAGAAAAACCTCAAATACAACACATTAAAAATTGGGGAGTACACAATTGACCCTCCAAATTCACAAGTTCTATATCCATGAATTCAGTCAAATTCTGATCAAAATATGGGGGAAAATCACAATATAATAAAAATAATACAAAGTTTAAAAATACAACTATTTTGTATAGAATTTACATTGTATTCCATATCATAAGGAATCTAGAAATGTTCTAAACCTTACAGGAGAATGTGTGTAGGTTATCTACGTATACTGTGCTCTGTCATTTTATTTAAGGGACTTAAACATCTATAGATCTGGGTGTGAAGGGGGTGGTGGCTGGAACCAATCTCTCACAGATACCGAGGGGTGACTAGTAGTCAACTCTGTTCACCCATCACCCTGTTTCAGCAGTTATCTACACATAGCCAATTTTGTTTTATCTCTGTCCCTGATGGCCAAGTTGTTTAACCTTCTTTGGCCCCAATTTCCTCTTCTTTAAAATAATGTGGTTTAAAACATTTACCCATCAGTGATCACCTGATTTAATGTATGTAAAGTGACTGGTGTGCTGGCACATACACAGTATAAGATCAATGAATGTCTACTCCTACCTGCTCTTCCTTTCACATCTTGGATAACAGAATTTGCACAGTGATTTATTCTAAGAGAGTGACCCATTAGGTCATCACAGATGACAGGTTAGTGGAGATGACCTTACAATATCATGATGTCAAGGGCCTGGCCCAAAAGTTTTTTTTTTGTTGTTGTTGTTGTTTAGATTTCTTATATATGTATCATGATAAAAATTATCATGAAAATCCCATTCTCTTATTCTTCCATTTATTCAGTTACAGCATATTACCTGAATGCCTATCTTTCCAGAAATCAATACCAAAATGACTAAGAGTCCCTTGCTTTCACAGAATACAAAACCTGGAAAGGTAGACCTACTGTAATAGTGCTTTTCTTGCTAGGTTACAGAGGTGTATACAAAATCCTATGAGCTTTTCAATTGTACCTATGGGGAGAAAGAGTCTCTCCTGGTGCATTGGGAGGCATAAGGGAAGAGGCAATATTTAGACTTTTAGAGGAGATCCTTCTAGAAGAAGCATCCCAATGGCCCTTGGAGGCTGGGAGTGGGTAAAGTGTGTGACATTTCAGCGAAACAGCAGAAGATGAGAAAGCAGAAGCAGGAAAAACTCTACAGAGAGCTGGATGCTGTGTTGAAGATAAAATAGGAGGGGAAGCAGGGTAGGATGGAGCGTTCTTTGGGCATGTGTGTAGACGAGGAGCCACAGGAGGGAAGACAATCAAAGGTGCGGGAGGGGAGCTAATCATGGAGCTAAATCCAGATGGGGATGTGATAGTTGGTGAGGAGCAAGGTAGGGCACAGCAGGTCCCCCCTCTGAGAGTGCTGATAGGACCACTGGTAACGTTGGTATCTTCAGAGCTTCCTGTCCAAAGGATTCTATTATGGGAGGTAAGTCATCTGCTGAAAATGAGGAATGGGACATAGATGGGCAGGGAGACCAAGAAGTATTCCCCATGGACAAAGAACATGAGTCAGTTCATTAGTGCCACCACCTGGGTCACCTAGTTAGGAGACAGGCAACGAAAAGCACCAGATTTAATGGACTTGGAAAAAGGAAGATGCGTGGACAGAATGTTTGCATCCCCACAAAATTTATATGTTGAAGTTAGAACCCTGATCTTGGGCTTCCAGAACTATGAGATGGACATTTCTCTTTTTATGAGCCACACAGGCCATGCTACCTTGTTACTCCAGCCAGAAATGTGACAGAAGAGGTTATGTTTGGAATCTGAGACCAAGGTAGTTAGGGAAGAGAGACAAGGTGGACGCTGTCTTGGGTAGGAGGAATAACACTGGGTTGAAAAGGAATAGAGCCATGAACTGAATATTTGTATTGTGTCTCAAAATCCTTAATCCTTAGTGTGATGGCGTTTGGAGGTGGGGACTTTGGGGAGGTCATTAGGCCATGAGGGAGGATCCCTCATGGATGGGTTTAGTGCCCTTATAAAAGAGATTCCAGGGAGATTCTTTACCCATGCCACCTTGTAAGGACCCAGGAAAAAAGGTGGCTATATGCTAATAAAGAAGAGAACCCTCATGAGAAAAGAAACCAGCTGGTACTTTGATCTCAGAACTTCCCAGCTTCTATAACTATGAGCAATACCTCTCCATCACCGAAGCTGCCCTGTTGGGGTATTTGTTATAGCAGGCCCAACTGCTGAAATGGCATGAATAGACATGAAAAGGGACAAAAGACAAGCCTCATTTCCCCCAAGAAAGTTTATGTGGAACATGCTTTGAGAGATGGCAAAGAGAAAGGTTTCTGACCACTTGGGGGACTTGCAGAAAGCTGCCTGTCCCGTGGGGGAGGGGGCGCTGGTGCAGGACTGGATGTGAGCAGCCCCAGAGGCTGATTGGCAGGGTAGAGAGGGGTGCGGACCATCTCCCACAATGCACTTCCCTCAGTACACTGGCACAGATGAGCCCAAGATGCTTTATCACTTTCAATCCTCTTTTTATGATGCTCGGAACTTGTCACCATCTGCTAGGCAGGGCTTTAATGCAAATCTGAGTTTGCTTTTATGGTTTCAATTAACCTAATAATAAAGCAGGGCAGGCAGCCTCCCGGAGAATCTTCTCCTCCCACCTACTTCCAAGCAAACTTTCCTCCCTCCTCCTCTCTGTGTAAAAGACCATGATGGTCTCATCCTGCAGCTGGAGACCCTGCGCCACGTTAACCATGTCCTGTCTGTACAAATCAGTCACCTTGTCATTGTGCCATAATTGCCACTGGGGATCCCATCAGAGCCCATCTACCCCAGGGTTCTGTGTGACAGATATTACATCAGCCTAGAGGCCACTCAGGCCAGGAAGGGTTTTCCAAAGCACAAAGTAAGGGACGACCCGGATCCCCATTTCATAGCAGGGTCCCTGGGACCATTCTGGAATAAGAGGGCAACTACAGACTCCTGGTGGGATGTTGTGGGGATTAAATGTATGACAACTGATAAGTTCGTTTCTGCTTTCGATGGGATCTAGGAACAAGGTAGGAGGGTGTGTTAGGCATGACCGACCATTCCAGTTTGCCCAGAACCAAGGAGTTTCCAGGCATACAAGACTTCTAGTGCTAAACTCAGAAGATCCTGCACAAACTGTAAGAAGCTTGTCACTCTCAGTGTGTCTCCTCACCACATGTTCTCCTCGCCCTCCATAGGTAAGTAGGTGATATAGGATCCCAGTTCCAAGCCGTTCTCTTACTCACTTATGACTTGCTTTGAAATTTAACAAAACTTTTGGTAGAAAACTTTCAATAATAGAATTATTATCAATTCTTCCCTCAACTACAATTTTAAATGATGTTATGATCCTTTGCATTTGTATACTATTGCGTATAACTCAAGCTGCACTTAAAACTAAGAAAATCTCTGCAAGGTTAGGCCAAGTTATCCAAAGCTACATAGCAATAAAATTATAGGAACCCTCAGTCTTGACCTAGTGATTTAATCACTCTTCTTCCATATCCTCAACTCTAAAGTAGAGCTAAAATATCTACCTTGCTAAGAATGAGAGATAATGCATTTAAAGTGCCTTATTTTTGTAGATGATTCATTAAATGGTGGCACTGGCTCATTATTGTTTTTAACCTAATAAAATTGCTATGTGTATCTATAAAAAAAAAAATCTGGCATTTGGCTTTAGGTGTTCAACCATTCTTTCTTTGGATGTGTATGTCCTAGTATTTCTAGCACCTATTTGATTAGGTAGGAGTCCGACAGTGTTTTTCAGATAAACAACAGTCTTTGATTATAATTTCCGAATTATCTTCTTTTGAAGTGCAGGTGAGATGTAGGCTCCTATTTAAAGCATATAGTCATTCATTCACTCACTCTGTGAATATTTTACTGGGTCTCTTGCTCCCAATGTGATTTATCTAGGCTACACATTCCTCTACTCACCAATAATATCCTGGACTTAGGGTTTTGGGGGGTCTTTTGTTTTGTTTTGTTTCTGTACCACTTTATTTATTTATTTTGCTTGTAAACAGCATCATTTTACTCACAGACCAAAATACATTTGTCCAATAGCAGACAGACTGTGTCATCGATTAAGTCAGCAGGGGGTGTCTCCTTGGACTGGGTCTTTCTATGCCACTGTGTGGTCCTTGCTTACTTACTTTTTTTTTTCATTATTTGTTATTTTTAGATACCTATGTATTTTGACATATTATACATACCTGAAGTATGACTTCCCATTCTTGTGGCTGTACATGATGTGGAGTTTCACTGGTTGTGTATTCATGTTGAAAACAGGAAAGTTATTGGACTTCGGTTTTGAAGCTGAAATCACCTTTGGATCCAGATGGTCTCCCAGCCAAAGACAGCAGGCCCAGAAGGATGAACAGGAGCACTGTTTGCATCTGGGAGCAGAGATTAGCTTGAAGGAGTGCTTTCAACTTTCATTCCTATAGGCATAGAGCTGAGGTCCTTAATACTTTTAGGGCTCCACAAAAATGATTTCATTTCTTTTAAAGTCAGAAGTAACAAATGAATATACTGCATAGTATTTATCTTTATACTATCGCAGTCATAAATATTCATACACATACATACATAATTTTTGAATGTAGGAAAGGAGTTGAATGAAGGCCAAATGCCTTAGGTCCATGAAAGTCAATACAATACTGATCCCCTGGTTCTTTGAACTACATTGTGGCTAGCAGAGGGACCATCTTGAACAGTGACTCATTAATACCAGGCTTCCTGAAATATAGAAAGGGCATGGAAGCTATAGAAAGATGGATGGATAGATGTATGTATGGATGGATGGATGATAGATAGATAGATAAACAGAAGAACAAACAAATATTTATGAAGGTGCAATGATGATAAATTATCAGGACCAGACGTAGAGGAGATTTAGTACCCTGCAAATTCAAAGCAAGGAGAGATGACCTTGTATTCTAACTAGGCTCAGCTAGAAATGGTATCATGATCCTTACTTCATCCTTCTTAACCAGATCTGCACATGCTCTTTAAAAAATTATACTCTGAAGCTGGTATTTAAAGCAGGCACACAAGTCTCATTCAGGCATTAAACCTAGTTGTGTGTATAACAGTCACTCAGATGAGGAGAATTGGCCCCAAGGCAGGTAAGTGCCAGGTACAAGCCCAGGGCATCTGGTTGAAACATTGTCTTTCCAGAGGTAGAGTCTGCCATTAGGGAGAATGCCTCCCAAGGTTTCTTTCCCTTAATATTATACACCCTTTCACTTGGATTGAAGACAAGAACCCGTTTCAACTGTCAGGCAGGAAGAGAGGAAGGAAAAAAGGATGGAAGGAAGAAAGGAAGGAATAAACGAAGGCAAGGAGGAAGGTTGGTTGGCAGGCAGGCTATGACAAGACACAGACCAAGAATTACACCCCTGAAAGGTTCTGATACACATTTCAAAATTCACAGACTCTTGTTATAAAATGATGTAGCTGAGAAACAAAAGTGAAGGCATCTAATTTCTAAGTAGTGATGGTACCAAGATATAGGGCGTGCATCTGCATGAACACTAGAGAGGATTTTCATTCCTATTTGGACATTTGGGGCTTCTCCCTCCCCTCTAGACTAATCACGGAACAACAGCCCTCTGACTCACATGCACTCGACCAGGATCTACCTGGGAGTTCCCAGAAGCCAAGAACTCTAAGAGACCAGAGCCTGTTGCTTACTTAGCTACCCTCCCTTCATGCCTACCTTTCTCTCCACATCCACACCCCCATTCCCACTCCCACTGTCACAAGTCATATTTAATAATACGGAGACAACCCAGAATGCTATGGTGAATGATGACAACATCTCTGATCATAACTAGGCATTGAAAGGGACGCGTTAGCTCTAATGAATAAATGGGCCCATCTACACTAACATGCAACTGTAAATAAGCAACCTCAGAATCGAGAAGGGCAGGGGCTGTTTGTTCTCATTCCCAGGAAAAGGCAGAGATAAATTGGGTGCAAATCAAGATCCAATAGGTGCTGACAGTAACAGATGAGGATCTATGAAAATTGGGAATACTTTAATGAGTTATGTTGAACAGATTCAAGAGCTCAGTAGCCCTTCCTGTGCTTGGGTTTGTGGTGTGTCTCTCAGTCATGAGGTCTTGGTAAATAAATGCTTAAATTTTATTGCAGGAGCCTCTGCTGGTCTCAGGTTGAGATGCCAAATTTGTGGTTTCCCTCTGTTGCAATCTGCAAAGTCTTATACACATTATTTTTTCCCCATGTACCTCAATTGTGTTATCCCTACAATGGGAATAATTATAATTGTGCTTCCTAACTCAAGGGCTTATATATAAATAAATATGATAACTAATATGCAAGCTTTATCTGCATAGCGGGAAATGTCCTAGGACCAGGAGAAAGCTCTAACACAGTCTACTCATGCCACTGCTGGGGGCTATTTATGTCACCTCTGGAGGCCTAAAGTTTCCTCATCTGTAAAATGAAGAGCTTGGATTTTTCAGGAGTTCTCAAATCTGCTTGCATTTTAGGATCACTCTGGGAGCTTTTTAAAAATTGTGATGTCTGGATGCTTCTTCCAACCAATTAAAGTGGAACCTCCGGGGAAGGCCCAGACATCAACCTACTTTAAAGCTCCTCCGGCGATGCCGTTGTTCAGCCAGCGTTGTGAACTACTGAACCAGGGGGTCTCTGAGGTCCCTCTCTCTCCTGCACACCATGACGCTGCAATTTGTTTTATAATTGCTTGAGATATATTGGCTTTGATCCAGAGCCATTCCTATTTGAAGGGGATATGTCCACCAAATAGCCGTGGAAGGGTACAGAAGGGCAAGCTGACCACTGGACAGTGAATTCCATCTGTTCCAGAACCATGGTCCCTGTAGAAAGCTAGATGTGATAGTTGGCTCACAGAAACACTCTTCAATATTTTCTCCTAAGAAAGGCTGGGATTTTATAAAAATGGAGTCACATAGCATGTACCCTGTTGAGATTATTTTATTCACTCAGCGTAGTGTCTTTGAGATGTTGCTGCATGTATCAATAGAAGGTCCTTTTTATTGCTTACTAGTATTTCGTGGTGGGGATATGCACAGTTTGTTTAACCATTCATCCATTGGAAAAATTGAGTCAATTTTAGTTTTTATTGTTAAGAATAGAGCTGCAGTGAACACTTATGCACAGGTGTTTGTGTGAACACAGGTTTTGCATTTGGTGGAACAAAGGCCCAAGAGCAATTTATACATCTTAGGATTAAGTGCATTTTTAGCTTTCTAGGAAAGCACTAAACTGACCAAACTAAATTCCAGAAAGGCCATTTAACATTTCCACCAGCAGTGTGTGAGAGGTCTAGTCTCCCTGGATCCTGCTAGCACTTCCTATAGTGTAACGTAAGGGGATAGTCACCACTTTAATTTTTTTTTTTTAATTTTAGCCATTCTGGTATGTAAACACTCATATCTCCATGATTTTAGTTTACATTTTCCTAATGGCTAATGATGTTAAGAATCTTTCATGATTTCAATTATTTCATACTTTAAACTTTTATTACTTTTGTCCTGGTCTGTCTGTAGTCTATCTTGATGAATGTCACAAGGGTATTTGAAAAAAAAAATTATATTCTACCATTGCAGGACGATGTTCTCCATGAGCCAATTAGACCCTATTGATTTGTTATATTGTTCATTTCTTCTATATCCTTATTGATATTCCACATAGTAGTTTTATTAATTGCTTAGAATGTGGTGGTAAAGTCCCCAACCATAATTAGAAGATTGTCTGTCTATCCTTGGTTCTAGATCAAGTTTTGTTTTTTCTTTTTTTTGGTACTGGGTATTGAACTCAGGGCACTCAGCCACTGAGTCACATCCCCAGCCTTATTTTGTATTTTATTTAGAGACAGGGTCTCACTGAGTTGCTTAGCACCTTGCTTTTGCTGAGACTGGCTTTGAACTCATGATCCTCCTGTCTCAGCCTCCAGAGTGGCTGGGATTACAGGTGTGCGCCACTGTGCCTGGCAGGTTTTTTTTTGTTGTTGTTGGCTTTTTGTTTTTTTGTTTTCCGTGGGTTTTTTTAGGAGACTATGTTGTTTGACGCACACACATTTAAGATTTTAGCTTCTTCCTGGTGGATTTATACATTCCTCATTACATAATGTCCTCCTTTGCCTCAGGAAGTTTCTTTTCTATGAATTTTACTTTATATTAATTCTTATAACATACTAATTATATATTTATATAGTACATTAACATATTGATTCACATAAGGTTTTTGAGATGGCATAATTATAGAGTTGAATAACAGATTGGTGGTTTCCAGAGGTTACGTGGCAATAAAAGGAAAGCAGGAGGGATTCCTGGAATAGAACCATGCTGTGTCCCAGTTCTGGTGCTGGTCATACGAATCCCAGAACATTATATAAACTAAATTCATACGCACAAATCAGTGTTCATAAAATCAACAAATTGTGGGTAACCCCAGCAGGTATATCAATGTTAACTTCTGAGTTTCTCTATTATCCTGTAGCTCTGCCAAGTATCACCTTTGGAAGAAATTGGGTGAAGGGTGTACAGGATGTTTCTGTACAATTTCTTACAGCTGTATGTAAGTCTATAATTATCTCAAAATATATCTTTATGAATTTGATGGGATTTTTCCTACTTTTGTAGTTATTTGAAGTTTTCCATGGTAAAATGTTTTGAAAAAACTGATGTGAAGTTAGCATAAATTCTCCTGTTCTCCATGTTCCTGGTGTTAGCTTGGTATTACAGACACTGCGTGAAGACATTTGGCCTAGGAATTTGAATGTTTCCCCCAGCATCTATGTCATTTTGATATTTTATTCTCAAATTCTATTTGGTCACATATTAACCCTACTGTCCCTTCAGCCTGGGCAGGGGCTCAAATTGGAAGTGAACTTGCTTGGGGACCTCCCACAACTGCGATCCCTCCAATTTGGTGCCATTCTTGGGCTTGTTTTCTTTGCTGGACTTGCTTCTCTTCTCTCATCCATTCATGTGAGTGTGGGGGGAAGGTCCTCAGGATTTGGAGTCCAAGGGCATGAACTCTGGATCACGGCTCACTGCTGAGTCCAGAAGGAGGCAAGTCACTGGCCCTCTTAGAACCCTACTTTCCTTACCTGTCAAATTAGGATTGCTGTACAGTCATCGCCCAGGGATGTCTTGTCTTAATAAACCAGTGAAAAGGTGTGTTAAAGGAGCCATTAACTCCAGCAAGCCCTGCAAATTCAGACTGTGCCTACGGTTCTCCTGTCTCTACATAACAGCTCACCTAGAACCCACAGATCACTCTGCGGTATTTACTTGGGGATTCTTTGGTAGTCCTCTCATGTCGCTTCCCCAAACACAGTGTGCGTTCCAGAGGGTTAAGAACGGCGTCTTCTTTTTCGGAGACACTGTGGCAAAGCACATCCTCCTCAAAGTCAAAATCAGAGATTGAAAGAGGGCGTCTAGGCCAGCCAGCTCATGAGAAGTGGGTGCTAAGCTACCCGTGACCTACTGATTGAGCACAGGATGCTCACTGCTGGGTGCCTGGGCAATGGGCAGAGTTAGTTAGAAAGAGATGCTCTCACAGAGAAAGTGAGTCTGGAGAGATGTGGGAATAACTCTTAGCGGAAGGACTGATTGTGTCTGGGTGCAGGCAGAGAAATTGAGCAAGACTAAGGAGACATTCTTCCTTGTATGAGTCGGGGTTCTCTAGAGAAAAAGAACCAACATGACATGTACAGATACATGGGAAGAGGTTTAGTATGAGGTCTTGGCTCACGTGACTACAAAGCTGAGAAGTCTCATGATCTGCATCTGCAAGCTGGAGACCCAGGAGAGCCCTGACATAGTTCCAATCAAGTCCAAGGCCTGAGAACCAGGGGACCAATGGTAGAAATCCCACTTCTAGACTGGAGGCCTCAAAACCAGAACTGCCTGTGTCTAATGCAGAAGAAAATGGGTGTTCCAGCTCATGCAAACACGGGGGAATTTCCCCTGTCTTCACCATTTTGTTCTTTTTAGGCCCTGGATAGATTAGATGATGCTCACTTCCATTTGGGGAGGGCCATTTGCTGTATTTAGCCTAAAAAGTCAACTGCTAATCTCTTCTGGAAACATTCTCCTTACAGACATCACCAGAAATAAAGTTTTACCAGCTATTAGGCTGCCTTAGCCCACTCATGTCAATGTGTGGAATTAACCAGCACAACCCTTCTGCCTCCTTCAAGTGAAGCAAGACAAACTTCTGTGTTTTCTTTTAATCTCAGGCCACTCTGCCCCCTTATGTGCCTCTACCCCCAGGGCCACCTGGGTTGCAGAACTTAACTGTGGGGCTTCGTCTTTTTGCGTTTAACTTCTTCAGTCCTTTGAGGACAGAAGGGCTAACTTTTACATCTGTGTCTCCCTTTCCTTGAAGACAGTGTGCTCCGTAAATGTCTGTTGAATGAGTTAAGGATGAACAAATAAAGAAAGAAAAAAACCAGGAGGGAGGAGAAAAACAGAGAGAGTAAGGAGGAGTACAGAGAGCAACGAGGGTGCTCTGTCCAGGGTGGACGCTCAGTGGGGAGAGCTGCTCAGTAGGGCTCTGGACGTTTCTCCTTGTCTTCTCTGTGGTTCTCTCTCCAGCTCTTCACAGACAGGATCATGGTGTCCTTCTCCTGTAGGTCCAGAGTGACTGGGCTGATGGATGACCAGCCAACTGAACATAGTGAGGGTCATTAGAAGTGGCCACTATCCACTCCTCACATCTGGGGCTTGGAAAGCAGTCACTCAGAGACCCCAAGTTCGCACCCCTTCCTCTCCAGATGTCCACTTGCTGTTGGCACCCCTAAGTTCCTCTGGCTCCCTACCCATCCTGCTGGGGGGTCGCCCTCCAGTCCGGTCCCTTGGCCTCCTTTTGATGTGCTCTGTACCTGCCAGCTCCATGCTCTCCACCAAGTCTGAGGCTCATGGTCCTCCTCCTGGGCTCACTTGGGCCTCACCCACAGCCTCTCAACTTCTTCCTTAGATGGCCTCGTGCCAGGTCAGTCTTCCCGTGACCAGTGCCTGGAGTCCTTCAGCTGTTCTGCGCCTGCTGCCATTTAGTGATTCTCCAAAAGTCTCCAGCTAATCCAAACGACAGTGAAGCCCAAAGGTGAGATATTTGGCCCAGACCATGCCTGACTCAGACTAGCCAGCTCATGCCCTGTCCTCCTCGCCCCTGGACACACCCAGACCCCAGCTCTATGAGCTCTAGGTCTCCAGAGTGCCCATGTTAAAGCTCAGATGAATTAGAACAGAAATGGTGTCACAGCTTTGCGTGGAGCTGTTTCCTTGTTGGCAATGGGAAGTAGGGATTTTGAACAGAACCTAGCTAGGCCAGAGTTACCCTGATGAGAGTGGAATGGGAAGAGTTAAGCAGGGAGGGGCGCAGAGGTGGGTCCACTCCCCCACCAAAGAACAGAAGATGAGCAGGACCACACGTGCCAGGAGGCGCAGGCAGGGGACTTACTCAGAGGAAGCGCCTGTTGGACAGTCACCAATGAGCTCACTGGATGCCCCCATGCCACCCTTGGAAAGGAGCAGAAGGGCACTTCCTCCCACGGCCCCTTCTCCCCGCTGGATGAGGAAGTCCCTGGCTGTTCCGCCCCACCCCCCAACAGGAGCTGCTTCCCCTGACAACCCAAGACACTGCCACCATCAGAGGAAGAACCACAGTCAGGCTTGCATAGCCTCGGGCAGTGCGAGAGAGGGGGAATCAGGACCGAGTTACAGGGAAATGAGTATTTGTTTTGAAATGTATTTAAAAGCTCTGGCTGGTTAATTATTTAAGAACCAGCGGGTGTCTCAGCTACCATGGAAACCTCTGGCTCCGACTCCTTCCTGGACCCTCAGACAGTCCCCTGGAACACACGCTCACATAGACACACAACGCGCAGAGGCAGGCGCACTCACATGTGCACACTCACACGCTTGTACACTCACACTCATTTACACACGTGCTCACACAAATGCTTTCTCTCCCTGACCTGTCCGTCACAGCCCTCAGGAAAGGCTGTCTCAAGGGCTGCACTTTCCTGCTCTCGCTTTCTTTTCTCACTTTGTGGCCACAGGAGAGAAGAGGAATCCCATTACTTTTGCAAGAGTTCTTTGGAATGGGACGTCCCTTCCAGCTTTTTTGATTCTAAAGTTTCTTTGCAAATAGAACAGGGAACAGCATATCTCCCTTCCGAACCATAGTCAAGGGCCAAAATGAATAGATGTGCCACTGACTGTCTAGACCACTTCTCCCCCAGAGTGTAGGAAAAAGGAAACTGGGCTAAACTTCCTAGAGACTGGAACGGTGACTAACACTCCTTACAAGCTGTGTGACCTGGGACCAATTCCTTACCCTCTCTGAGTCATAATTTCCTCATCTATCAATCGAGAAGCACAACAGCAAAAACACCTTTTTATTTGGATGACCTCATTTGTCCTCTGATGCATCCTTGATGGGGGTGTCAGAGTCAAGTGCATCTGCTGGGTGAGGAGGAAAGCCGGCTTCAGCAATAATGAGGCCTTCCCCAAACGGACACAGATGAGCTCAAGCAATGCACTTCCCCAGCCACTTTTCTGCACAGCCTCCTTCCAGCCTGGGGGTTGCCCTGAGGATGCTGAGAGACCTGCGTGACAATCAGGGTGAGTTCCCTGTCCCTGTCCCTTCATCCCTTTTGTCCTGAGGCATCTGGAAAGATGCCCTCAGGAGGAGGCTCATAGAGGCAACAGCTGGTCCCTGGCTTAGAAAGGAGTCCGGCGCAGGGCCCGAGTTTCCTTTCCACGGAACTTTCCACAGGAGCTGGAGTGCGCTCCGTCCCTCCCTGCCCCTCCGCGGGTGCGCTGCACCACTGAACTATATAATTGCATATTTGTTCCTGTTGGGTCTTGAAATATTGGGGCCCAGTGTATAATTCCAGAGCTCCTTGCACTGAAGATCCTGCCATGTAACTACAAAATAAAAAGACAAACACCGTGGCCAGGGCTGCAGCCTGCGCCGCTCTGCTTAATTAATGGAGAATTTTATTAAGAGCAGGCAGAAAACAGTGAACCTTGGATGCTCAGCCTTCTCAGAGGATCCTTAAAGAGACAGTGATGCTTCCGAATAAATCCTGCATCCATTATTACTAAGGATCTCTTGTCGGGCCTTGCCGTGTGTGTGGTGGACGACTCTGTGCTGGTAATGGGGCTCGCAGGCAGAGCAATGGCTAAGACGCTTGAGGCCAGGTTGATGCTGGGGCAGCAAGCCGGTGGGTCTTCCAGAGTCAGGGACCTTCAGCTCAGGGAGCAAGAACACATTCAGATCAGGAAAAGCTGATAAGAGCGCAAGGAAATGGAGAAAATCATTTCACATTTAGATAGATGAGGTTCAGCCAAGCAATTTGTCAAATCACACAGGCAGAAAGTTCAAAGAGCCCAAAGTTTTAAAAGTGCAGAGGAAAGCAGGTGTGCAGAAGAACACACAGAGGATGCAAGGGACCTGAGCCTGAGTCAGGCACTGCACTGGCCAAGGAGTCCTTTCCTTCCCCTGGTCCTGCCAGCGCCCATAAAGAACCCAGCACGCGGCTTTGCAAAGATGCCCCTGCCTAGGAGCACACACTAGGGTGGGGAGAGCACGTGCCCAGAAAAGAGCTCTAGCCAGGTGCGGGGTCAGGTCCTGCGGGGCCAGAGGACACAACCATTGACCTGTCACTCCGTGGCACTTGCTATGGGCCAGGCACCATGTTGAGGCCTCTAGACCCATCAGCTCCGCTGGAATGACCGCCTACCAGGTGAGTTCCACCTTTCTCTCTTTTTACAGGTGAGGAAGGTGATATAGGCTGCCTGAGGCCATGGTCAGAGGAAGTGGTAGAACTGTTTAGAAGCAGCCCCCAGCACCCTGGCTCCAGAGTCTAGAGCAAAAAGTTCCTAAAGGACCATGGGCAATGCTGCAGGGGGACACAAGAGATGGAAAGCATGTCCCACCTGGGGACAGCAGCCTAGACTATGGGGGATCAGCTTAAGGTCAGGTGGGAGGAAGTAGGTCCCTCGCCCCCCAACTTTCTCTCTCTTCTCTTTCTCCTGCTCGCTCCCTGTTTCTCTTTGCTTCTCTCTCTCTCTCTTTCCCCCTCTATCTATCTGCCTTTCTCTTATTCTCTCCATTCTCTGTCTCTCTCCTCTGTCTCTCTATGTGTCTCTGTGTCTCTCCATTTCTGTCTCCCTCCCTCTGTCTCTCCCCATCTCTCTTTTCCATTTCTCTCCCCTTCCCCTTGCTAGTAACAGGAACGAGGAAGGAAGGAAGGAAGGAAGGGTATAAACAGGTGACAGCCTGTCCAAATGTCCCCTAATGAGGGTGTTTCTCAGCTTGTCTGGGACCTGTCAGCACTTCTTTGACAGTTTACATTCACGTGGCCCCCCATGCCACTGACGTCTGTTCAACCAGTCCTCGCAGGCCCCATCCCGGTACAGGGACACCTGTGGGAAAATGGAGTAAGCTCTGGGGCGTAAATCTTGCTGCCATTTCTGTCTTGCTTGAAAAGATACTGAACAAGACAATTTTGTCCTGAAGACATGAATTTAGTGCCAGGTAATTGAGGATCCAGGAAGGAGTGGGGTGTGTGGCACCAAGTCCTCGCCTCCTAGTCGTTCCGAAGAATCTCAGATGTCCCAGCTTCCCTCTGGCGTCTTTCATCCAGCTGGGAGCCGAGGACCCATGCTCAGGGCAGAGGATCCCAGGGGAGCTGCTGTACAGCAAAATTAGGTTCCAGTGAGCAGGCAATGCAGGGGGCTGGGGGCCTTGTCCATAGGCAATCACTGCTTCTCCTGTGGTGCGTACAGAGGGGCCCGAGTCACAGGCGACCAGTGCCCCCTCCCAGTTTCTGAATTAACGTCCAAAGCCCCTGAGCTCTTAGGGGATCGCTTCCAGCAGTTTCAAGAAATAATGATGCTTGTTCTCTGCTTTGGGGATGCCTTCCAGGAGCTTGAGAGGATGAATGGAGTAACTGGTTGTCAAGGGCCGAACTTGTTCCCAGGACGCCCATTCTCCCAATCAGTGTGCTCCCAGTGGACAGGAGCATTGAGACCATTTTTCAGCACTTTAGCACAAGTCCAGCAAATGGACTCCCTGGGATACCCTGATGCTCTTTGAGATATGAGAGACAAGCAGAAGAAAAACTGGAAGCAATTTTTAATACCACAACCTAAAAGCAAAACATAAGGACATAAAATTCCCAAGTGCACAGTTCCCCAGCCATAGAGGAGCACAGGCGTGGTGTGTGTGAGCTGGAATGAACCCAAGACCCAGTGCCAGGCCACTCCTGCTCTCTCTCATCTTGTCTTTGCTTAAACTTCTCACATGCCCCAGCCGATGGTCCTCTTTACGGTAATTACCTCCTTATGCCCCTTTCCTAACCTGGAAAGCAATCTCTTCTTTCACTGGTCCTGGAGTTGCTTCCTTCAGGTGTCCAAGAGACAACCTCATTCTAGTAGGTATCCTCAGTCATGCTCTAGAGTGTACTTCATTCTAGATGCATCCTGGGCAGAGACCAAGATCACTTTGCAGGCTCTTACCATTCGACAAGCTGAGACCATACCCATTCTCAGCCTAAATGGGAATAAGCTGAAGGGGTCTCCTCCAAGTTTCCTCTAAAGATCTGAGGACAGATCCTGGGTGCATCAGAAGGAAAAGGGCCAGAGAACCACCTGAGATGCTTAAGAACCACCTTGATCTGGTTCCTGGAGCCAGAGCCTCCTACAGGCAGCCCCCTGTGTAGACATCCTGAATGACAATTCAGCACAGAGAGATCCTAACTACATTGATGCTTATGGATGAACTGTGTGTGTGCACGAGTGTGCATATGGCATGCCACTTGAGTGCATAGGGTTTTCAAAAATGGAAACACTGAGCTTTGACCAGGAAGATCTGGATTCCAGTTCTAGGCATTGTTCTCAAAGAACTGGTTCCCTATGCCCTTGCAAAGTTAATTTTCCTTTAATGCATCTCTCTTTTGAGTTTTCAGTAGCTTTCATTCATGCCAGTGGAACCCCCAAATAGCCATTCAATTGAAGTCATTTCCTTAATTTCCTGTAAATTCTGTGACCTTATACATAAAATGGGAATGAGAACATTTACCTTATAGAACTGTGATGAGTAAATGGACACAAATGCACTCTGGTAATTATAGATCAGGAGAGTTACTCCTACCCCGCAGACACCTGGATGCTCCTGCATGTGTACTCACCCAATCTACCACAACAACACGACGGCTTCTCAACGACACTGTGCAGATTTTAATTACAGGGCTGGGTACTCAAGAGGGATCAGGATGCCTCAGATAGGCAGGTATCTATAAGTCTTCTAGGCAGAGAGTTGGCATCTCCTGAAGCCAGTGGCTTCCCAACAGAAAGCTGGGATTCTCTATTCTAAAACTGGACCAAGAAGGACCTTCCGTTCCATTATGCCAGAGGTCTCTCTTCCATGGGAAGAAACAAGCAAAGAAACAAAGGAGGAGAATCTGGTATTCGTGTGGGGGTAGGAAAGGGGACGTGAAAGGGACATCTGCATGAGTTTTCTGGAAATAAAAAATAGGGGGACTATTTTTCATGCCCGAGGACCCCAAACCATTGCTTTTTCCTTGAGGGGAGTCCTTCCACTTGTCCATTTATGATTCCATCAATGGAGGGCTTGTTGGCTCCTTTGCAGAAGAGGGTGGCATCCTCCAGTGAAAAGACCTGTACAAGTGACCAAACAAAAATCCAATTAAGCTGCTGGGTGAGGAAGGCAAATGTTATAAACAAAGCCCATCCACTCCATAAAATGCTGTTTTTTAAAATGGTGATGGTCAGAGAGGATTGGGTCAGGGGTTGGCACTCCACAGTTTTTAAGGATAACACCCTCTTCCAGGAGGTTGAAATCTGAAAGGTCACAGGTTTTCCCATTACAGGGGAGGAAAGTTCTCACACGTAAATGCAAACTGAAGCCCAGTAGGGACTAAGATGCTGGTGATAGAATCAGCCTCTGTCCTCCATCAG
This sequence comes from Callospermophilus lateralis, assembly GCF_048772815.1. Lineage (NCBI taxonomy): Eukaryota > Metazoa > Chordata > Mammalia > Rodentia > Sciuridae > Callospermophilus > Callospermophilus lateralis. The sequence continues at coordinate 14,852,264 of NC_135308.1, read as the reverse complement.
ACGACTCTCAAACATCTCCCTGAACAGCGCAGATGCGTGTAGAATGAGGACGCTACAGATTATTTGGAAGGTCAGTGCAATAGATGCCAGAAGTCCTAAGCCAGAGACCTTTTTAAAGTGTGTGGATTGGAAAAGCCAAATGAATTATTGAACGCTTCGTATTGAAGCTCCCTGTTCATTATTGCTCCGACCACTTCCACACCTGTGGATGCCCAGTGGTGTCTACACTCTTCCTTGGGGCCAGGATGGGAAAGCATGGACGTTATTAATGCCACTTCCATGCCGGGAGAGAAAAGGGCCCAGATTGGGGAGGCAGAAGGCACCCAGTGAACCAACGGGGACTTAAGTGGATACAAAGCAGGGGTTAAATGGATGGATCTCTAGCAGTTGTGCAAGCACTCAGGCTGGGGAGAGAGTGAGAGGACAAACACATGCTTCAAACAAGGGCACACCAGTTGCTGGAAACCGGAAGTGGGGGTGGAATTGGACCCACAGTGCAGAAACAATGAGGCTTACAGCCTCAGTGGGGAGGGTCCCAAGAAGACTGGTCATGCTCTCCAGCCCCTGCCTATCATTGTCCTTCATTCTTCCTTCTGGAGTTTTGCTCCCAGGTCCACTCCCTTCCTATTGACTCAATCATAGCTTCCCCTTCTCGGGAAGCCCTCTCCAACAGAAGCAGGGGGAGGAGTTCTTGGGCTTGGCCAATGGTAGAGCTTCCTGAACAGCCAGCCCCACACCAGTCCTCTGAGCTGTGCTGTACCACACAGTAGCCAGTAGCCACTCTGGTCCTAGTCACCTGAAATGTGACCAGTGCAAAATGAAGTGTTCTCTAAGTATGAAAGACTCACCAGATTACGAACTTAGTGTCCAACAAAAGTGTGAAATATCTCATCAATCATTTTTTATAGTGACTACATATGGAACTGATATTGGGGCTACATTGTATTAAGCAAAATGTATTAGTAAAATTCAAGTTTCTGATCCCTTTGCATTTCAAGATATGGCTTTCAAAAATTTTAAATTTCAAAAAAAAAAAGGTAAGCTTATGAGATAATGCATATGTCAATGAGCTTGGTTGATTTTATCCACTCCGCAATACGTACATATTACAAAACACCATATTGTAAACCGCAAGTATAGTTAATTCTTATTTGTCTATCAAAACTAATTTTTTTAAAAAAATAAAGAAAATTTAAAACCACGCACATCTATACTAACATTATTTTATTAGACAGGACAGTCCTTAACTCACTTTTGTTCTACTCATAATTTTCTGATTCTACATGGTGAAAAAGCAATATACATTCAGTAAGAACCGTACTTTAAATTTTGATCTTCTCTTGGGCTTGATATGTAGCCGACGCTATCTTGCCAAGCTGGGCAGGGGGAAACAGACCGTTTTCAGTGAGTTGTGTTGCGGTTATGATGCTCAGTGTGATGGTTAGGTGCACTAAGTACATAAGTAGATTTATGATATTTCCACTGATGATGGGTTTACTGGGACCTAGCCCCATCCTAAGTCAAGGGACATCTGTGCTGCTCCAGGCACTTCTGCCCAGACATAGAGAAATCAGTGATTAGTTCTTCCCAGAGAGCAGCGGGCAGATTTGGGGCAGCCCATTTTATATATGTTATTAGGGTTCTATAGAGGAACAGAATCAACAGGAAGTATGATAATAAGAAGAGGATTTATTAGATTGGCTTACGGGACCAGAACCTGGATAGCCCACAATGGCCGTCTGTAGGCAGGAGAGCTATAGGAACCAGTAGCCGTGCAGTCCAAGAGGCTGAAGCCTCAGAACAAGAGGGATCCATGGTGCTACCCCAGGCCAAGACCAAAGGCTTGGGAACTCCCTGGGAAATCACTGTCAGAGTCCGCTTTGGAAGAATGAAGGAGCGTGAGTCTGATGTTCTCAGGTGTTCACAGGAGCAATCAAGAACCCCTTCAAGAAGAACCAAGCTTGCATCTGCTTCCTTGTTCTTCCAACTTTTATCCCATTTGAGCCACCATCCTATTGGATGGCAATGTGCAAGCTTAGGGAGGGTCTCCACTTCAGTTTGCTATCCCATATGCCAATCATTCCCAGACACACCCTCTTTGTCATACCCAGAAGCCTCTTAATCTTCAGCATCTATTAGTCCAATCATGTTGACAATCCAAATTAACCATCACGGTATGTGACTGCCTTATGATCTGGATGGAACGATCTTCTCCTTCCATTGAAAGAGCAAAATGGGACCCAGAGACCCTGAGGGGTTTGCTCAAGACTCCAGAGCCCCTGAAGATCAGGCTGGGCTGGGCTGGAATCTCCTAACTCCCAGACCTGTGCCCTTCCTACCAGGCTGAGAATTTTCTTTGCTGTTAAAACTACGTTCTTAGCCTTTTTGCTGTACTCATTCTTCAGCAGGGCACAGTCCCAGCCATCTGTAGCAAAGATCAGATGTCACCAAGGCCCTGGGGATGCAGGGAAACCCAATCTCATGGCCTCCAGGCTAGTGAACCCTTCCCACAGCTGTAGAACTTTTCCCTCCCACCACATGCCCCGACTTTCTCCCAAGGTCCCTGACTTGCGCTGAGTGGTAGGATGAGGCAGGCCACCTCAAGCATATTCCGATTCTGATCTGTGTGCCGCTGTGTCCACGGGTACCCAGTCTTCCACAGCTGACCAAGGCGTTCTGCCAGAGAGACAAGGAGCCAGCAGGCAGCACCATTTCTACCAAGCAACCAGACCCTTGGCAGAGCCACTGGATGTCTGGATTCTCTGAGGAGCAAACAACAATACCTTTCATTATATGCTACCAAGACCCTCAGTTCCCTCTTCCTGGAACTGTTACTGCCCCAGTGACTGAGAAAGGGGACTCTGCCATGCTGACTCCTGTCCTTTTGATCAAGGTTCTCAAAGCCACAGACACCTGCCAGAGGCCATTTTTCTCCATGAACACTACCTCCAGAAGCCTCACCTCTCATGCCAGTTGTCACCTCTTCTACCACTAAAAATGACCATGAAGGACTAGACTCAAGATGTGTTTCTATTCCTTCCTAAATATGGACCCCTGCTTTGCAGGGATAGGTCAGAAGGGATGATCTCCATTCTTCCCTTCCATCCAGGAGCAAGACATCCAACCAGGAATCCCCAGAAGAACAGGGCAGATTGATCAACTCCTCAGTGGACCCAATGACTGGCAGAGTGACAGAAGAGAATGGAATTTTATTTGGCCCATCTGTCAATGGTGGGAAACACTCCATGTCTACTCTGAAGCTCACCTCCTCAGAGAGAGGGTAATCAAAGAAAATGAAGTGTGGAGGAGATGGCTGCACACCCTGCTAGTGTGTGAAGTACCCAGGAGAAAATAAATAGGCTCTTGAATGCCAGGCTGAAAGTACCAAGAGACAAGTGAAGTAGCACTGAGAGAAATGAAGCAAGAGCGCTGAGATGTGTTAAGTCTCTGAAATTGACAGAAAGAGACAGAATTATTTTGTGGGGAGCCTGTTGAAGATCCAGGGGTTGAAAAGTGTGCTTCGAGATTCTCTCAGGGCCAAAGAGTACTCAGAAGCCAAACAGCAAAAAAAAAAAAAAAAAAAAAAATTAGATTATTGGAGACCCTGCTCAACAGCGAACTTCTCTGAGACACCTTTCAGACGCCCCACTCAGAGGAGTCCCTGTCACTGCAGGCTAACCACTCACTGAGCTTCTTCCTGCCTGTTGTAATGAGCTCAGCCCACTGTGGGTGAGTGATTGATCCCAGGTCCCAGTGGGTCACAGGGCAGAGACCAGACCTGACTTTCTTCACATATCCCCAATCCTTGGCACGTTGGAGGTAACCAAGAACTGCATGTTAAATTGATGGGAGGGACACAGGGAGTGAGCTGCAGTGTGTAAGCAAAGCTAAACAACGGAGGAGAGAGTCAAGGGCCTGACCACAGGCAGGGAGAGCGGGCAGCTCCGGGATCATGAGATGGTGGGGGTATTTGGAGGAACTGCTGGGAAGTCCTCAGTGGAGAGTGTTTCCCTTCCTCTTGGGAATTACTAACCACGAGATCATGAATTTTGAGAAAGGTAACATTGACTAAAAAGGGGGGGAAAGAGAAAATAAAACATGGAAAATCAGAAAGGGCCAGAGTCCGGCCATCTCTGCCCACATCCTTGGGTTTCAGGCCGCCAGGTAGGTACAGACCACTCAGTTTAGCAAAGATGTGCTAGAAAGGGAGAGAAACTGATCCATTATTCCAGGTCCCAGGTGGGAGAGCAGGTGCTGCACAGACAGCACCGTTGGAGAGGACATACCCGTTTCAAAGATCTCTTTCTCCTAGGACGTGACCAGGGCTCTCTTCTTTATGTCAGTGCCTGTGTGTTGAGTAAGTGCCTACAAGGGGACTCAGCCTTGTGAGACTCGTTATGGATACAAAGAAGAATGGAATGGTCTTTGCTTTTAAATTGCTTTAAAATTCTTTATCTGGACAGAATCCCTCTATGTCATGGGGGATTTAAAAAAAAAAAAAAAGATTCTTACCATCAGAAGACCAAAAGCAAGTAGGAGAGGACTCTCCTCTTTCCTCTCTATACTTTCTATTTTACTACTACCGACAGAGCCTGTAGGCCTAAATATAATTTGTGAGAAGGAACACTCTAGTAACAATTCCTGCTTGCTGAAGATCACTGTAAGGTGTTAGAATGAGAAGGGACAGTCTTAGGAATTAAGGTGGACCCAGGATGGAGATGGTGAAATCCAGATGCTGTGGGTGTTACCTATTCCCAGAAAGTGGCAATCTCATAATTGTACCCTGGGTCATCTTGCTGCAATCTCATTGCAGAGCAGGGCAGAAGAATACTGCAAACTCTCCCCAATCCAACAATTCCCAAGTGTACAGATCTATGTTCATTTGACATATTTCTTATCCACTAACAATGTGCCGGGAAATATTCTAGAACCGGAGATCCAGGAATGGACAAAGAAAACCCACCTGTCCTCAGGGTGCTTACACTCTAGTGGGCAGCGGTAGACAATGGACAAATAGACAAGGAAAACATGGAGAGTGGATCAAAGGCTGAGATGGGCAATAAATAAATAAAGCAACTTACCATAAATCTGGTGGACAGGGAATGTCCACATATTCAGGGTATGTGTTACTGATAGCTTTTGAGCAATAACCTAAAGAGATCAGAGAGGAATTGATAGGGCATTTGGAGAAAAAAAAAACATTCTAAATAGAAAGAACAACAAGCATGAATAAAGACCTTTCCATGATATTTCATGGAAAAGAGCCAGGTTGTGACCAGCCCTTCTCCAAGTCAAGAGCCTATGCTGACGGCCTATTATTTATGTAAAACAGAATAAATTTTTCAGTCCAATATCCCATGTCTTCCAGGCTAACCAGGCTCCCTTTCCTAACTCCCCAGCACCGTTCTTCTCATCCAAAGGGATCATGCTCACTAATAACCCCTCTACTAATCTTGCTCCTTTAATAGGCTGCTGCCAGGTTCCACCCAATATCAGGCATGAAGCACAATTATTTAAGATAAAATTGGGCTCAGATGTAAGAAGCAGAATGCGTGCCATCAAGAAAGACTCAGATTAGGACTCTCCTCTGAGAAACTGGTGTGGGGTGCAGTTTCTGTCTCTGGGTCTGCCCGCCCCTAGCCTCCTTCACTCTGCGCCCTGCTGCCTCTTAACTCCCTGGCTGGAAGCAGAATGTTCCTGGGTCCATGGAGACATCCAGCTCAGCCATCTTGACCCTGCTGCTGGGATTGTATCTCGATCTCTGTTTTCTTCCAATCTTCAGTGATGCTGCGGTTTCTCCTGGGTCTCTTTCTAACCTGATGTGCTCACCTTATGCTAGACTTGGATCCTTAGTTTCATTTCCATGAGCCACTTTACTCCCTCTTGCTTTAAGATTGCAGTATTTGAAGCCACCTGTGAAAACAAACTCCACCTATTCAACTGGGGAAAGCTGTTCCTCTCCCTAAACCCCACGTTCTTCATCAGTTAGAATTTTAAAATATTGGATCTGAAAATGTTCACGGTCTCTTCTGGTCCCGGCATTCTGAGGTTTCATATCTAATTCCCACCTTCTTGGCTTTGCTCACACTTCCTATCCCCCCCACCCCCACTTTGTGACCTTACTCTTCAGCGGACCTTTATGAAGTCCCTGCTCCTCACCAGGGACTTGGATAGGGAAAGGTACATAGAACACACCCCTTGTTCCTAGAGAGTCCACCACACTGACCAGCCATCGGTGCAATGCAAAGCAATCAGTGCTGCCACAGGGGTATGAACCCATGTGATGGACAGGAAGAAGCAGGTGTCCAGGTGGACTTCCTGTGGGCACAGCAGCATCTTGAAGACTAGGTAGGAGAGAGTTAAGTACGGGAGCGCAAGAGAAGATGTTCAGGCAGAATCGACAGTTTGTGCAGCAGGCACGAAAGAACGCGGGCTATTTAAGGAATTTCCAGTAGAAGGGAAAAGGGGAGGCATACGGTGGGTGTGGGTGCACCACGAGAGGTGACATCCAAGAGGTAGGCAGGAGCCAGATCATGTAGGTCCTCAAATGTCACTTGAAGAGCTTAGTTATTAACTTAAAGGTAGAGAGAACCTTTAAGGAATTTAAGAGTAACACATTTGCTTTCCAGAAAAACAATTCCACAGCCATGAGAAGAAGGAATCTGTGGGAGGGGAGGGCAGAGGCGACAAGAACAGTTAGAAGGTTCTGCAATTACCCAAGTCACAGGGATAAAGTCTGGACAGAGACGGAGGCAGGGAACCAGGCAGAGACATTCGTTTTTAGCGGCATTTAAGAGACAGAATCAGTAGAACATTGGTGACCAGGAGGCCGGGGTGAAGTAGAAGGAGAAATCAGGTGGCTGGCTGGAGTGACCACATCAAGTGCTCTGAACAGAGGCGGGAATTGTCAGAGAACAAAGAGTGTCCCAGCAGAGAGCACCAAGTTCAGACTTGATCTTGGTACATTTCAGGTACATTTTCCAGCCTGTAAACCTCCGTACCTCTTGTGTCACACTCTCTGACAGTCACTTTGAGGCCACACTCTGGTGGCTATCATTATCTCCATTCCTTTAGCATTTAGATGTGACCTATTTTTTTTTCAGCATTTCCTTGGATCCTTGAGATCCCGCACGTGTATCCATCTTGAATCTCACTGGCGAGATCACCTGTGTAAGCCCCACATCCTCACTCCCAGGTGCCCTCTCCACGGCCCAGTACAGTGCTCAGCTTCCAACAAATGCTTTCTTCCCCACCTGTCATCAGGGCCACAGGAAGGACAGGCGTCAGAAGGCCAGGAGATCAAGTAGGCGGGAGAGACAGGATGGCCCTTCCTCTCTTCTGCTTTAAGAACGCCTGTCCCCAGCATGGAGGGCAGAATGGAGCCGCTCAACTCATGTTCACTCTCTTATGTTTCATTTTGGAATCTGATGTTCCAAAGCTCACAGTCTGTAGTAGACAATCAATCCAAATGGAACGTACGGGGGCCGACGGAGCAAGGAGAACATGTTTCTGAGGGTTGGTTTTCTTTTTCCCTGAAGATTTTTTTCCTGTGCCACACAGAAAAATCTTTCTAATAACAGAGAGAAAAACCTGTGAAGATGAATGGGGTGATGAACACCGTCTCCTTCACAAGGAGAGAGAGGCGCGGATATGAGCACTTAGCTGCGCTGTGGCCAGGAGGATTTTAAGAAGGGAAAATGCCTGGGCTCAGTTTACCTCGTGACCTTGTGGGGTCAGGGGAAGAGAGCAAAATGAAAGAGGACGAGGAAAGCGTCCAGGGAAGTAGGAGCCATCCAGGTGATGGGAAGCCGGGAGAGCATTTCGACGTAGCGCCTACCTTTCCTTGGGGAGAAAGAGAGAGCGAACAGACATGGATTGGGTGACACCTGCCAAGACCCTTTCCTCACTTCACTTAATTCTTCCAACAGTGCTATCGCGGATGATGATGATGATGATGATGATGATTGCCCTGATTAGTAGAGGTATCATCTTAGGGGCATCCTCTTTTCCATGAGAGAGTCTCCTAGCAGGTTTGATCCAGGTGCTTCTTCACTCTAGGTGAAGTCCACAGTCCCACTGACCTTGGACTTGGTGGATGCTGTGTCCTCTTCCTCATGAGGCAGGAGGAAGAGGTCCATATGGGTAATTCATTCAGGAACTGGGCAAAATCTCAGGGTAAGCTCAGACCACCCACTCCCCATTCCAAGGCTGCTGAGGAGGGGTCACCCACACAGGACCCCAAGGAAAATAATGGTCAGATAACAGGGGGGAGATAACAGGCATTCCAGTGGCTCGTGGGACCCCGTGGTGGTCTCTGTTTCCTGTAGGGCCTGCTGGAGACCTGGGGCTAGGCAATCCTCAAGCCCACCTCCACTCCCTAGGGATAGGCACACAGTCCTTAGGCTCTAGACTGACCACACTCGGTTTCCCTCTACCTTCCTCCCTGTAGCCTGAGAAGCATAGAAGGAAGGCCAGTCCTGCTCTCCCCAACTCGTCTCCATGCCTTTGGTGCATACTCACCAGCCCCGTCTCTGTGTCCTCCTCTACAAAACCATCCTCCCCTCCATTGTCTGTTCTCAATTGACCTTTGCTGGACCATCTCAGTGCCAATCGCACCAGAGAAAAGGCATCAAAATATGGAGGTGAGAAAACCCAAAAGTCTGCACATTACACATCAGAAAGGTTTTGTGCCATGACAACCATGGGCGGAGGGGTGAGCATCACTGGTCTTCGGATTCCCATGGAGTCACACTGCCCTTGGCAATGCCATGCACCTCATGTGGAGACCCTGGCAGCAAAGAGAAGCAGCTCCTCTGTCCCTCCTACCGGGACTGACTGTCCCTTGTTGGTCTGGCCAATGCTTCTGGAGACTCAGGCTACCTGCCTGACTGCTCAGCAGGAGCAAGTCACTGGAAACAACCCATCACACTCCTGAGCACTAACCAAGAACCTGGCAGGTCAAGGCCAGCTTCCCAAGGTCAGGTCCAGGCTGCCACTCAGCAGACCTCAGTCTGGGCTTTGCTGAAGGCTATTCTCACCCCCCCCCCATGACCTCTGATGGCCAGGGACCTGCTACACCCAAGGGTGCTTTTCCTTTCTCTTCAAAGACAGGGGAGGATTTAACTTCCAAATCTTCTAGTGAAGAATAGAAAGGAGGAAAAAACCCCAAACTTGTTTTAATTATAAAGCATTCTTCTAAAAAAAATTTTCCTAACATAACATATGATTTATCGTTATAACTATTTTTAAGTATATGCAGTTAAGTCGTATTAAGTAGAGCACCCCACCTATGCCATCCATAGGGATATATTCCAACATCCCCAGTCAATGCCTAAAACCATGCATGGTAGCAAACCCGTTTATATTATGTTTTCTCTGATACATAGATGTCTATGATAAAGTTGAATATGTAAATAGGGCACAGTAAGAAATTAACAACTAATAATAAAATGAAGCAATTATAACAACATTCTGTAATAAAAGTTATGTGAATGTGTTTTTTTTTCTCTCTCTCTCAAAGCTTCTTATTTTTCTTTTACCTTTTCACTTAAAGGAAGCACTTTGCAACATCTTTTTGTCATATCTGAATTGCCAGCATCCCTACTTTAGTCTTTAGGATCCATTATTAAAGAAAATAATAGTTACTTAAAATCAAGTGCTGTGATACCATGATAGTTGATTTGATAACCATGATGGCTGCTAGTGACTAATGGAAGGGTAGTATATAAAAGATGGATACTCTGGACAAACAGATGTTAACCATCCTGTGTAGGAGAAGCAATACAGCACAAAATGTCATCATACTACTCAGAATTACACACAATTTAAAATTAATAAACTGTTTATTTCTGGATGTTATCACTAAATATTTCTGGCCAGGTTCAAACCATTGGGCAACTGAGCAAAACTACAGGTTAGAGAAGAACTATTATACATTCACATTGCTTTGTAACCATCATCACTATCAATGTCCAGAATTTTTCACCATCCCAAACTGAAATCCTCTGCCCATTAAACTGGAACTCTCCATTCCCTTTCCTCCAGATCCTGGCAACTACGATTCTACTTCTGCCTCTATGAATCTAACTGCTCTGTGTATATCATATAAGTAGAATCATATAATATCTGTGGCTTATTTTACTTAGCAATAAATAAATCCTTTTCTCACCCAAGGGATGATTTAAATATTTCTGACTTATTTTACTTAGCATAATGTTTTCAAGGTTCATCCATGTTGTAGCATATCTCAGAATTTCATTTATTTCTAAGTCTGAATAACACTCTATTGTATGCATGTGCCACATTTTATTTATCCACTCATCTGTTAATGGGCATTCTGGCTGTTTCCACCTTTGGGCTATCATGAATAATGCTGCTATGAACAATTGGTGCACAAGTCCCTGTTGGAGTCGCTGTTATGAATTCTTTTTAGTATATACCTAGAAGTAAAATTGCTGGATCATATGGTGGCTCTATGTTTAGCTGTTTGAGGAATTCCACAGTGTTTTTTCACAGTGGCTGTATCATTTTGCATTCTCATCAACCATGCATAAAATGCCCCAATTTCTCCACATCCTCACCAACATTCATTATTGTTATTTTCTATTGATTTTTATAATGGCCATCATAATGTACATAAGCCATTCCTAAAGATCATATTTTGCCACATTAGTGTTACTTTACAAATGAGGAAAATAAAAATAAATAGAATAAATCAGCATGGTTAACTGATTTTTCTTGCAGATGTAAAGTTGACAAAATGACAATAGAACCTCTTTTTGGCCCCTACTGGACCCACCTGGTCAACAGAGTCTCCTCTCTGCTCAAATTTTGGTTGGATATTCAGTGGGTTTTGGAAAATGTTTGTACAGAGGTTTAAATATATCATGTATATGACATGAATATATCTGAATGTAATATGAATATATGTATATTATCCATTCACTTCAAGCTGGTCTTTCTTCTGAGCACCAGTCAATAGGAAACAAGTCCTTGTCTTAGCCAAGAGATGATCTAAATGTGGGGGGAAAGAGAGAGAGAGACCCCAATCCCATCTAGGCCTCATGGATACAGTAGGTATATTGGAAACATAAAATGCATACAGAGTTCCTCCCTGCAGGAGATTGAGCAGCAACTCCATGACCCCCCAAAGCAAAAACAGAAGCCCAGAGATGATCTGCTCAACCCAGTAATGGACCTGGGCTAGTTCCTGGGTGATGAAGGCAGGATTAGCCATAAATAGCCACTTGGAATAGGACCATTTTTTGAGGTCCTCCAAAGAACAAGGTGCCTCACTTCACTACAGAATGTGACCTGACAGGCTTATGTCATTAGCTATGACTTAGGGATCTGAAAAGGCTGTGGCTCAGAGACCAGGTCACAACACATAGTGGCAAATGGAGCCAGGATCTGAGCTCCGATCTGGCAGATTCTGTAACCCACTCTCTTTCTACCTCCACCATTTTCACAATGGGGCACGGGAAACTTGGGGGCACTTAGGAGGTAAGCATGGGGTGAGCAGAGGGTGGCTTCTTCCTGCATCCTCCTCAAAGTTTTGGCAACAATAGCCCAAATCAAAACAACATTTTCATGTTAAAAACATGAAATTATGAAGTAGAATGCAAAATTCACAAAATTTCTCCAAGATAAAACACAGGGCTTCAAAGAAACTTCACACTGACAGCTAGCTGCCTGAGGCAACACTCCCAGCCCCCTGGGGTATGTGTTCATGCCTCTGCTGCTAAGACTCTTTTGGTGAAAACTTGAAGCTGTGGTGCCCTATATCAGGACCTGAGAACCTGAGCTTTGGAAAAGGCACCAGCTTAGTTTTGAATTGGGGTTTTCATTTGCCAGGTCTGAGACCTTGAGTTTATTATTTATTTGTTATTTTACCTTAGGCAAGTAATTTGACATCCTCTTTACCACGTTTTTTCCTGTTTTCTATAAAATAGGGAAAAAATAGCACACCTACTTCATACGGTTGCTCTGAGGATTAAATAAAAATATAATGATGTAAAAATATAACGGTGCCTGGCACAGGGTGAACGCCGTATAAGGGCTCATTTTCTCAGCATTTTTTTTTTACTCTGAGCCTGTTTACTTGTTTACTAAATTGGAAAACCTAATATATACCTTGGAAGCGTGTCAGGAGCCTTAAATGAGATATCATATGCAATACATACAGCACACTTGCCTGGAAAGTAGCAAGTACTCTACGAATATCACAAATGATGGTAGACGTTCTGGTTTTTTATTATTTCAGCATTGTTGCTATGGCATCGCAATGCCATTCCTAGGAGAAGTTCAAGATACAACCCTTATCTGCTGCTGTCAGTTTCGTGGACTCTGACTCCCTTGATATTTCACCCATTTTCTAAGCAGGTATCTACAGAAGACAGAATCCTGAGCTCTTGAGCCCAGAACCAGTCTAGCATTTCTGAAGTTTTTAGGAGAGTGATTGTTTTCTTTCTGATGTGAAGGAAAAAAAAAAAAATACCCAGCAAGGCCGACTCTCAGTCCTTACCTTTCCCAATCTTCAAGGCATCCTCGGCCTCCATCCCCCTCCAGAAGGCTGGCAGCTGGACCCCCAGCCCTCATCACACACAACCTCTGCAAGCAGCAGGGCAGCCAGGTGCAAGTGCCTTTCTGTCTGTCTCATGCCCCCCAGTAAGTAGAGTGGGAGATCCCTGTGAGAGGAGTAGGATTTTTATCTCTGTGCAATGTGAGTCCAACAAAAGGCAGGGCAGAGACCGAAAATGCATGATCCCTTTGTTTAATTCTTGGCTCCAAGTAGAGGCTTTTTGTAATTGGGGGCATGATTTTGCCATTTTTCTGGCCCGAGGGGGTACCTTCTTCCAATTTGCACTCAGCTTCCCGCTTCTCAGTGGTACGCAGGGAAGGAAGACCCTCCTGTGCTTCTTGCAGTATGGGCAGCTCTGGGAACATTAGGGGTGCTGGATAGATGTTTGAAGATAGATTCCACTGGTCCTGAGTCTGGATTTTAGGTTATCTTGGTGTCAAAAAAAAAACAACAATGATGTCATAGGCCAGAACGTTATAAGTTGACAGACAGGAAGCGGAGCCCAAGTCTTCGTAGGTCTTCAGATTCAGAATCTCAGTCTTCAGCACAGCTTCCTTTGGGGGATCACTAGAAATGGTAAAAATCTACAACTGAATGTCTACAGCTTTACCTCCTGCAGGTAGAAGGGTCCTGTCAACATTAATCCTCAAATGGCCATAGTCAGTGCCCCCACCACTCCATCTTAGTGCCCCTGAAAGTCTTCCCTATAGTGTCAGAGAATTCCTAGAGGCACCATTCATGGACGCAGGAACAGTTTCAGGCCTGAAGGAGGTGGCAGCTGGAGAGCCTCTGTCCTGATTGTGCTGGCTCAATGCCCCCATAGACCTGACAGGGGACACCTGCTCTGCCTGGTCTCTGTCCATAGCATCCACGGGGAGCTCCCAGAGTGCCAAGGCAAACCCTGCTCTGAGCGAGCCAGGTGGGTAGGTGGCTGGCATCTCACACTGGGACCCCAGACTCCTAAGCAGAACCATTTAGACCTAGACAGGCAAAGACCAGCTTCTGAAGCAGCTGCGCCCTCCTCCCCTGCTGGAACTCACGTGGAGAAGTGCTACTTGTCTCCACCATCCTCCTCACCATGGCTGCCTGGCTCTTTTGGTCCCACGCCCAGCCACAACAGCAAGATCAGATGCAGAGGAGTGAACCTCCTGGGATCTAAGAGAAGAAAAAAAAAATCAGTCATTTATACAAGCCCTAGTGCAGAACTAGTGTGTAAATGGCAGCCCTGACCCTCATCTCACCTGCTGTGCAAACAGCCAATGAACGAGCTCAGCCAGGGCACGTGGCTGCATTTAACTTGTTCAGCCCTTTACACCCAGAAACACATTCACACCCACAGTCTCCATTGATCTTTATAAGGCCTTTGTGTTGCGGTTGGTGTTTTTATTCTATGTACATTGATCAGAGCATAGAAGACAGTATCAAATTAAGGAGGCTTGAGCTTCAGGTGCAGAGGAAAAGTTCTCAGAAGGGAGCTGGAGTATCTAAAGCTTATGCAGAAATATTAGCAAGGAAACAAAAGGTTGGGCTCTGGGCCTGACACATGTGTGTGCCCGTGTGCACAGGGAAGCATGCGTGCGTGCGCCTGTGTGTATTGTTTGTGTGTGGGCATTTCTGTGAGTGCATGTGTGTATGTGTGTGCCCATATATGTGTGCTTGCATGGGTGAGCATATGACTGAGCATATGCATGTTGATTCATGTGTGGGAGGATGCACGAAGGTGTGTACATGTGCTTGTGTGTATGTGTAGGTGGCAAACACATATGTGCATGCATTTGTGTGTATGTGTGTGTGTGTGTGTGCATGGGGGCACACGTGTGTGCGCGTGTGAATGCATGTACAAGCAAGGCACTGAGAACTGGCTGGAATGCTGTGGTGAGGGCCCAGGCTGGTAAGGGACAAGGTAAACTGCAAAGCATCCAAGGCTGAGAGGGGTTTCATTGTCTCGTATCATTACAAGGGCCCTCAAAAGCTCCTGGGCACTATGCCACCCATCCTCTGGCCAGGGGACAAGCAATCCTGGCATGGTTTACCCACCTCCTGACGAAGGTGCCAGGGACCATTTCTTCACTGACCATCTTCCCCGCTTCTGTCTGAGAGGGGCCAGATGGAGGAGGTGAGCGGAGAGGCAGCCTTTCCCTGGGCACCCCTCCAGGCTGTCAGCTTTTGGTGATTGGCGCTTGGACAGCAGTTCGGCTAAGATAATGTCATGTGCTAGGACCGGATGCTAAACATGAAGAACTGTGGGGGAAGGGTCCTGGTAGGGTCTGGGCCCTCTTTGGGGGAGCAGTGCTGGCTACCATGTGAATTTGGGGAAAGGGGCTGGGAGGGGCCATCTCTGAGTGACAGGCCAGCAGAAAGAATGACAGCAGCTCTTGAGCCACCCTGGTCGGACACCCCCCCCACATCATTCCAAGGAGGGGCAGAACCTTCCGACCTGGATGGTTAACCTTCTGGACCAGCCTTGAGGATGCCAAGAGCAAGACGTGGCGTGAGTGACGGGAAAGGAAAGAAGTGAGGACATAAAAGGGAAGCTTGGACAGAAGGAGCCGCCTCCCACCCTCCAGGCCCAGCTCAGGGTCTGGTGCGCACTAGGCCCTGACAGAGGCCTGGATGAGAGGCTGTAAGTGGGGGCGCCTGGGGAACTGGAGGACTCAGGAAGCGAGGCATAAAGAGAGGAAGACAGAGCAGGGTGAGGAGAAGGAACCGGCCCAAAAAGCCCAAGGAGAAGAAGGAAGGTAGGAGGAAAAGTGAGTGAGAACATCCCACGCTGGCGAGCAGCTTTCAGAGGGAGGTGACGGAGCCGTCATCGGATGCAGAGGGGGCCGCAGCCCGGGAGCCGAAGAACAAGGTGAGAACGCTGTGGAAGCCTGGAATCCCGACCACGCCCTGAGTGGCTGCCGTGGTGGTCCACTCACGCCCAGCCTGTTTCCTCAGCCATCCAGGGGGACAAAAGAACCTGGCGTCCAGAGCTGCTGTGTGGACGCTGGGAAGTAACGGCTCCCCCAGAGACGCAGGGAGCAGGGAAGCCACAGCTCTGTCACTGCATTGGGTGTCTAGTGCCATGTGACAAATGCCACGCACCTAGGGATTAGAACAGCCCATGTTTATTAGCTCACGGTGTCTGTGGGCCAGAAGTCCAGGCATGACTTTGCCATGTGCCCTGCTCAGTGTCTCACCAGATGGAGTCACGGTGTCCGCCAGGGTCTCTACCCCATCCAGAGCTCAGGGTCCTCTCCCAAGCTGCAGACTTGCTGGCAGGACTTAGTTACTGGTAGCTGCCGAACCAACACCCTCAGCTCCTAAAGGTCACCCCACTTTCCTCTCATGTGGCCCTTCCCACACATGGCGCCTCTCCAGACTCCCCAGTCTTATGTAACAGCATGATCCCGGAGGAATGCCCATCACTTCTGCTCTATTTTATTGGTTAGAAGCAAGTCGGAAGTTCCCCTGTGCTCCAGGAGAGAGGATTCCACAAAGGTATGGTCCTCACCTGTCACCCTAGAGGGTGTGGCTGAGAAAGTCAATCTCCTTGGTCTTTATTTTCCTTCTCTGTAAGATGATGATTTACAATAGCATCTACCTTACAATAATGGCGATGGTTAGTAATTCATTATTTGTAAAGCATTTAAAATAATGCTGGGGTGTCTATTGTATGTGTTTCCTAAATGTTTTTTTTTTTTTAAATAAATTACTGAATTGATGACAAATGTCTGCCATGCAGCAAGCACTGAATGAGGGGGCAACTGCCGCAGGTCAGCTGCCCGGTGCTAAAGGTCTAGTGCCCTTGGACACCTAGCACGCTGCCCCAGGACGTACCTGCTCCTCAGGGAGCAGGGAGATGGAGGATTGGGGTGAGGCCTCTGGAATTTGGGGTGAAACTTTCTACAGGTATTAGGGAACATTCCATTCCTCTTTCCTGGGCGTCTGACCTATTTTCACACCCAAGGAAGGCCTGACCTCTCACTGCCCATGTGCCCCGCAGCTCCATGAACACCGCTTCTCCCCAGCTCCCTTTTACTGAGGAAGATGGGTGTGGGGTCTCAGGAGCCAGAGCCCTGGCCTCTCAGTCCCTCCATCCGTCCTGCAGAAACCTGAGACGACAGCCTTCCACACCCCGCCTGTCCTTTCTAATCTAATTTATGCATAGCTTTTCTCTTATTTGCAAAACATAAGAAACCCTTAAAACTAAGAGGCTGTTTTCCATTTCTGAGGTGGGCTCTGCTGGCTGCCACGCACACTCACACGCATATATTTGAACAAGTTTGATTCAGTGTAGCTGACACAAAAACCACTTAGTCGTTTCTCCTACATCATCCTAAGTTAATACTCCTGACAGGCTGCAGGAGGCTTTTCAGCAATTTTTCTATTTCAGCTTTTTTCCCTCTGCTTCCCGCCACCTCCCCACTTCCCCCTTCCCCTGCGATAAAATTTGCTTTCCGCTCAAAAGCTGACCAAACCTTTGCAATTTGTATCCATCGCATCTTAAGACGGAATTGAAAGGCTAGCAGCGGCTCTAACTGGGAAAGGGGCAGCCCAGGCGTGCAGGGATGGATTCTGTTTGTGCTCCGTGTGGGGGGATTTCACTGTGCAGGAAAGATAAGAGATGCGCTTGCTTAGGTCCCTTCATCTGGGAGCCGGGATACTGAGGGGGCGCTGAGGGCCTGAGCATCTCAGCTCACCCGCTCAGCGGCTGCCGGCACTGCTGTAGCCTTTGTGTCCTGCAGTGGGCACCTGGGTGATTTCCAAAGCCCCAGGCTGCATCTCAGATGTGATCTCAGCCCCTGAAGGGGAGCTGCTGGATTGTGCTAAACAAGGACATGTGTTCTGTCTCCTGCTCCTGCTCTCCGGCTCCTTCTCCCCATCCCTGGGTCTCTGCCTCTGTCTCTATTCCTATTTGCTCTGTTTGTCCCTGCCTCTCTCTGTGTCTATTGCTGTGTCTTTTTATCTGTCTCTCATGTGTGTGTGGTGTGGTGGTGGGGGAACACACCCAGGAAACTGAGGTCAGTATGTAACTTGTGCCTTTCCCCTGAACCCCCTCCCCTTCTCTTTGCAGGACGCCCCCCCCCCCCCCCAAACCACCACGCACTCTTTCTCATTTCTCAGTCATCAAGCTGCTCTTGGGAAGAGTTTTCAGCTGCATCTTGCAAGGAGGGAGTGTTTTGCAGGTCCACCCCGAGGAACACGGCTTTCCCCCTGACGTACAGCCTGGTGGAGGGGGGGGTACTGTAGCCCCTAGTCCTGTTCTGCCCGGACTCCAGCTGTGGCTGAAGGCTGGCTGCTGATTTCCCAGTTCCTCAGCAGGGAAGCTGCTTGGCCAAGGCCCAGGGCTTTCCAGGGCTGGGCGGCCAGCAGGGGGCAAGCTGGCCTTGCAGCTGGCAGCCTGAGCTCCTGAGACTGGCAGCCAGAGGGGTGGAGGAGTGACAGTGGCTAACCTTGTGAGGGGAGGCAGTTACTTAAGGCCCAAACTTCTCTGCTGCTGGCATCATATTTCCTGAGGAGCCCTAAGACTCGGGGTCAGCCAGGAAGAGGGCTGAGCTGCCTGAGAACCATCACAGGAGAAGCATCAAGTGAGCCCCCTGCACCTCTGGCTCACAGCCATGTCCAGTGGCAGGAGAGGGACCCGGCTGCTGAGGCCTTCCCCAGAACACGGTGAAGCCTGGAGATGGTGGTCACCGGCTGACCCTTCCTGTGTGCTTTGTCTCCTCATCATGGGTGTTGCCAACACCTCCATTTTGGAGATGAAAACATTTGAGTCTCAGAGAATGATTCATTAATTAACCCGTAAAGCCACGTGCTTTACAGCCCCTCATTGCTGCTTCTTTGGGATCAGAGTGGACAGCATCTTCCTCCGCCTTTCCCTCAGCCTGCTGTCTCCCCACTCCTGCTAGCCTGGAGCACTGGCCTTCTCAGAGGACAAACAGGAGGACTGTAAAAGGCTCAAGCATTGAAGGAAGACTTGGAGAAACACAAGCATTTGAAGGAGGAAGTGTTGGGTATATCTGGGGTTCAGCTATTATAACTGGGCTGGGTGACCTGGGCCAGGTACTTAGCAGCTCTGCTTCTCTGTTGCCTTCTCTAAGAAATGTCGAGTAGAGATAGACCAAGGAGTGCTAATCTGGGACCCCATGAATGGATCTTGAGGATTCACAGATTCCCTACAAATCATACGTGAGGATTCACGTGCGTTGTGGACATACACACTCACCTGGGGAAATAGTTGGTGACTTTTCCATAGGGTTCTCAAAGGGGTCTTTGAGCAGACAAGGAGTGAGAATGATTGTGATCAAAGACCTCCAAATTGCATCCAGCTTTGACTTGCTGAGACTGATGAGTGACTCCAATAAAGGAAATTCAGGGCCATGGCAGATATCTGAGCGTATCTATGGGTGGATTGTGTGTAGGATGGCAGATGTTCTTATACAGATTTGTGCCCCTAAATTCCCAGGGAAAGTTCTACCACAGAGCTCTCTGGTAAATGGAGACACCCTTTCTCTACTCAGTCCCCAAGGCCACCATTACCAGCTGAATGTCATTTCAACTGCTTGCCAGTCTCACCTGAGCCAAGGCAGGCTCTGTAGCTGGAACTCTAAAGATAGCTGGAGGGTCTTCCGTAGAAGTTGCAGAGAGTGGTGATAAATGAGCCCAGGCCTTCATGGGGAAGCCAAAAGCTGTGCAGCCCTGGGCAGGGGTAGGAAAATCTTAGTCTTCTATATCCCAATTGGATCTTATTGTCAATATGTCTGTTCTAGGATGGGATCAGGTTAAAATAGCCCTGTGAAGGAAAGGAGGAAGTCGTCATAAATCAAAATCAAAGGCAGCGGAAGGGTGGAAGGACTGGGCGTGGAAGGAGAAGACCGTGAAACCAGGATGTTAGGTGTTTCCATGTCTGACAGTCTCAGATGCACTTGGCCCTGACTGGCAGAACTACATCCTTCACTCCAGGTTGCATCTCTGGTCCCTGTCAGGAGCCCAGTGATTGAGAGTCACAGCAAGACAGCCCACCTGCTGCTTCCCACTTTCTCCTGCCTCCAGCCTGGCGGAACTGTTTGCTGCTGCTGCCTAGAAACTGCTCAAAGTGAGCTCTGCACAGACCTGCACAGACCAGGTACCAGGCAGCTCTGCCAGGCCAGCCGCAGCCATGTCTGGGCTCAGAGGAACCGCTCCGTGCTACGCTGTTTTCATTTATGTAAGCTAATAGGATATCATTTTATAATGACTTGACTCTCTCTCTTACTTTGCAAATATTGGTGGAATATGAAGTTTGCTCAAGTTTCCCTAAAATGTGTGCTTGGATCACTTGGGATTTAAAATTTAAATTTTTAATAGGGCTCCAAATCAGTCAGTGTCCACCAGCGCAGGGAGTCCCACCTGCCGTGGCACGAAGGTTCCTGCTGTTGGCTGAGATTGAGAACAGGAGAATCAGAGATCTGTAGACCCAAACCAAAGCTCAGACAAGAAGAGACGGTCTGTCTGGCGGGTGTGGTCCAAAGAGATATGCAGGAAGACACAGTCAGGTCCATGGCCAGTAATGTAGAGACAGGTGGGGAACCTGTGATAGGGTTCATAGGGTGGGGTATGGGAAGGTGAAGATAAGACGTCACCATTACTCAAAGATGGGTAAAGAAAGCAAGATGGAGATGCACCCCTGAGCCAATAGCTGACAGAAAAATGGTCCAGATAAATGTTTCGAGTCAGGTGCACCTGTATACCAATGGGGGTTTGGCCTTAGAAACTACTACAAATCATCTCTGAGCCAGGGCAGAAGATCAGAGTAATGTTTGCAGCATGATCACTTTGATACTGAATTCTCTCAGTTGGTCCTTAAGGCAGAGTTGGCAAAGAATGTCGGCTGGGGGTTTGGTTGTAAGTAAGATAGGGCTTAGGTGGCTTCCAGTAATGACCCTGTGGCCTCAGCCTCAGGCAGAGAAGAAAGTAGGGGCAGGAGTGTTGTCTCAGGGAGAAAGAAAAAGAAATACACAATTGTTTATTGTTACATGTCAGGGTAGAATCCACCCTGACGCCATCCGGGGTCAGGAAACCCAGGAGGTACCTCTTGCAGAGAGCAGAGAGGTGGTGCTTGCAGGCATGATCCTTCGCTGGATTCTCAGGAAGCTCCCTGACCCATGGTGGGCATGGCTTCCTCATGAAGGGGCTTACAAGGACCATTCAGTTCTGATTTGCAGAAGTGAGTGATGAAAATCTTATGGATGAGCAACTCCTCCTAACCTCTCTAGCCTGGCACCTGGACTGTCCCAGTGCCCATTGGTCAAGATCCAAGAATCCTTGTCCTCACCTGGTCACTACATTTCCCTGGCAACAGACAAGGCTTTAAAATCAAACCAGTTCCAAGGCTAGACCTCCAATAGCTACCTACAAAATCTTGGAATAATAAGGTAATTTGAGTTTCAGTCATGGGGGCCACAAAACCTATTCCACCCAGTTCTGATGAAGATTCAGTTATAACAGCAGTAGCCTTTACTGAACACTTAGTAGGTTCCAGTCACTTGCTGAGTGCCCTGTGTAAATTAACTCATCTAAATGGATTATAGACTTCTTCTCAGTCCCCTTAGTTTCCTTTTCCTGGATAGGGACATAAATTGGCACCTGGGCTCACCAGGTAATAGCTGTATAATCACAGTTCCTGTGTCCTTGAAGAAATGAACAGTCTCTGTATTAGTTTTCTCTTGCTGTGACAAATACCTTAAGTCATAAAATATTTAAAAGAGAGAGGTTTGTTTCACTCACAAGTTTTAGCTGAAAGTCCCAGATCAGGCAGCCCCATTGATTTTGGATCTGGTGAGGCTCCCTTGGTTGTATCATATCATGGAGGGTGGTGTCATGTCAGCAGCTCAGGCAGAGGGAGATGACAGGAAGTCAGGTTTGCTCTTTTATGACAACCCACTCTCAGGAGAACTCACCCCATGAGACCAACATGGGTCTCTTCTGAGGTCAATGCACCAAACCATCTCCCTAGGGGCTCACTTCTCAAAAGTCCAGAGCTCTGAGAGCATGTTCAAGAGCTGGCCTCCAACCCACGCATCTTTGTAGACACACTCAAATTATAGCTAAGCCACAGCAATCTGTAACAGGTCGGCCTGATGAATCTGGCTCCCTTCAGAGAGGCCAGGTGTGCTGGTCAGGCAGGGTATTTTTCATTCTGGGTTTCATAACTCACCTGTGCTGTACCATGTCTTCAACGTGGACCTAATCCGAGATCCTACCACACAAAGACCACTGGGCTCTATCTCTGTGTCCTCATTCCTGGCACCCACCAAGCTGCAGGGATGAGTTTACATGGTTTCTCTCCCTCTCCATCCCTCCATTCATTCCTTTCCTCAGTCTGCAGACCCTTCCCTTTCTCTATCTGGAAGTCTCCCTTGACAGTCAGGCCTTTCTTATATCAGGTGCCCTCCGCACCTGCCTGGAACCCAGTTAACTCCGTCCTCCCCAGCCTGCTCCCATTTTAAACTTACACGTTAGTGCTTATTCAATTTGGTCTCAGCCACTTGTGGATGAGTCTGCCTCCCAGACAGAAGTAGTGATGTACGTATGATGTGATTCTCCCCTGTGAGAAGAACCTACCAGAGGATACAATAAACGTTCTGCAGTTAATGGAGTTGAGATTGATCTACATTTTTTCTAACATGGGATAGAACCATGAAACTGAAAAATGAGAAACTTTGTGAGGCCCCCGCTGGGGGGACAGGGACCTGGAGGTCCTCGGCATTTTCACTGAGGCCTGATAGCCCTGCAGGGGCACAGCCCCCATTGGGAACGTGGACCAAAGCTGCCTTTCCTCAATGGCTTTGGACAAACATTGAAGTGGGCCCATTATTTGGAGGCTGCACTTTCCTTTCTAGGTCCATGTTTCTGACTCCCAGGACCCCAGGCCACGCCCTGATTTCCAAGCACCCTGACTTGCTGTCTGCTCTGACCCTGTGACCTCCTGAAGACTCCTCCGTCCTGAGTTGCAGCTCCCACGATGCAAGTATTTTATGCAGACCTGGATCTGATGAATAAGGCCAGTCAGGTGGCATTGACTGTCCTTAGGGGTTGCTCCTGGGCATGGGGACATGCAGGAAAGCCTTGGTGGACTTCAGCTCCTGCCCACCATGTCCCCTACCTCCATGCTCGCCTCCAGAGGTCACAGAAACTATTGGATTGTAGGAACAATAGAGAAAACAGTGCTCCATTGGGGTGGCAGAGCTTCCCCTTGTCCAGATCAGAGCTGGCCCCCCCGACTCTGACACACACTGCTCTGTCCCCCAGGGTTCCAGCAATTACCTGGCTCTGAGCTAGATGCTCTCTGACAGGATACTCCTCCCCTAGCTGCCAACTGGCCTTTCCCGTGGTTTGGGCAGCACTGCCATTTTACTTGTTTCTTCTAGAATAGAGGAAGTTTGGCTCTGAAGCCCAGCCCATCCCATTCTCGCACAGTGAAGTCTGAGCACGACCCCTAGGTGAACAGACTGGCCGCTGTGCAAACTCAGCAACCCCTTCCCATCCTCCCCCCAGGCTGCCGCCCCCAAGCCTCTGCTATAGGGACATTCTGAGCCATACAGACCTCCAGTCCCTATAACCCAAGGGAGAGAGTGGGGTGGACATGTCTCATCTGAGACAGGATCAGGGTTGGGGGACCCAAGAAGACTCCCTGAAATGGAACAGGGTGCTAAGAAAAGGCGAATGCACAAAAACCAGGGGGACATCTATGAAGATGGCAAGCTGCACCACTCACAGCTGCCTGGCACTGACTGGGCATGTGCAGACTCTTAGGAGCAAAACCTGAGACTCAGGGCCATCCTGGAAGCCTAGGCTCAGCCTCCCTTCCCTCTGCCCTGCCCCCTTTCTCTCTGCAGCTCATTTCCTCCAGCGACCTCTCATTTCCCCATGTTGGCTCAGTCTCAGACGGAGACCCTGTTCAATATTTGTCTCCCCAGCTCCATTATTTGCTCTCATTTCCATATGCTTAACATACATATTAGCTGCCTCCCTCCTGGCCCCACAGCTGTCACTGCCTCATGCAGCCTCAGCCTGGGTCCCAGGGCTCTTGGACCCTCGGGTCTTCTGCCCCTCTCTCATCCCACCAAGATGACGTTGGGGAGCTGTGCAGCCTGTCTCTGGGTGAGTCCTGCCCCCACCCCACAATCAAAGGCCTCAATCTGGTCCCCAAGGCCCAGATCCCTCCCCTATACTTGGTTTTCCCCTCAGGTTGTCCTTTCTTCCTTCTGGCAGCACAACCCCAATGCTCCTCAACTTACACCATAAACTGAACATACGATAAGTCAAAAATATATTTAGCACGCCTGACCTACTGAACTAATAGCTTCGCCCAGCCTGCCTTAGACGTGCTCAGAATACTAGCATTTGCCTACCGGTGGGCACCCTGAGAGATGATCACACCACAGGTTGCCAGCCCAGGAAAAGATCAAAATGCAAAATTTGATGTACAGTTTCTACTGAATGTCTTGTAAAATAAAAATAAAAAAAATCAGCAGTTAAATCAGTATTAAGTTGGGGGCTGCCTGTATTGGGGAGTATTCTAGAATGATCATTTCTCACTTAATGAGAAGTCAGGGTGAGGGCATGAAGGTTCTAGAGCTGGACTCTGAAGCCTGTTCTGGTGGTCCCTTTCCTTACTGTAGTTGTTGTACTCTGCTGAGCTTCTTCTGTCCCACATTCCACCTCAGCCAGTTGCCCTCCTCATGGGAGTCCAGAACCACTGGCTCTGAGATGAACCTTAGACGCAACCAGCCCAACCTCTGAACCATGGCTGGATTTCTCCATCATTTTCCCATCAGCACCCCCAAGCCCCTGGGGTGTACCAGGACTTAGACCAATCTTAGGGAATGCGGAATGACTGAGGGATGGGCCCTCTGGAAGGAGCTCACCAGGAGTGTGAGTAGTAGGGACACCTACCCATAATGCACCAAGACAAGTTGAAGACAGAGCTGTGAGAGGCTGACTCAGCCGATGGCACCAGGAAAGGCTTCCTGTAGTCCTTTAATCATTGATTACTCCAAGTCACGGGGAGGATCTCGGTACCTCCCCAAATCACCTTGTTTTCTCTCTGACTTCTTCACACACGTACTTCTTTCTGTGTGTCTCTTTGTTCTGTTTTGTGCTGCTCGGACAAGACTGGAAACTGGGAAGCTTACAAAGAGCAGACATTTATTTGGCCCATGGTTCTGGAGGCTGGGAAATCTCCTATCCAGGTGACAGCATGGGAGGCGAACCTCCATACCGGGACATCCCATGATGGAAAGTTCAGGGGGAGCAAGCACACCCCCGGGATGAGCAGGAGGGTGCTGCTTTTACAACGGCCAGTCCTGTCCTAACAACATTGATTCATTTAAGAGGCAGAGCCCACATGACCCGGTCACCACTCATGAAGCTCAACTGCCCCACACCAGCATTGCAGATTGAGAATCCAACTGATGGACTTTGGAGAACACAGTCCAACCATGGCATTGCCTTTACCTTGGGATTAGAAATCTAAATGTCATAAAAAGCTATACCTAAATTTCTTCTCCTTCAATGAGCAGCATCTCTCTTACTCAATGTTTTTCCAGTTATAGAAAGAAGATCTAGTTCAGTGATTTCTGGCATCCCAAACCCCAAAATTGGCTGTCAAAGAGGCCTTTCCCTCCATCCTCACTGTCATTTTCTAAAGTTGACTCTTGTCACTTTCACCTTGCTCTTCAATAATCCAAGGTTTCTCCTCCAACTGAGTCCACTCCCATGTTTCTTCAGTCAACTTCCTTAAAATTCTGCAAATCATGTCACCCTGCCATCCAGGGTAGAACCCCATATATTTTGGATTCAAATGCAATTGAGGTCTTTATAATATGGCCCCAGTGTGCGCGGTTCTTCCTGCCTTCTGCCACCAGGCACAGTTTCCGCCATATGCCCTGCTCACAGTACCCCAGACGTGACAGTCCATTCCAGAGCTCTTTGCCTTGAGTGTACTTCCCTCAGCTGAAGTGCTGCTCCCCACCCTCACCAGCCAGCACACTTCTCTCTGTATTCAAAGCTTCGTCAAAGCCCAGGTATGATAGGCAGATTCCCCCTCAGTTCTCCTGAGGTACGTTGTTCATAATCCCACAACAGTGGGGGAAGCCATCCTCCAAGTGGGTCCTCAGTCCAAGAGTATCTGTGTCTTTGTCTAGTTCTGCCCACACTGATTAAAGCTGACCTGTGGAGTCAACAGGATGCCAGTGTGAAAGTGTATGACATCTAAGACTAAGTTATAAAAGACAGTACAATTTCCAGTTTGTCCCCTTTGATGGCTCACTCAGAGAAGCCACAGCCATGTCATAAGACCCGCAGACAGCCTGGGAAAGACAATCCAGGGAAAATGCTGAGACCTTCTCCAACAACCCCAGCAACCCCAGCCTACACGTGGGCCATTTTCTCCAGTGAATCCTCCAGCCATGGCCAAATCTTTGGATGACAGTAACCATGGCCAACATCTCGACTACAACCCGTGTGAGACCCTGGGCCAGGACCACCCAGATAAGGCCCCTATTCCTTCACAGAGAGGTGAGAGATAATGAAAGTTCATTGGTGTTTAAAACACTCAGTTTTCAAAAAACCAAATAACTCAATAAATGGGCAAAGGAACTGAACAGACACTTCACAAAAGAAGAAATGTGATTGCTCAACAAATATATGAAAAATATAAAACATCTCTAGCAATTAGAGAATGGAAATTAAAACTATGCTGAGATTTCATCTTACTCCAGTCAGAGTGGCAATTATCAAGAATACAAGTAACAATAAATGTTGGGGAGGATGTGGAGAAAAAGTCACACTCATACATTGCTGGTGGGACTACAAATTGGTATAAACAATCTGGAAAGCAGTATAGAGATTCCTCAGAAACCTTGGAATGGAATCACCATTTGACCCAGCTATCCCGCTCCTCAGTCAGTACCAAAAGGACTTAAAATCAGCATATTATAGTGATGTGGCCACAGCAATGATTATAGTAACTCAATTCACAATAGTTAAGCTTTGGAACCAACCTAGATGCCCTTCAACAGATGGATGGATAAAGAAAACATGGTACATACACACAGCAGAATATTACTCAGCCATAAAGAAGAATGAAATTACAGCATTTGCCGGTAATTGGATGGAACTAGAGACTATTAAGCCAATCCCCCAAATCCAAAGGCATAATGTTCTCTCTGATATGTGAATGCTAACACACAATAATGGGTAAGGGAAGGATAGAAATACTTCAGATCAGACAAAAGGGAAAGAAGGGGGGTGCTGGGGATGTGGCTCAAGCGGTAGCGCGCTCACCTGACATGCGTGCGGCCCGGGTTCGATCCTCAGCACCACATACAGACAAAGATGTTGTGTCCGCCAAATACTAAAAAATAAATATTAAAATTATCTCTCTCTCTCTCTCTCTCTCTCTTTCTTTAAAAAAAAAGAAGGGAAAGAAGGGAAGGGAGAGGGATGGGAATAGGATAGACAGAATGAATTGGACATACGTTTTCTATGTTCATATATGAATACAAGACCAGTGTCACTCTACATCATGTGCAACCACAAAAATGGGAAGTTATACTCTATGTAAATATAACATGTCAAAACACATTCTGCTGTCATGTATGACTAAAAAGATCAAATAAAAAATTTTAAAACATATTCAGTTTGGGGGGCACTTTATTACACAGCATTAGGTAACAAATATAAACTTTCTCCCTAATGCATTAAAATATATCTTTACTTAGACTTCTCTATCTGATCTGTCAGTATCTTTGAGAACATAGCCATATGTGCTTCATCTCAGGATCCATGAGTAATTAATTTCTTAAAACCCTGAAGATTGAGTCTATATTCCCCTTACTCAACAGTGTGATATATTCCCATCCACACTGTCCAAGGTTGGCCTCCTTTCGAATTGGCTTTTTTTCAAAGGTCAGTGTGTTCCCTACCCCAACTTCCATACCCCACAGAGCTATACATCATAATTTCACATTGCAAAAGCCCTTTTACCTGCCCGTTCATTTCAAAATTGACTTTCTGAGGTTGGCAGAGTAGGTATGATGAGGCACGTTTTACATAAAGCAGGTCAAGTTGCTTGGCCCAGTTTGTTAATGATAGAGTCCCAAGTTTCCTTACTGGTAATCCACTCATGTCCCTCAAACCACCCTGACTCCAACAATTTCCTCAGCCACTTCCCCCTGACAGCCCACTACTGGAGACTTCTAAAGGAACCCAGACTCCTGTTCCTGCTTGGAAGGTTTTCCTGCCTGGGATCTTCCTCATATTCCAGGCCTGGAAGCCTGGGGCTGGGGCTGTGCCTTGGAGTCCTGGCTTCACATTAACCCCAGCCTAGGGTACTAGAGTCCTGTTGGCTGCATACTGCAGGTCTCCTACAAGCACTGTGCTTCTGTTTGCTTGAAGAGGTTATCTGGAAAATGACCTCTTCCCCCACCCTCCAGAAATAGTTCTTGATGTTATCTTAAAAACAACTTTGAAACCAAAATTTAGAATAAAACTGATTGCCAGTGAATGTCTCCATGAGTGCTTCCAATGGAAACCAGCGTGGATACCTACAGAGTCGCCAGCCCTCTGTTAGAGTAGGCAGAGAAGCTGGATGAAAAACCATGGACCAGAGTGCTAGAAAAACTTATTTTTCCAGTCCCATCTCTAGACACAGGATTAGTGTGACAATACCGGGGGACTATACCTTTCTGGGGCTTGGTTTCTTCATCTATCCATAGGAAGTCTTCCAAATTTCCATGTTAACGTTGCAAGATGGGAAGTAGGAAAAATAACACTTGTACCATGCATTTAGTGTGTGCCACACCCTGTCTCAGACACTTTGCATCCCCTAAGCCAATCAAGTTTTGCAGCAGTACTGTGAAGAAGGCATTTTCTCCACTTAACTATTAATCCAAAACCCGGGGTACTTCAGCAGACTGCTCACAGCACAGGAAACCAGTAGGAGAGCTGGGAGGCAAAGCCCCGGGTTCTCCACTTCACCAAGATGAAAGGTCAGGGAGAAAGTTCTCATACAATTGAAATATCCCTTTAAAAGTAAGATGATGTAAAAACAAGGCCAGGGAACCCAGCATTGGGGATGGGCCCAGTGACACATCTCCCAGTTCTCCTCTTCCAGCATCCCAAGGCAGAGACGACATCCAGGAAGCTTCAGGGAGAAAGCCCTGTTCCTGGGCTTCTGCAGGTGAGGGTGAGGAAGGAGGGTGCCTTGCACCCTTCACAGCCTAGCCAAAGTCCTCTCTTACCTGCCGGGCGGCGATCCACCTAAATCCTGCACTGCATACAAAACAGGCAAGATTCATAGCCTCTCTGGGAGGCTACAGATGGCTCATTTCTGCATTCTTCCCATTTCTTAAAAGTACCGTGCATGAATTTTTTAAAGTAAAATTGATTTAAATTGATTCTATTTAAATTTTCTTTTATTTTAAAGGTTTCATAATGCCTCTTAGGAGAACCGCAGATTCTATGTGTATGCAAAAACAGGGTCAGGATCCTGTCCCAAACTCATATACAAATCCTCAAAGGTCACGAAGTTTCTTCTTTGCAATTCTAATATTCTGAATCCTGCCAACTCCTAATGCTCCTCTTGTGAATCTTGTGAATGGCACAGGGACCCCAAACCACAATCACTTCATACCTGAGCCAACCAGAATTTGATGTTTCACTTGCCTGACTTTTTTTTTTTCCACCCAACCCAGATTTGGAGCTTTTTTGCACTTTTATTTAACTGTCCCTCAGAGAGCAAATCTGTTCTCAACCCAGGCTCTACTCAACTGTCTGATGCCACTGAGCTGTTTCAATGACTCAGTTTCCTCTTGGTATGACTTAGATGCTCTGCCCACAGCTGTCATGACTGTAACACAAAAGGTGCTACACAGTGAATCGCACTGTTCTTGGCTCTGTGGTCACTGTGCTGAAAGCACTTGGAATAGACCCTTTCCCATCCCTCAGAAGCTAAGTCTGGGGAGAGAATCAGCTTTTCCTTGCCTATTTTAACCTCATGCCCAGGCTCCAGCCCCATGGTTCACCTGGCTAACTCAAGCTCTTTGTAACATGCTCCTCCTACAGATGTCATATGGCCCAGGAAATGTCTCTGGTTTATCCTAGTCTGTGGGAGGCTGCAAGTAACCTGCCATGGTCAATACCATGTGGAATAGTTACCTATCTGCCTCCTCCCCCGACCTCTAGGCTCTGTGAAGGCCAAGGTCAGCTTTGCCTTGCTCACCATGATATGCTCAGAGCCCAGCAGAGCGTCTGCTACATAGCAGGTCTAGAAAATACACAAGTACACCTGCTTGTCCTGCCACCTGCGCGGGGCTGTTCTGGGGGTGAGGGTGAGTGTTTCAGCAAGCCACCTCATGTCTTTTGGCTGCAATTTCCTCGTCTGCCAAAAGCACGGTTTGAACTAGCTGTTCTCTACCATTCTTTCCTGCACAATGATCTATAATTCCGTGATTCTAAATAAAGTAATGCATTGAAAGAACAGGGAAAATGGTAGCACTTCACCCAGCATCAGGATTGTGTTGATCGTTACTATTATTATTCTGCATGGTGTTTTTTTTTTTTTTAACTAGAATTTTTTTTTTTTTTTTTTTTTTTTGATAGAAAACTATCACTTCTGAGCTGTGCGTTTGGGCAGAACGAATGCAAACTTCCTCTTACAGCCCAATGACTAGCCTCACCCCAGATGGCCCACAAGTCCCCAGCAGCAGGACAACCAGGCCCCAGGTCTGCTCTGCCCTTTCCTCTTCCCTCCCAAGGGCTTGGGAAGTGTCTGGCGATTCCTTCTTTCCTGACGTCTGAATGTTGCCCAAGCCGTGTGCATCGGACTCTGCCTTTTCAGACGGTCTGTGATAACTGAATTTTCTCATCAGGCCTGTTGGTTCTGAGGATCTCTTTCTTTTTTTAAAAAAGAAAGAATCAAAAATCAATAATGCGAGGCGAAAAAAACACACACACACACTAAAGGAGAAGACAAATCAGACAGTTGGTGCGCCTGAAGTTTAAATTAGAATACAACGGTTTAATGCTCCCGAAGACCAGGCTATTGTTTCTTATCAGATTTCCCCTTGAACGGGCAATTGTGAAGCCAGCCTGTCCAGGGGAATGAGTTGTCATTCCGCCAGACGAGCAAACACCATCGATTTTAATGTGTGTGATGGAAACAAACAACGCCGCTCTCCCTCCCGCACGCCCCCCACCGGACGCCATTCGGTGGAACAGGACGCCCCCATTTTGTTAAGTGTCTAGGCAAAAGCATTCAGCACCGTGGCCAGGGAGGGTCAGGCCCTGGAGGGAGGCATACTCCTTCAGGATGACTGGCCCCAGAGCCTCCCTGTGAGGGAAAATGCTGAGTCATGCCACATGGCCACCCCGCTGTGGGAAGCACTGGAGAAGGATCCCCATCCGGGTGGGGATCTGGAGAGAAGAGCCAACGTGTCCTCTCCCGGAAGTCCACCGAGAGATTTGCAGTGGCCAGGGCAAGCACAGGACAATAAGTGGAGCCAAGAGCAATGGCAGGACCTGCTTGAGGGGCCTTGTCATGATGTCCAGGCTCAGCTGCTCCAAACCCCAAGAACTGCCTCCAAGGGTTTGCCTTGGAGCTTTTGCCCGTGACCATCAGAAATAAGCGGCCTAATGAGATGAGATGCCTCGAAAGCCAAAAAGCCCACCCCACAGCCCTAAGAAGATCCCACGGCCTGCTGATGGATGTGGGGGAAGAGAACACAGGGTTAAGGGGGAAATTCTATAAAATGGGGCCCACTGTGCTGCCCCCTCCCCCACACACACGTTCTCTTTTCTAAGAAACAATTTCCTGCAGCCCTGCCTGACAAGAGATGTCACATTCCTCTGCAAACTGTCTGTTGTCCCCAAGGTAAATGCAGGCAGAGAATAACCTTGATAAGAGGAACCCAAGTTGCCCTGAAGGGACAGACTTTGGTGACCCTTTTCACTGACCAGACCCCAGAAGAAAAGGAAAAATTCCTCCTAACCATAAAACCTGTACAAATGTCTGATTAGGAATCCAATTAGAACGGGTCAGCATGGGCCAAGGTGACCTAGAGTTGCCACGGCAGTGCGGAGTTGAGAGTCTGATGTCATCCTGCTGTCAGCCAAAAGTCAAGAGGTGGGCCTGGTTGGGAATTCTCTAGAAACTTCTCTGGGAACTTCAGTTCCCATTAAAACTGAAGCACAGAAGAGTCACTCCATCCCTCTCTTCTCTGAGAGGACCCACTGGTCACCTGAGTGGTGTCCCCTTTCCCTTTTCCTATCTCTTCAGTAAACTCACGCCTGTCACTCTAAGTGCCGCGTCTGGAATCTTTCTGACTTGATCTTAAGATCAGGGTTTGAAGGTGGGCGGGGGCGGCCTTCAGACTCCCTCAGTTTCCTGAAGGACCCCATCCCCACAACACTATCAGGTCCCCTCCCACAGTTCAGGAGTTGCATTTCTTCTCACTTAAATAAATCCTATGCCGTTCACCCTTCCCTGTCATTATTGCCTGTGGATTCCAGCCTTCAGATTTGTGATCCAGGAACCCAGAAAGAAATTAGTGAGGCCTGCAGCTTGCACCAACCCCATCTGCCTGCCGACGTGGAGAATCTAGTTTCCTCTCAAAACTCCAGTTTTACTACCATCCCTAATAATTTCTGTTGGTCAAATACTCAGAGGCTTTCTCTTCCAAGACCACAACCTTAAGGCTGTGGCCTTCTGTGCTTACCTGGGTAATTAGTGGGCATCAAGCAAATATTTATACAATTCACTGACAAATGTTCTGCACCCAAACAAGACGGCAGCAGCACTGGAAGCAGCTAAGGTTAACAGACGACAGGAGAGCAGCTACTACATAAGGCTTTGTGTGAAGCCAAACAGAATCTGAAGAGAGAATATCGAACACCTCTGATCAAGTAGGTGTCCCCTGCACTTCCCAGATAGTTGCCTGTCCTTGTTCCCAGGTGATCAAAGAGAAGGCTTCGCTGGCGAGGAAGGCCCCAGTCTGAAAGCTGAGATCTGAGGTTTGGCGTTGCTATTAACAACGTATAATGATGACGTACCCCCGTGGGTGAATAACCGTAGGTAGTTCTAACTGCGCTCCTATCTGTGTGTGCACTCTTCCAGAGTGACAGTGAGATGCTGAGGGCCCCAAGAACTGGATGATGAGGGAATACAATTGTTCCCTGAGAGTTAAACCTAGTAAAACCCGCACACAATGGAAATGATTAGGCAACCATGAAAGTAAATGCAGAGATTATCTGTAATTGTGTGACTGGAGTGTTTGGGAGCACCCAAAACTCCAGTCAAGGCGATCTGGGAGCATTCTGAGGGAGAAAAAAGAAAAAAAAATAGAGTGAGACTGTAATTTGGTAAGAAGAAATCTAATCAATTGTATTGTGCCTTCCCAGAAGAGAGACCTCTTCCATGGCTGCCTGTCGGGCCGGGATGAGTGTCCGTCCTTCTGACAGGGAGACGTCTGTTATGGAAATAGATGCCCTGGGCTGTCAAAGCCAGTCATATGTGAGCCATAAAACTGTTTTCTTGGGTTCTGATTCTGTGATTCTCACCCCTTTGTTTGGAGAAGTTGATTTTCCATGTCAGAGGAAGAGTGGGCTGGAGGGGCCAGAGGGCCAGAGACCCGCTCCATCTTGTACCCCTGCCAGGTCTCCACAGGCCTCCCGAGGCCCTTGTTGATGTGAACCAGTTCCCCGAGTTCAGTTAACTGGACAGGACTGAGGAGGGCAAATAGGAGCTCTGGGGCCCCCATTCTGCTCCCTCCATTCTATTCACAAGGACTGACCAGAGCGGGGAGCTGAGGAGATCCTCCCCAGGCATGCTTTAAAGACAGGTCAAAAGGAGGCACTGTGAAACACCCCTGCCACCTCCCGCTGCATGTTCCGGCTGCCAGGCCTCTGGCCTCCTTCTGGGTCCGCAGGCTCACTCCCAAGACACTTCATCTTGGCTTCCTCCTGCTGAGGGACGGGCAGCGTGGCCACAGGGGCTCCAGGGGTGCCCTCTTGGCACTCATCTTCACCTGAAGACCAGGAGCCCCTCATGGAGAGAACAGCGCTCAGGCTGGTCCCTGAGCAGTGGCGGAGGATGCCAAGAAAGAGAGAGGACAGACAGTGGCTCCTGGCACTTTGAGGGGGTCCAAGGGGCAGGGTCTGCTCTTCTCCTTGTCTTCCCACCATTCTCCACTGCTTGCCCCCTGGAGAATCACAAGGAGACACATCTTTGCATTCTCTCTGTAACTCTTCTCTGGGACAATGAGGCCTCAGGACCACAGCCAAGGTTCAGGCTTTCCCACAGGTGGACTTCTGAAGAGGGCCCAGAGGGGCAGCATGGTCATGGGGTTGTACACGGCAGATCAGATGCAAGGCTGTGTCCTCAGCCCTCTCCTCAGTCAGGACCCCCCCACCCCTGTGTCTGCCCTCTCTTTAGACCAGGAGTCCTGTTCCCCTCCCCAAACAGTGTCCCTCTTCTGTCCCCAGTGCCTGTCTCTTTTCCCATCTCAATACCCTTTCCAATCCAACACCATCTTCTTCCCCCTCCCTCTGGGGTGATCTCCCTTTTTGCATCAAATATCATCCACTCACTTCCATTTCTTAAAGCTCCAGACAGATCCTGAATCCCTAAGTTCAGCCCTAGTCCCTGCTCCCTCAACTCCCCCTGGCCTTAGCGTCTATCCACCTCCTCTTAAAGCATTTGTGTTTGACCTACAGGACAGTGTCCCTGTGATTCATTCCTTCATTTGTGAAAAATGAGATTCCAATCATGGTGTATGCACGCCGGAGAATGTTACACAGCCACTTAAAATAATGGGGTGGAAGAGAGTTTGATGAGGTGGAACAATGTTCACAGCACACATTCGGTAAACAAAAAGAGGGAGGGAGGGAGGAAGCAAGAGGGAGAGACTACAAAACTACAAAACAGTGTGCATGGAATGTTCACACTTTAATAAAAATATTCGCAATTTTCCATAAATGCATGTGCGCATCTAAGCCTCCATGACGGAGTGTGTGTACGACTGGGTTCTCAGCCGTCATCTGGCCTCTGGGCACTGGGATGATTGCAAATGATACCTTCTTCTTTGTGATTTTCTGTGCCTTCTAATTTGGTTTACAATGAGGAGATATTACTTTTGTAACAAGAAAAAAAAATCAGAATAAGTGTGATTTTTTTTTCTTGAGATAGGAGTAAAAAATGCCTTTTCCACACCCCCCCACCTCCCCTCCGGTCCTTTCTGTGTTTATCCACATTGGTATATGTCGTTGTGATTCTCAGCAAATGAGCCAATTAAAATAAGAATTTATGTGAGCAGATCATGGTTGTTGATGGTTAAAAAAAAAAAAAAAAATAGTCAACACTAAGCAATGGTCTCTTCGGTTGTCTAAACCACACTGTCTTCTCCAGTCTGGACTATTCCACTCTTAGCTCTGCTCAGCTTTTTGGCTGAAGGCAAGTAATGTTGCCTCTAGAATTCTTTCATATAACTAGAATCCTCTCTTGGCCTTGGAGAGTTAGTATTGTGGTTAACAATGTGGACTATTTTCTCCCTAGACTGACAACTGGGTAGAGATTTCCTCTCTGCCACTTACTCTGACTATTGACTTTCCGAGCCTTGGTTTCCCATCTGGAAATTGAGAATAATGAAAACATCCACTTAGAGGATTGTCCCGAAGACTAAATGACTAAATACAATCAAGTACTTAGCAGAGCGCTTGGCATACAGCACGTACATAACAAATAGGAGTCTTTATTAACCCCTCAGCAACCTTCTTCCTTAGAGGATTGACTTGAGGACATTCAGAATTATTTTTAAGTCTCATATGCTTGACTTTGAATAAAGAACCCAAGAGCGGGTTTTGACAGCTTTCCGAGGACAGAGGTGGAGTGTTCTGTTCTGTTGCTTCCATCTCAGAAATATTTAGACACAGGCACAGCACCTGAGCAGTTTAAATTCTTCCAAAGGGTCCTTCTTTAAAATGTCATCCTTCAATGACCTTTCAGTCATCTGGGGATGTTTTCTGTGCTCTGAGCAGACCACATTCCAATAGTGACCTGCTTAAAATCCACAGAAATTCTGGCTTTCAGCTCCCTGAAACAGAATCTGAGGATTTAAAGTAACCCTCATCCCCATCCCCTCCAATAACCAATGCGATGGCGCCTGGCCCCTCTCTAAACACACAAGTCACATCATTATCTAGTCTCTACCCCAGCAGCTGGTGACCAGGAACTCCTACCACAAGGCACAGGGTTGCCGAGCACCCAGAGTGAACTCGGAAGAGAAGTACTTTCTTGTTTTGAAACTAAATCTCACTCTCTGTAGCTTTCAACGTTTTGTCCCCCCTCGGACACTCGAAGGGAACATAAAGGCCAGCCTTTTCCTCCAGGGCATCCTGTCAAATACCCATGGCCAGGGACTATGCATTCTTCTCAGCCTACCTTCTCTGGGGTAAACATCACCAACTTCTAAACTAGTTCCCTATACGGAAGGTTTTATTGGGGATTTTAAAAACATTCTAATTCTCCTCCGGTCAAAGCAGAATAGCACAACATGGTGTCCAGAACCCATAATCCAAAGGATAGAGTAAGATGGTAGGTGCCTTCTCCTTAAACCTCACAGTTACATTCAGTCGCCACGGCTCCATTTGTTCTTAGATGTCCATCAGGAATTTACTCTTCACGTCCTACGTAGATAGATAGATAGATAGATAGATAGATAGATAGACAGAAAGATGTACCCTTCACAATCACCATTTCTACATTATAATGGTCTCATCCTACGACTGTGAGATTGTGTTTTTAAACCCAATATAGGATTTTACATCTCCTTGGTTAAATTTTATCATTTTGGATTCATTCCATACTTTCAGCTTGTCAAGAATTTTTATGGACCTGATTCTGTCATCTAGAATATTTGCTACCCTTTCCAAATACCTGTCAGCCACAGATTTGATGACTATGGCTCCTGTCTTCATAGAAGCCATTGATTAAAATTTTGACTAGCACTGAGCTGAAATTAGAGCCGTGGGGAGGTTCACTAGAAACTTCTCTCCAATTTATCATTGGTCCAAATCTTTGGCTCCTTCCCCAAGTTATTATCTATCTAAGAACCCTTTTATCATTTCTTAATATATCTTAGGGTATAATATGATATGGTATGTGATATGAAATGAAGTGATGTGATATGATTTTTTTTTCAGAATGCATAAATGAAATCCAGAAATATACTTTTCTAATCTACCAATCTCAAATCCTTACTTAAAAAAGAAAGAAGTAGACAAGTCTGACATGACATGCTCTTACAGAACTCACTCTGGGTTTTAAATTCTCTGCTACCTTTTCTGGATATTCTTAAACTGTCTTTTTTTTAATAATTCATTTTGGAATTTATTTTCTATTTTCTTTTGAAAAGTTAGACTGACACTGTACATCTGGTGTCCGAAAGCTTCTTCATGCTTCAAAATTCCTCAAAAATCCCAAGAACCACCTGAGGTAGGCAAGTACAACAACTTCAAAGTGTGATATTGTGTCCAGGAGGCTTTGTTAGTTTAGTTAAATCAGACAATTTGTCTTTATTATTTATTTATTTATAGTTAATTAATTATATAAATGAATAGAAGAAAATATTTTAAAAATCTATCTGTTACCTTCAGATCAGGATAATTTCTTAACTATAATCCCAAAGGCACAAAAACCAGAAGGTGAAAGGCTGATAGATATTACTCCATTAAAATCAATTTGGGACAACTCTAAAGGGACAATTCAGCTTCATGCTCTCGGTGGGGTGGCCAGGCTTTAGCTGCAAGTGCTCCCTTGATCTGCTTGTTTAGCCAAGTCCTGCCTCCCTCACACTTTAACAGGCATGGCTCCTGGGGATATAATCCAATAAACCCCCTGCATGCAAATTTCCATCTCAAAGTTTGCTTTCAAGGAAGTTGACTTAAGATAATTGGTATCAAGGAGCAGATTTTAAAAAAGGATTTTGGAGTCCATAGCTCTCTCTGTAGACTCAGTTGCAAATGAGGTTCTGTCATTGATGGTTGCTGGAGTACTGATGGTCCCTGGCATGCTATATTGCCATGTTATTCAAACTTTTATTGGTGATGAACTGGGATGAGATACCAGCAGAAGGGAAAGCATGGGTGGGTGGAACATCTCAAGTACTTGAGAAGCTTCAGAAAATAGCAAGTTTCAAACTTTTGGAATTGATGGCTGTTGCTGGGTACTACTGATGCATTAGATGAAGACAGTAAAGGCTAAGGGTGATTAAATACCTAGGTCAGGTAAAGTGTGAAATCCAGAGGAGCTCCATGGCAGCATATAAAAAAAAACTCCTTTCTCCTGCAGCAGGAGACAGGAAAGGCCAAGGATCCAGCCAAAAGCTTTATTACAAATGTAGCAAAATATTACAACAGTTGGAATTTCAGCCTGGGCAGTCTGCTATGCCAAACTCATGGACGTTGGGAAGCAGTGGGAGCATGAGTCCTGGAAAGAGACATCTGTATTGATCTACTCAGGAAGCTTAAAGCCCCAGGTTCTCCTCCAGCTCTCTGCAGAAGTATCCCACTCCTTATTGGAAGCCAAGTATTGCAGAGGACTCTTGTTTGAAAACCACGGAGACTACTCTCTGGATATAATCCACCCACCTTATTAGATACAAGACCATTAGTTAGGGTCACATCACAGCATAAACTAACAAGGAAAGTGCTATGCCTACTAAGGGAGAAAGGGACTATATGTCAGAGGGACTATGGTATATAGCCCATAGGTCACAGCAGGAGCTTGTAAAGTAGGCACTAGACCATCTCCTAAGAGTGTGGAGTCAAGGGTGGCAGAATACAAAGTTGGATAACAGAGATTTTATTGCGATGGAAATGCCCTCCCCAGGACACAGGATGTGACACCCAGATAAGCATTATGCAGAATGGTGCTATTAGTATACCAAGAGGTCTCTAGGAAGCTTGGGAAAAGGTATGGCATCACTAAATAAAGTAGCAGTGCAAAAACTGTCATGGTAAATGATGGAAGAGACAGTATTAAAGTTCAGAGACGTTGCCATGCTAGGATGGATACACTACATAAAGCCAGAAAAATCCTTTGGCTTACTCTATTTCATGGGCCTCAAGATGAAGGCCTCCAGATGCTTCATTTATTGAAGCAATAAAGAATGAACAGGAAAATAAGTGCTATGGTCTGAATTGTGTCCCTCCAAAAGTCTTATGGTAAAGCCTTGACCTCCGGTGTGGCTGTGTTTGGAAACTGGGCCTTTAGAAGGTAAGTATGGTTAAATGAAGGTTACAGAGTTGGACCTTAATCCCAGGGGAATTGTGTCCTTATAAGAAAAGATACCAGAAAGCTTGTGCTCTCTTGGGCTCTCCCCCTCCTCTGCTTCTCTCTGCCAGGTGAGGTCACAGCAAGAAGGCTGCTCTCTGCCAGTCAGGAAAAGAGAGCCCTCGCCAGAAACTGAATTGATTAAGCCTTGATCTTGGACTTTCAGCTTCCCAGACTAAGAGAAAATAAATGTCTGCTTTTAGAGTCATATAGTCTGCGGTACTTTGTCATGGCAGTTCAGAGCTGACTAATATAGAGGGCCACCAAGATTCTTAAAAATTCAGTCTTCTGCAGACCCGGGTTTATGCACCAGGGATGGCAGAATCCTCAAATGATAGAGGCCAGGTGGTGGCTTCACCATCCAAAGCAAGGTGGCTTCAATGTCATAATGATTGGCGAGGTCAGTGTGGCAGCCAGCTGGAGGCCTGACCTGCAGAGAGCTCTGAAGATGAAAAGACTTGTCACGTTATTGGAAATTTTAGGAGTTCTGCGTCCGGGATGTGCCAGGACATTTTCTCCAAAATAAAGGGCAAGTTCTTCTTCTCTAATCCTCAACAATAAGAAGGAAGCACAGTGCTTAATAGATCTCATCTGGTGCTGAGGGAAGCATATGGTACACCTGAGAATACCATGCTTCCCTATCGCATGGATGAAATGGGAGATTTTAAATGGGGTCTTAAGTCTTGTGCCATGAACCTGGCATACCCTATGGTATAAGAGGTATCTATGGAGAAAAATGATACCACGTGGAGTTTATAGCAATTCCCAGGAGGAGACTCAAAATGAAGACCTCAGAATTCTCTACGAAGGCCATGCCATGTACTTCAGAGATGAATACACTACTCAAAAACTAACCGCTGCTAAAGGACACTGATAGGAACTGAGCATCTGACCATAGGACATCAAGTGGTCAGAACTGCCCTTCATGAGCTGAGCGGCTATCGTATCTGCCAAGTACTAAGTTTAGGTAGGATCAGCCACAAACTTCTCTAAGGTGAAAGAAACTCAGGGTTAGAAGCAAGCAAAGTCAGAGGGTTCAAATATGTTGCATAACCAGTGGTACAGAGTCTGCGTTCTCAGCTCACATATGTAGCACCAGTTGTTACCTGGAAAACAACTACCTGCACAAAGACTAAACGTGTTCAAGGGTGGATTGGTTTGGTGTGTGGGTGGAAACTGGAAATAGACTTCTGCAACCCTCTAGCACCCTCAGGGTGGTCCTGAAAGACCAATAAAGAGACCTCCCACTGGCAAGTGGTGGTTCAGGTGATATGGCTGGTTGTCCATCTTGAATGGCTGTCCACTTCTATAGTGGTCTGAAGTAAAACCCACATATGGACCTTAGGGGCAGAGATGAGTGGTGTGGAGCTTGTAGGAAAACAGATCATAAGATTGGGATGAGGGAGAATGGAGTGGTGCCTGAGGATCAATCTTCACCATAGGGTGAAGACCTTGATCTC
This sequence comes from Callospermophilus lateralis, assembly GCF_048772815.1. NCBI lineage: Eukaryota > Metazoa > Chordata > Mammalia > Rodentia > Sciuridae > Callospermophilus > Callospermophilus lateralis. The sequence continues at coordinate 14,811,871 of NC_135308.1, read as the reverse complement.
ATAGATCAGTACCCTTCAAAGATCACCCACCCAAGACGAGGCACTAGATTAAGTACAACCATCCCTCAGTGTCCACAAAATATTGGTTCCATGACCTCTCCTCATCCCACATGAAGACCAAATCCAGGGACTCTCAAAGCCTGTATATAAAATGGAATCGTATGTGCATATATTCTATGCACGTTCTCCCATACACTTGAAATCATCTCTAGATTGCTTATAATACTTCTAATGCTTAATACAATGCAAATGCTATGTAAATAGCTGTTATACTGTATTATTTAGGGAATAATAACAAAAAAGTCTGTACATGTTCTATTCAGTACAGTTGCATTTTTTTTTTCCAAATGTTTTTGATCCATGGTCAGTTGAATCCACAGATGTGGAACCCCTGGCTATGGAAGCTAACGTTTGAAGTGAGACATGAAGAGAGGAAGTGACTGATGGATGGAAACTGGGCTCCATGGATTGAAAGTTTTAGATTGGTGTTCCCATGCAGGGGAAGAATTTCATCAATGGAGGTGGAAGGATAGCAGATTTTATTACTAAAGTAGATATTCAAATTCATGATATTGGAGGTGGGAACATTGATGATGTGGCCCACTATGGCATCACGGAGTGAATATGACTCAGATGAAGTAGAGATGGTCATTGGACATGAGTAACTGAAAGAATTATGAGGCCAGATGTCTAATGCCTGGTCCACAGGGATGCTGATTTTGCCTGGGACAAGGGTAAGAGTTAAACAGCAGAATATGATGAGCCAAATGCTAAGCCTCAAAGAAGAAGGATACATAGCAAGGAGCCTCAAAGGATTATTTTGAGGATATATATATATCCTCAGGGGATTATTTAGAGAAGGCATGGTCAATGGACTGACCCTTAAAGTCTACAAACTTTTACAAATGTGCTGGAGTGGCATTGGAGGGGAAGAGAATGGCTTTTAGACTTCCCAGCTTTGACATACAAGGGGTATAAGCAAACAGATCTCTATTTGATGAAAGTTGGCGAAATTTTGGTTAAGGCAAGAATAAGAAGGACTGAAGCATGTGGATTAGCATTACTTGCCCAGAGCCACACAGGTAGAAGCAGGATTTAACTGTACCAGGCAGTCCAGCTCCAGAGCGAGCTAGCTCTCTCACAGTGAGTTTGTCACAGAAGGAAAATTAAAACAAAATTTACACATTCTATTAAACTCTTGTTCCATCAGTTAAGTATATGTTTATAAGGGCACAGTGGTCAAGTAAATTTGCAAAATGTTCGTCTAAAGTGTTGTGTAGGATAATCAGTAAAAGGTGCTAGGTATATGGTGGAGGGCTTGGTATTGTAGGATGGATGAAATGCTACATGGAATAATTATACATTTAATTCTTTTTGACGCTAATTCAAAAAGATTTGTGGATTTCCTGTCCTCAGTCTTAGACCTCCTTGGGCACTCTTTATCTCTACTCTCAAGGAACTGGAAGCCCTCAGACTGCTTGCCTGGGGTCACCTACTATGGTCCCAAGTCCAATGATCTTTCTTTTTCTCTATGTCATCAACACTTAACTGGTCAAAGTCCATATTCCAGGGTATTGCCAGTGGATCAGCTTGCTAACCCTGGGTGCCCTCCATTCTTTGTGATTATCTGTGATAGTTTTTTTTTTTTTTTCTTTGAGATGGGAGAGAAACTGTATTGTGCATCAATTGTAAGACATATCTAACTTTGAATCTTTAACATGTACAAAGAGTAAATAAAATTGTACAAAGAGTAAATAAAATTGAGGAAATAAAATATAGTGTATTTGATCTTTTTTAAAACACAAGACTATTATTGACATTTTTTATGATAGCTTCAATATTAAAAATTATTGTGTGTGTATATAAAAGATGGTGCTGATGCTAAGTGACATTATTAACTAATAACAGACTAGAAACAAATATACATACAGGATACTTTTTAGTGATTTAGTGTATTATGTCCCAGAGAAATTTGAAAAGAGGTAACCTTTGTCACCTGATGTCCAAAAGTTACAATTTCTCAGAGTAATGGATGGGTGATAGTAAGAATTTTAGGCTTCACTTAAGAACACTAAGGATTTATCTTTGCACAGGTCATTCATTTATTGTTGCCTTGAAATCTTGGCATCTCTCTGCATTTAAGACCCACCCTTCCCATTGCTTCCCTACAGTCACTCCATCCCTTAAGGTGACAAAAGAGGTTGCTTAGGGCTGCAGAAATTAGGTTCCACCTAGAGTCATTTTATTGTGTTTATTTATGCTGAGGACATGGGAAGCAGCTGAACCCATCATGGGGTGAAACCCCAGGTCTCAGCTTTCTTCAATCTAGACCTTCCCTGAATCAGTAGACGGCCAGCCTTCATACACCATCTCCCCAGGAAGCCTGCAGCTGGGGGAGAAGGGCTCTAGGGATTGATGGATTGTTAATGCAGTAAGACAGTTACATTGTCTCATCCTGACAATGCTGCCATTTAACATCCTCATGGGCGGGCACCGTGACCCAACCACACAGCTAATGAGGCTTAGCATGCCCAGCTCAGTCTTTCTGATTCTTAGTTAACTTCACTGTCCATAAGCATAAATGCTAAACTAGCCTATGGTGGTGCACAATGGAGCACAGTGGCTCGTGCATGTGGAAATGGGGCCACTGGAGCCTCCAGCCTGTTGGAGAGAAATCTCTCCTAGGCGAGGAGGCCATGAAAGAGCAGGGAGTCAAGGGTTTCCCAGACCTTGTTCACACAGAACCCCTGGAAGGGACCTTAGAAAGTATTTTGCCAGGTGCCTTTGCTTTACATAAAAAGAATGTGAAGACAGGTGTTAGGCAGAAAACTTGGCTACAACTAGCTCAGAGATTAGACTTGCGCCCAAGGCTTCTTCACTGTCTCCTCCCAAACAGTAAAGTCCTGCTGGGAGTGATGCTTGGACTGTACCCAGGCTTAGCCTAAGGTGGTGCCTTTGATGCCTCCCTCCTCTGCCCTCCCATGATGCTCAGTCCTGAGCCTGTTGTCCAAGAGCTGGGTCCTCCCAGGCCCATTCTTTCTTTCCTACCTTCACCTTGATGGAGACACTCATGGTCTCACTCTGAACCACACCAACAACCTCCCCAGTGGCTTTCCTTGCACGAGAGTTGGCTCCACCACGTCTTCTGCTTGGCCCTTGCAGATCCAGTTCCTGACCATTCCTTTTCTTATGGCCTTTCCCTGCTCAAGAGTCTACTCTTCTGGTTCTCCATGACCATCAGAAATTCTGATTGTTTTTTTCTTCCTAAGAGCAAACACGATGCTCTTTCAAGGTCACATCAAGCTTCCCTCTTGCACAGAATGCTGCCTGAACACTGCAGCTGCTCCATCTCTCGCTCCTTGACCCATGACCTCCTACAGCTCTCTTGGAGACTGTGTTACATACACCCTGCCTGCACGGCTATGTGTACCAGTGCAGCTGAACATTCCATCTTTTCAAGTGATTTCTAAATTTCTTAAGGAAGAAAATTATGTCTACACTTGGGCCTCCCTTAAAAGAGGGCTAGAACAACAATGGGTGCTTAATATACTCCCATTCAGTTGAGCCGTAAGCAATGCTTAGGTCCAGGTAGCATTTGTTGGCATTTATATGCTTTCCAGAGGTGGTTCTGATTGCAATTGTAAGAACAATTACACATACCCAGTCCCTATCTACCATGAACCATGCAAGGCCTGCTTTTTAGACTAATGCACAGTACAATCAAATCTATAGAAGAACCAAGAGGATTCCTTAGAATTCATTGAAACAAAATTTGATGTGCAGAGAGGAAAACCTTTACGTTTAAATCGAGTATATGGTGCCCTAAGTCTTAAGTCAATCAGAGCTCAACCCTGTACGAAATTCAGTTTTCTTATCTGTAAGACTTAATACTATCTTGCTTTCAGCAGGGAGGGGGATGGGATGTGCTCGCACATGAGAGTGCTCAGCATGCTACCTGGGACATGGTCGCTGTTCATTACTTGTTTAATTTCCTCCTTGGGATTAGTCGCCCAGCGGGAAGCACCAGAGAAATAACTGTTGGCACCCTCAGCCAATGGCTATTCCTTGTTTTGTGATGGGGTCAAGGGTCATGAAGAACTCCTGGAGTCTTTGCAGAGGGGAAGAGGGATTCACAGTGTTGGAAATGTTTTGACTGATTGTTTTGTACTGATTGGGCCCCACGATGCTCTTTCCTCATTTGGATTCCCATGCGTCTCACCCTCTCTTTGCCTTTCCAAGTCTGGCTGACCAGTTGTCAGCCGCTGGCACCTCAGTCATCGGTGGCTTCTTGCCCACAGTGTGGAGTGGGGTGTGGGGAGGAGGCAGGAAGCCAGCTCAGCAAGCTTGGATTTCCTCCATCCTCTGCACTCCTCAGAAGGTGGGACTCCACGCTACACCAAGGGGACCTTGAAAAGGTCCTACTAATTTGTGACTTTGTTCATAGAGCTGTCCCTAAGAAAATATGACAGCGGATAGAGGCAGTTTGGAGATTCCAGGACAAAACAAATACAAGGAGGAGAAAGCATGTTACTTTTCTACTTCAACATAGCAAAGGGTTTCCGCAGGAGCACCTGAGTCCCAGCGGGGAGCCTACTTCTGGGGAGCTTTTGATAATGGCTTTCCCCCCTCAGTTCTTTGACAAGGAAGGATAGCACAAGCCACATTGAGACCATTCACTGCCGCTGCCCCCGGCACCTCACAGATTTCTTTCTTTCTGCAAGGAAGATGGCATTTCAGAGTTGACAGCTTCTCTCTCAAGCTGTGCACTTGCTTTGATAGGTGAGAAAGTCAGGGCTCCCCCCAGGGTAGGGCATTGCAAGCAAGTACTGCTCAAGATAAGCGAGAGAGATCTGATAGAGGGGAGGGATGGTGGAAGCTTTTGGTCCACCATCTTCCAGTCAAGCATGGCCAGGGTAATTGTGGTGGAGCAGGGCCCTGTGAAGGGAGGGAACCAAGCCGCCCAAGAAACAGCACCGAGGTACCATCAGACCTTCCACCAAACCTGTCTCTCTGCCTCACTAGGAAATTAAAAAGCATCACTGCACAGTGCTCCATAGAGCAGAGACCCTTGGCTATTAACTGTTCCTGCTCATATGACCACACAAGGAGCTAGAAGCTTACGGAAATAACTGTTCTTTTCTTCTCTTCCCTATGGAAGCTATTTAGGATGAATCATCCACGGCACTCCGAAGCCCAACTTCTCAGCAGGTGCAACTGCATCCCTGCAGCCAGTGGGTGGAGGATAAAAGGAGACAGATTAGAGTGATCAAAGGCAAAATCCTAATGGTCCTAGCTGCCTAATAATGGAGCCAAGTGTCTGATAAGGTGGTGAGGTCCTTGTCGGTGGAGGTGACAGGAGGGGCCTGGTGGGTCGTTTCCAAGAGCATTCCCACTGGGTGGAGACTGGACTAAGTCATCTCTGGCCTTAGACATTGCTGACACTGAGTTTCTATGGGAAACCACTCACAGAAGTTGGAGACGGAGGACAGAGGAGATGGCACGCGATCCTGTGCTGAACTAAGGTGAGCATGCAGAGGGCACGGGCACAGGGTCTACCAGAGGCTGTGTGGCAGACCTCTCTCTGGCTCCCCCATCTCCTCCTCTGATCTATTCAGTTGCTTCTAGGCAGGTTCCTAGCTCTTCATTCTTGGAGGGAAACACTAAATGCTAATGACATCCTGGGGCAGGTTTTTTCCCTCCCACTTCTCTTTTGTGGTTATTTGGAATTCAGCGTCCAGGTAGAAAGAGGCCAGAGATAACAAATTGGGCTGACTTCCGCCCTTTTCACTCCCCTTTCATTCCAGCCTGCTGCTGGACTCTCATTGCTCTTTGGAGCGACAGTCAGTTATTCTCCCAGAGAACCCCCTACCCAAGGGACAACAGCCTACCCTGACCCTCCCAGGAGCAGCAGAGAGCAGAGGTCACTGCTGTGGGCTTGGCGACTGCGGGCATTGCCACCTTACCAGTTGCCAACCACGCTGTGACTTTGAGCAAGTTAGTTCCACTCTCTCAGCCTCAGTTTCCTCTCCAGGGGTATAAGGGATGAAACCACCTCACAAGGATTTCTGTGATTCTCCTGTGAATATTAAGTGCTGTCTCAATCCATTTCTCCTCCTACCCCAGAAAACATGGGATTGGATCACTGACAAAGTAGTCGGTCTGGTTTATGATTCTGGAGGCTGGAGGTCCAAGACTGTGGTGCTGGCATCTGGTGAGGGCCTCGTACCGCATCATGACCTGGCAGAAAGATAGAAGGGCAACTGGGCATGCATGGAGCAGGAAAACAGGGGTGGCCTTGCTTTGTCACAACCCATTCTCACAGTAACTGATCTAGTCCACAAGAAAGGCTTCAGCTCCTCCAATGACCCAATCAACTTTTGAAGCCTCTGCCTCCTGTGCATTGAGAACTAAGGTCCTAACATACGGACTTTGGAGTGACACACTCAAACCATTGCAAGTGCTCACTTCACCCTACGTGTGTAACAAAAAGTGACCATTATATCCTGCCCATTATTTACTTTTCTACCACCCACAGCATTTTACTGTTTTCACCTGTCCCCTGGTCCTGCCCCACTGTCAAGATCTCTCCCCGTCTAGAGCCAGCCTCCACGTTCATTTTCCTTTGCATATTCAAGGACATCCCTTCCCCCATTCTGCAAGCCCCCAGCATCATCGGTTTTTTTTCATTTTCTTTTGAAACGCTTCCATCAGCATGCAAAAATATTGCTCTGTCTTCTCATCTAAAAAAAAAAAAAATCCTGTAAGTCTCCCTTCCCTGCCAGCTATGAACCTATTTTTTGCTCCCCTTTGCAACAAAATCCTTGAAAGTGTTATTTCTACATCTCTACTCACAGCCTTCTAGGCCCCTCTTACCATTTTCTCCTAAACTCACTCCCGTCAATCCCGCGGCCACAGCAGTCCATTCAAACTGCTGGTATCATGGTCTCCAGTGACCTCTGCATTGCTGATTTAATTCCCTGTCCTCATCTGAACTGACCCTTCAATAGATGGCTACCACCCTCCTCATTCATTCTTTCTTGGTTTTCAGGACAACACTCTCTCCAGAGTTTCTTTCTGCCTCGCTGGTCACACCTTCTCAGATCCTATTGGTGGCCGATTCTCTTTGCTCTACAGACCAACAATGGGGGCTTACGGGACTCACTCTTCTCTGTCTGCTGTTATCATCTGTAACCCACAGCCTCATGGCTTTAAGTGACATCTACATTCCAATGGCTCCCAACTTTACATGTCCATCCGAGACCTTGCCCTTAAACTATCATTCCCCTAGCAGACTAGCATACCCAACCTCCACCTGAGGTCTAATAGACATGAGACAGTTGCTATGTTCAAAACCAAGCCTCTTATCTGCTCTTGCAAAGCTCTGCCTTCTGGGTCTTCTTCAGCTCAGTGGATGGCCATTTCCATCCTTTAGTTTATTCAGATGAAATACTTCAGCGTCATCCTTGATGTATCCTGTATCCAAACCACCACGTTGTTCCAACTGGTAGGAGTATTTCTAGAATCTGCCTATTTGCTACTGCTTTTATAGCAGCTGACCCGGGTCTGAACTGCCATTTCTTCTCCTCTAAATACCTGCCATCGGTTCTTAGTCCATCTCCAGCTTCCACCACTGCCCCCTTCTGTCTAACCTCAACCAAGCAACAGAATATGCCCCCCACAAAGCAGATGGGATTGCATCCTTCTTCTTTCTGCTCAGTTCTCACCAGTGACTGGCTTCTCAACCTATTAGGAATAAACTGGAAGTCTTGCAATATTCTAGAGAGCCATTTGGATCGGGATCTCTGCTGGTACTCTGATCTCTGCTCTCGTTTCCTAACGTCCTCTCCTGGCTTTCTCGGTTCCAATCACACAGGCCTTCTTCTCTTCCTTCTGTCCTGCAAGCACATTTCTCTTCAGGACTTGTGGAGGAGCTCCGCCTAGGACAGGTGGGCGTGACTCAATCCCTCGGTTCCTTTCTACCTCAGCTCAGATTCTCTTCTCAGTGAGACCTTTCTCTGTCATCGCATTTACTCCATGCTGTGCCTCCAATCCCCTTCCTCATATCTACCTTTTTCTCTTTCTATAGCACTTACCTCCTTTTAACATGCTATATAATTTATCTATTTTTATATCTCATATTGGATGTATAGCCCCTGTCCCAACACACAATTTTTGCACACAATTAAGCACCACCAAGGCAGGGGCCTTTGTTTTGTTTACTGATGTATTACCCACACATTTTGCAGTGGCTGCCACAGAATGAGCAATCAGAAAATCTCTGCCAAATGCAAGAATTGGGTTATTAATTATTGTGAAACCATTTCGGTTCACAGTCATTGAATGGCAGGAACACATTTAGACAAGGCTGGCACACAGAACCATATGCAAGACTCCATTTCCTCAAAGATCCCTGCACGCGGCAAGGATAAATCAGGCAGCCAGTGTTGCTGTGTGACTAGCAGGTGTAAGGGGGCCGGCAGCATTGGATACTATACTCGAAGGGCTCTGGACCATCCTGCTGGGGAGGATGGATGGCTTCTCAATCCATCAATCTACTGAACCACTGCACTCCTCACTAGAAGAAGACAGGAGGAGTTAATACAAGGTCCCTGCCCAAAAGGCAACACTTAGCCACATAAAACAATAAGCAGACAGTAGCAGGCAGTAGATCATCCAGCGCTAAATTGGGTGTTATTGACTCTAAGTGCTGTTCGAGTTCAGAAAGGGGAGAAATCAATGTGCACTAAAGCCACACGCGGATACCTGGGCCATCACTCCTCAAGTTCCTTGAGGGCAGGGGCGGTGTCATCTTTTTATCTTCTTTCTATTTCTCTTCCTCTCTTCCTTGCCCACTTACTTCCCTCCCGTCTTTCTTTGTCTTGCTTCCCATTCAGCCAGTACCGTGAGGGGCCTGGCACCGATACATACCGACTGCTCTCTTCATGTCTCCCCTAACTACTTTCAAAAAGGATTTGAAGCAGCTTATAGGGATATAAAATAAATAAATAAACCTGCTTTAAAAGAAGGCGACAAAGAAAAAAAGCAAAGCAAGGGCGGAGACAGAAAATGGAACTAGGAATGTGGGAAAGTGCCAGCTAAAATACAAGCCAAGAGAGGACCAGGCCTCGGCGACAGATGAATCCCACCTTGGGCTCTAAGCTTTCAACGGACGATTTGAAAAGGAAAACCTGATTAATTATGCAATTCATACCGTCCTTATGACAAAAACACACCAGCCCTTCAGCAGACACAGAACTACTCCAGATACTTAAGGCTTTCCCTGGATTTCTCCCCGGGGCCCCACAGAGCAGACGCTTTACAACGCGCTCCACAGCTGAACAGCGTCCTCCAAAAGCTTCCTAGAGGAGGCTCCACCCCGGGCACCTGGGGCCTGTATGTTCCAGACGAATTGTGCACTGTCCAGGAACACTCCTCTTTTACTAATCTTGAGGGTCAGGGGACAGCGGTGACACCTAACTGGGGTCTGAATGAATACATTTAACAATGTCAAAGGGAGTAGGACAAACTGTAGAGGAACACTGCTCTCAGAACTCTAAAGGATCAGAACAAATGCAGCACGCCCAGTGGACCAGGGTAGCCGTAATCTTACTCTTTCCTGCACAAGCCGCATTAATTTTTTTTAAATGACACATAATGACTGCACGTATTTATGGGGCCAGTGTGACATTTCCATATATGTATATAATGTGTAATGATCAGATCAGAGAAATCAATCTTTTGCCTCTAATATTTATCATTTCTTTGTTTTGGAAACATTCAAAATCCTCTTTATTATGCCAGCTGTGGTGGTGAATGCCTGTAATCCCAGTAGCTTGGGAGGCTGAGGCAGGAGGATTGCGAGTTCAAAGCCAGCCTCAACAAAGGCAATGCAGTAAGCAGCTCAGTGAGACCCTGCTCTAATAAAATACAAAATAGTGGTGGGGATGTGGCTCAGTGGTTGAGTACCCCTGAGTTCAATCCCTGGTACCCACCCCCCATGCCAAAAAAATCCTCTTAACTTTTTTTTTTTTTTTTGGTACCAGGGATTGAACCAAGGGGTGCATAACCATTGAGGCACATCCCCAATCCCCTTTCATATTTTATTTAGATACAAGATCTCACTGAGTTGCTAAGTGCTTTGATAATCTGCTGAGGCTGGCTTTGAATTCTAGATCCTCCTGCCTCAGCATTCCGAGTTGCTGGGATTACAGGTGTGCACCACATTGTCCAGGTTTTACTATGTATTTTGAATCCACAATTAATGTTGATCATAGTAACCCCAATGTGCTATAGAACCTTGCAAGCTGTTTCTCCTATCTACCTGCACCCCATACCCATTGGACATTCTCTCTCCAGCCCTGATACTCCCATCCTCAGGGAACCAATATCTATCTGCTGTTTCTATGAAATCATCTTTTAAGATTTCCACATATAAGTGAGAACATGCAATGTATGCCTCTCCATACTAACATATTTTATTCAACATAATGTTCTCCATTTCTATTCATATTGCTGCAAATAACAGGAGTTTTGTTCTTTTTTTTTTTTTCTTATTTTACTTTAGGGTGGAATAATACTACATTTTATACTTACCTTTGTAGTGATGTGTGCAATTTACTTGTTTTTCTTGCTTGATTTTACACTCATAAAGGCCAAGTATAAAATGGAATCCTGTGAGTCTTTGTACCTCTCACAGTGCCTAGCACCAGGCCTTGCTCAAAATGAATTCTTTTTTTCATTTAACAAATCTTTGCCACATGCCTACTTGATGAGAGGCACTTTTCTAATAGTAAACAAAACAGATGAAAATCTTTATGCTCACTCAGTGGAATTTACCATTAGAGATGGATATGAGACAGATGATCAGGAAATTATATAGTATACAAGAAGGTAAATAATACTATGGGAGAAATTAGAAATGAAGTATTCTAAGAAGGATTTGGAGTGTATTTGTGTGTGTGCACTTGTGTGCACACACGATACAGTTAGTATTAATTCTGATAGTCATTATTCACCTCACTGAGGGCACACTTCGGCAAATAGTTAAAGAAGAGAAGGGAGTGAGCCAAGTAGATATCCGGGGAAAGAACATGTTAGGCAGAAAAAAAAAAACTAAGGATGTACAACAGAGGAGAGACATAGACATATTTGTTGAACATTCTTCAACCCCCAGATAATTGGGACTAGTGTTAGAGATGTTAGAGTAGACACAAGGCATACAAAAGGACAGCTGTGGGATAATAAAAATCCTGACATTCTTAGCAATAACAAGGAATTGCTTTAAAATGTAGAACAGTATGTATTGAATGGAGAATAATATTGATGATCATGACCAGCTTGGAGGCAAAAGGTCTTGGCCAAGGTCTTAGGCTAGATAAGGCTGCAATAACAAGTAAACCCAGAAATCTCAGTGACTTAACACAAAACCTTTTTAAATTCTTCCATCTCTCCAGGACTGCTCCCTTCAAACAATAGTTCTGGGATCCAGGCTATTTTCACCTCATGGTTCTGTCATTTGATATTTTAATTCCATGACAAATGGAGCAGGGGAAGAGAGAACAGATGGAAAACTCACACAGTTCTTTTATCCTTTGGCCCAATGACTCATCCCACTTATATCAAAGCTCTGTGGCCAGAATAGTCTCATGGGACTGCAAAGCATGCTGAGAAATGCAGTCTTTCTATAAGATCATGGAAAGGAAAAAGAGACTTAATAAACTAGTATTGCCTTTGACATAGAAAGAGTATGTCAGGCTACTTAAGTTTATGGCACCGTGATTTATGATTTAGATCCCATTCTGAAATGAGTCTTACATTATGACTCTAATTCTCAGAGATGGGGGGTAAACTTGGTCAAGAGCATAGTCAATAACAATATTTGGATGACTTGTTTTATGCCTTGACTCTTAAAAAGTTAATAAAGTGATGACCAGAGAATGATTAAGTCCATGCTCTGCATTAAGATCTATGCATATATTATCCTACCATTTATTGAACAAAAGGACATAAAACACACTAAATATATTCTAAAGGAGATTTCTGTATGTTCTGACGTGGGAGATATTCTGATATAGATTTTAAATTATTTATCCCTTTGGAAGCATCAGAAATTCTTATCAATATGTACCTGAGAGAAAATCTCTACCCATAAAACTGTTGCTTATTTCTTCTGCTGTGTTTTGATCTTCCTGTCATTGTTTTACATTGGTCTGAGCCTCTGTATTTATTTATTTTTATCAGATCCCTTTTGCTAATTTCAGATATTTCTCAGTCCGTGTCCTTAATCGCTCAGGGTCTGGATATGAAATAATAGAGTGACATCTGGAATACGTCGTACAAACCTGCTTTACACCTGCTCCATTTGTTTTGCTTGGCTTATTGCCCAATAGTGACTTCACATTCAGCTTCTCTGGTTTCCTACCTTTTCTTATTTGTGTCCCCTCTGCGTGTTTCTTCTGGCTCTTCCTCATGTCGAACACACCCAAACCCATGCATCAGAGATGCAACAAATTTTCTAACTGCAGGTAGAATAAATTCCTGACTGGCCATATGACCTACCTATTGATATATGGTTTTGGTCTCTGGTAGAACAGAAGATACCTTTCCATCAACTTTTGAATACTCTCGAGTTGTAATTCTATGTGGTAGTTCCTACAAAACCTGAGCAGATGGGGCACATTCAACACTGTGTTCTGGAATATTCTAGCTTTGGAAAAGAGCCATGTTAGATTGCTGGGGTTTCGGCTGCTGGAAATGCACCCAGATGGGGTGAATTCTCTCTAGTTGAGATTGAGACAAGAAGAAAACAAGAAACACTGAAAGAATTTGGTGCCTATATAATGAGATCGTAAGATAATTCCTAAAAGTATTTTAAATTTTGCAGACAACAAAGGTGGTGCATTCTTCCAGATCTTCTTTTGGTAAGTGCATTTAACCAGAGTCAGCCAACTCATTGCTGTTTTAAAACTGTATCTGTTTTGAGTTTTAATAAGTGTTCTTGGAATTTTATAACATATCTTGAGAATGTTTGTGTTTAATCCCAGATTTTTTGGTCTTTATTATACTTACTATATATTTATCAGATATTTTTTAAATGCCCCCAGGATTTATGTTTCCAATTTCTATTGCTTTTTTTTTATTTTCTAGTTCATTAATTCCTGTTCAACCACTGTTGTTTCCAACGTCTTATTTTTCTCTTCATTTGTTATTTTTTTCCAGCTTTTTAAAATTCTTGAATTCCTAGTTTTTAAAATTTTTATTCATTCTTATTTTATGCAAGCAATTGAGATTTGAATTTGCCTTTATTATTTGACAATCAGAAATTATGGTCATAAAAATCTCCTCTTTGAAATTCATTGGAGTTTCCTTTGTGACCTTGAGTATGATCAATTTTTTATAAACACGTCATGTTTATTTGGGAAAAAAAAATGTATTCCCTTAGGTTACACATTTTGATATTCACATGTAAAATTAATCTTGCTTGTTATATTATTCAATCATCACTTTCCCTGTTTATTTGAGTCAATTTGATATACCAAAGACTGAAAGTGCTATATAAAGGCTCTTTGTGGGATCTGATTATTCATGTATTCCAAAGTCATTTTCATGATATTTACAACAGAAACATTAATGACCATTACATCTTTAATGTGAAGAATGACCTCATTAACCTGCTAACTGCTTTTTTTCTCTTGAATTCTCCTTTGCTGTTATTAATAACAACTGTTCCTGTTTGTGTTGACTTGGTATACCATTGCACATACTTTTATTTGAAAATTTTGTAATTAATTTTGTTGTGGTTATGTTTTATAAATAGTATGAAGTTGGGTTTTATGTTTTGTGGTGTTTTAGCAGTCTAAAATTCCTTGTATTTTTAAAGTGGATATTTATCTGGTCACATGCTTATGTAAATGCTCTATTTTAAATTTGTTTTAGACTTACAGGAAAGTTGCAAAGAAAGTACAGATCCCATTTCCCTCAGGCTCAGTATCTTCTACCAGTTAAAACTTAGACTAGTATAATATGTTGGTCACAAATTATGAATCAATGTTGGCATGCAATTATCAACTAAAGATGAATGGTTTTTCCAGAGTTCTTTCTTTCTTTCTTTATTTTGTCTAATATCTTTTTTTCTATGGGGTCTCATCCTGGATACCACATAATATCATGTTTTCTCTTTAGGCTCTTTTTGGCTGTGACATCACACTTCCTTTATTTTTGATGACCTGGGCAGTTTAGAGAAGTCAAGTTTCTTCAACTGAAATGTGATATTTTTCTTAAACTTAGATAATGAGTTTGAGGAACAAGGTCCACAGAGATAAACTGGTTCTCTTCCCGTCGTATTAAGAACATCCACTATCAACACCACGGATCATGCTCATTGTGGCCTGGGTTCTGCAGTGCTTGACACACTTCTCTGCTGACCAGTTGCTCTTTGGTCTCTCTTTTCACACTGTCTTCTGTAGAAGGCAGCCTCACAAGCAGCCACATAAGTACTAGGGAGGTGCCGGGAACCGTCCTTATAGGTAGAAGATCTGTTGAAGTATTTGGAATTCTTCTACCCAGGTGATTTTCCTGGGCTCCTCTATTTATTGACTCAACCAATCATTAGTTTATATCAGAATGGACTATGTGATATTTATTTTATACTTTGGGTTAAGCCCAAAAGTATTTTTGTGTTTTGTGGCTCTGATTTTGGCAGCTTTGTCCATTGGGACTCTTGCAATTGGTTCCTGTGCCCAGTGACATAACCCTTTCATTGCATTGTTTATTAGATAGTTTAACATTCCCTTACCTTCTGGCATTATGAGATGTTCTACTCTCTTCTTGTGTATTTTCTTTCCCTGTCTGGAACTGAATCCTTTCTCCAGGGAGCCCTGGTTCCTTTGTGTACAGGAAGGTAATTTAAGGTTTGGACCCTGAGTGTGCTTGTTAGTACTAAGATATCATGGCATCTGGCCCTCTCAGCTAAAAAAGAAAAAGAAAAGAAAGAAAGAAAGAAAGAAAAGAAAACCAAGTCTTTTATTTACTTTATCTTTTTAAAAAATTTAAAAGTTTCTTGGATCCCCCTCCCTTTCTACCATGATGACAAATTCTCCTGATGTAGAAAAACCTAGGAAATTCACATTGTTATCACATTACTGACCAGAGTGCAAAGCTTATTCAAATCTCATCAGCTTTTACACACATTCATTTGTGTGTGTGTCGGTGCGGGGGGGGGGTGTACATGAGTTCGAGACAGTTTTGTGCAATTCAATCCCATGTGTAGGTTTGTGAACCCACCCGTGATGTGATGCAGAACTATCACCACCACAGAGGATCTCCCCCGTGCTAGCCATTTCAGGAGGCCACAGCCCAACCTAATCCTTGTCCCTGGGAAGCACTGATTGTCTTCCATCTCTGTAGTTCTGTCCTTTTGAAGATGTTATATAAATAGAATCATACACTGTGTTACCTATTGAGATTGGCTTTCCTCACCAGGGAGAATATCTTTAAAATCCATTCAAGTTGTTACATGCATTAATGCTTTGTTCCTTTTTATTGCTGAATAGTATTATATGGAATAAATTTACCAGAGGTTGCTTAACCATTCACCACCTAATGAAGGACATTTGTGTGGCTTCCAGTTTGGGGTTATTACAAATAAAACTGCTATGCACATTCATGCATGAGTTTTATTGGAGCATAAGTTTTCATTTCTCTGGGATAAATGTCCAAGAGTAAAATTGAATTGCATTGTAAGTACATGCCTAGTTTTAAAATCAACTTCCAAACCATATTCCCAAGAGGCTGCATCATGTTATATTCCAACAAACAATTCCCATCAGATCTCTCTTCTTTGTATCCTTTCCAGCATTTGACCTTATCCATGTTCCTTTTTAAGTTTGCCATTCCAGCACATGCACGGTGACATGTTGTGGGTTTAACATGTGGTTTGCTAAAGGCTAATGATGTTGAAGCATTTTTTCACGTGCTTATTTCATATTCATATCTCCTCTTTGGTATTTCTGTCTTTTACTTTTGAGTTGTGAGTTTGTTTGTTCTAAGATAGAAATCCATCAAGAAATGAATGGTTTGGAAATATTTTTTCCAAGTCTGTAGCTTATATTTTCAAGTTCTTCTTACGGCATGTCATAGAAAAAAAATTTTAATCTGGGGAAATTCAATTCATCAATGTTTTTGTGGATCATTGTTTTGGTATCATATCTAAATTCTTCAGACCCAAGGACTCCTTGAGCTTAAAGATTTTTTCAAATGTTTTCTTCTAGTAGTTTTATGGTTTCTTTTTTTACATATAAATCCATGATTGCTAATAATTATTTTGAAGGCTGATATATTTTACCTATCTGCTATTGTCTAGCTCTATGATTCATTGTGTTTACTTCCTTATAGTTCTTTTTGACAGTTTTCCCCTTATAATTTCTAATTGCAATGTTTATAATAATTGAAGGAGTTTTCCTAATTATCAATATTAATAATAAAACTAAATTTATTAATTTTATTCTATATAAAACTTATCCAGCCCTTGTTTTTTTCTTCTACCCACTATGCTATTCATTTGAATATTTCTTACCTAAAGATAAAAACTTTTGACATCTATATTATGTTTTCTAGTTATAAAAATAACCATTGTGAGATGATTTTATGTTTACTTAGTTTTATTGTTCACGGGCAATTCTATTTTTACAAAACTATCATTGTTTTTAATCATTTCATTTACTAGTGTTCATTATTTCTTCAATTATTTGAATGATTTTAACTCATAAATGACAAGTTTGTAGTAATATTCTTGAAACAATATAGAAAAACCTTTCTGGGACTCTCTTATCTGTGAAGGCCAATTCATGATGATATGGATTCTTAGGCCTCTGTTTTTCCTTGTTTTATTTTTGGTTTTAATATTCTGTAGAATTTCTATGATTTTTTTTGATACTCAGTGATGTAGAAAAGAAAACAGGATATAAGAAGAGTGTCAGATGAGAATTCCTAAATAAGCAAGAGACATGATTGCAAAGAAAGCAAAACTGAATCAATAATTAAATGTTGCCCCAAAGGTCAATTAGGTTGGTCAGTGAGAAAAGTTATTGAATTTTCAATTAGAAAATAATTGTAACCTTTGAAAGAGCAATTTCAGGCAATTGGAGAAGGGAAAGTCTGCTTCTTAGATCTGGGAAGAGCCTTAGATATGATCTAGTCTGAAGTCTTTACTTGCCTGTCCAGAATGTAACAGAAGTGACTCACCCAAGGTCATAAAGCTGGTTAATGAGGCCAGTAATAGACACCATGGGTATACAACCATAGACATTCCTGCTTCCTGCTCTTTGTATCAATAACAACAGCAGAATTGGAGAGAGAGAGACAAACTGATCTGGTCGAGGGAAGGGGAAGGAGGCTATGACAAAGACCAGCTGAGTGGATGAACGCTGTAGATGTGGATCTTTGATGGAGGTGGGCAAGACAGAGAGGCAGGAGCAAGACAAAAATGAGAGACAGAGGGGCAGGGGCATAGGAACGGGGAGAGAGAGAGTGAGAGACAGAGGGAGAGAGAATCTGGGAAGCCAGGCATAGTATTTTGAGTTTCAAGGTCTGACAACATTGGCAATGACCTCGTTCTTCCAAGGTCAAAATGGAGGCTCACAGTTGCCTTGCTGGAACTGACAATCAAGAAAGGAATATTAAGTGGGCCCACTTAACAAATCTGTGACCTTACCTGTGGAAACAGTGGTGATACTGAACAGTGTCAACCAGAGCTGAGCTGAAGAGTGGCTTATATTCATTGCATTCCTCTATTGCACATGGCCTGCCATTCCTAGCTAAGCAGTGCACCTAAACTGTGGGTTGGACCACAGCGATATAGAAAATAAAGTGAGAACAGTGAAGACTCAGGGAGTACACAGGCCAGAACACAGAGGCACTGCCTTCAGTAGACTACATATATATTTTTAGAAGCAATGAAACACAGAGTTAAACTCACTTCCGGCTAGAGTAGATAACATATCTTAGGTGCTTGGCAATATCTATTTCACCATTCCCTTTGATATTTTACTGTTTAATTTTCCTGTTTTATATCATACTTAATTTTATACTATATCTTAAATCCTACTGAAAGAAGAAAAGCCATAATCCTACCCCCCCCCCACACACACACACACAACACACACACACGAATAAAAATGGAAGTCAGGAAGTATGTCAAACCAAAGGAGCTTGGCTATTATCATTGTAGGCCTTTGACAGTGATGAATCTGGTGCAGTCCTGCAGGCCACAGAGGGCCTGGGGTCAGCGATCTTCTCTGCTGGCTCTCCAATTGCTCCAGTTTCGGGCTGCACTAAGCCAGCTGGTAAGCAAACTGGGACCACCATCCATTAACATTTTTCAGTCTTTTGCAGTGTACTCTAATTTATCCCTGTCATTTACACCCAGGCTGTGGTCTTTAGCTTATTTCTGAGATCTTATTACATTTTTTATTCATAGAGAAGTAAGATTTAGGTATCGAAGATCAATAGCAACCTCCATCATGCTTACATTATTAATAAGAAAGATGTTGTATGAAGACAGACTGCGTATTGGATTTGCTCAGCAGCGGGGCTCGTTTCAGACAGGTAAGATGCTTTGCTTACATTATGCTTTGTCTGTTTTCTCCTCTGGTCCATGTGCAGGATTCACCCCTTCTGGGAGTGTGGTCTCTGGCACTGGCCTTGCATTTCACAAGTTGGTCTGGTACAGCCACACCTCAAAGAGGAGAAGCTGTCTAATTATGGGAAGAGGTCCTAAGAAACAAGAGATCTATACTTTCTTGGGGACCCTGGATTGCTATTGTTTTGCAGACTGTGCTGGATCAGTCGACATCACCAGTGCCATCGGGAGCAACGCTAGTTAGGTACTTTACTGTTTGCAAAGTTATTTTCACATACATTCCAGGTCAGGATTTCCTCTCCCAAACTCCAACTGTTGTCTGGCACCAACAACAACAGCTTGAAGCTTCAAGCTTCTAATACTTGAAGTTTATTTTAATGCACAGACTACAGCAGTGTTCTGCCCAACCCAAAGTCAGAGCTTAGTTGTCTCCCCCCACCTCCCCCGCACCCAGCATTTTCCAGAAGAAGTAGAGGGAAGTCTCAGAGGCTGAGAGCAGCCATGATCCTCAGGTAAGAAGGGTAAGGACCAAGGAGGACTGTGATTTCCGAGTCTCCTAAATCACTGTCAAGTAGAAGGCCTTACTCTGTTATTGTCCCATAATGTTCTTACTCCTTGAGGGAGTGAAATCCTTCAAAGTTGCCTGCAGCTCTCCGTGACCTGGGACCAGGCTGAGCCACAGGTCGACTCTCCCAGTCTTCCTATTCTATTGTTTATGTGGCATTTGACACCACTGGTCACATCCTCCTTGACAACAGCCTCCCTCGGATGGATTCTGAAAAGTGGTCTCTTGCATCTTCTCCGACTTCTCTGGCCAACTCTGCTTTGTCTTGTTTTCTCCTACCCTCCCTTCTGTCCCCAACACTGAATGGTAGTAGTTTCTAAGGTTCTGTTCTTGGTCATTTATTGTATCAGTCCCCATGCTCTTCCTCTGCAATTTCATCCTCCCCATGGTTTAAACTACCCCTATAGAACTTTACCTCCCAAGTCATTATCTCTAAAGAACTGAGGCCAGTCTTTGAGGCTCCAGACTGAATGTGTCACTCCCTGCCCCTCCTTGCTCTCTTGAGATCCTATAGGCATTCCAAATTGAACACTTCTGGAACCAGGCAATTTCGTCCTCCAGATCTCTGCTCCTCCCTGTTTCTAAGTGATTGGCAGCACATAGGCAGCCAGCCAGCACGTCCAAGGTGCATTCTCCTCCACGATGCTCGCTTTCCGTCTCTGCCTCCCTTCTCTCTGCCAAGCCCTCACTACTCTTGCCCTGACTTAGCCTTCATCTTTCTCTTATCTGCCCTAAGAGTCTTGGACTTTATTTGTCTTTCTACTTATTAATAGAGTTTCCCAGAGCTATTGGACTAGAATACAAATATGAACTTATTACTGCCATAATTAGATTACTTTAGTGGTTTCCTGATACTGTTAAAGAACTCAAATCCTCCAGCCTGGTGAGATCTCTCCTTAATTTCTGCAGACCTTCTCCCAGGATGCACAGCAACCTTTATTCCAAACATCATATTTTAAGCCCCATTCATGCCAGCCCCAAATGTGTTGGTGTTATATGTCCCTTAAGAATTTATTTTTTACTTTTCCTTCTTCCTCTTCTGACCATGTCCTGGCAACCCCTGAATGTCACTCCCTCTCTGTGTACCTGAAGAACACCTCTTCACCCTCAGGAGTCTGATCCTGGATTCTCTGAATCCTTCCCTCATTGTCCCACTCCTTCCTCTCCCTCCAGGTGGAAAAAATGCAGTTTTCCTTGACAACTCAGTATCCTATGTAGACTGCTGTTAGAATACTTCTGATTTTTTATTGCCTAATTTTTGTTTATAGAATCCCGTATTAGTTTTTTTCACAACCCTAGAAATAAGGATGATTGTAATGTGTCTAACACTATGTCCCAGGTTCTATGGAAAGCACTTTTGTCACACAGACAGCTAAGTGGCTGAAAGAGGTTTTGTATCTATTTGTTCTGACTCTAAAACTTATGAATTGAATCACTGTACTTTACTACCAATGTCTAGTATTTAACAGGCACTTAGTAGGTGCTTGCCAGATGAATTAAATGAGATTAGATGCTTGGAAAGGTGGGATGGATGCCACACCTGTCAAGGAAAAACAAAGCTAGGGGCTAAGCAGGGTCAAATAATCCACCAGGAATATTCATCAAGGTGGGAAAACTGCAAGAATCAATGTCTGGAAGCATATTCTGAGACCCAGGCCAGGAGTGACTGGCAGAAAGGTGAAGCCTGAATCCCAGGACAAGTCCTCCATGGACCAGATGACCTCATGATGTCCTGAGATATTACCAAAGAGGCTTCTTTGAAGACTTGGAGCCAGGTTTTGATGATCTCAGGGGCAAAGTGTCTTAACCTTGAGCTCAGCAGAGTAGTAAGCTACCAAAGAGACTTCTCTACCTATAGCAGACCCAGTGACGGAAGCTCGAGCTCTCTCTGCCCCTTGATCTCATGAGGACAGGAAGGGTTTCCTATGACACTTTGAATCTCTCCATCCCAGTAAATAACACATGGTACGCACCTGTTAAATGTTTGTCAAAGAATTGAAATGAAGCAACAAAAACAAAACCAGGCCAGAAATTCAGCTACCCTATTCCCGTCTTGCTTCCTTACAAAACCCATCACAATCCTGGGGACATAAATATACAATAAATTATAGTTTATAGATAGCATCTTTTTAGGGACTATTTTTCCCCACACTAAACCTATAAGAAAATTTTTATTTCTCTTATCCCTTTCTTTCTAAGTATGAATTAATAATCTCCTAAGCAGCAAGAATCCAATAGGTTAGTGGTTGTCAGATGTCAACCTTGGGTAAGATTTTCTGGTCCCAACGTTCTTGTCTCCTACGTAGATATTGACAATAACCACATGAAGGAAACACTGCTCCAGGGTTTTTTGATAGTCAGGAAGTAGCAATTCCCATCTTGCATTGCCCACATAATTTTCTATTCCAACTCCCCTTACCTCCAAAGTTATTTTTTCCAAAGTTTCTCACAATTAAAAACTTCAGAACATAAATTTCAGTCTCCAAGGGTTTATTAAGTATAATCTGTATCCTCAGCATTGAGCAAAATTGGATAGAGCAGTCTTGAGTTACGAGTCCTTCTCTCAACTTTACTTGGAGATAATACTACTCTTTCAATGTTATAAAGATAAGGAAACAGGCTTGCAAAGTTAAGTAACTTGTCTAACATCAAACAGCTAGCAATGGCAGAGTTGGGAATCCAAGGCAGATTTTCTTAACTCTAAATCCTGGGTTCTTAATGAGACTACTCTACAGTAACAACAACAGAATTCAAAGTAGAGAAACAGTAGTTGGAATTAGAGTAGTCACGAGAGATTTAATGGAGGTGCTGCAGTTTGAACCTTGAATGTCACCCAAAGGTCCATATAAAGGCTTGGCCTCCCGTCCACGGTGCTATCAGGAGGTGGTGAAAACATCAGCAGATGGGACCTAGTAGAAGAAAGTTATAGGATGTCCTCAGAAAGGATATTGGGGCCCTGGCCCCTCCTCTTCCGTTGCTTCTTTGTTTTCTGGTTACCCTGAGATGAGCAGCTTCCTTTACCATGGACTCCCTCCATGATGTATGGCCCCACTCCAGGCCCAAACCATGGACTGAAACTTCCAAACTGTAAGCCCAAATAAGTCTTTTCTCTTTATAAGTGTATTATTCCAGGTATTTTCCCCACAGTGAGGGAGAGCTGGCAAACCCAGAAGATAGGGAGTCACCAGCTGGAATTCGGGTTTGGGATTGGTAAGAAGAGAGCATTGCAGAGGGGGAGGGACACCGTGAACAAATGCTCAGGAAAGGGAACGTGCTCAGTCTGTGTAGGAAGAAAACGAGGGAATACGAGCAAACAGTAATAGACCAAGAGGGGCCACCTGGGAAGGAAGGGTGACAGCCCTGGTCCTCTTCCTCCCATGGTTCAGCTCCCACAGCTCTTGCTTTGCTGCTTGCCCACACGGGCCAGATGCAGGCCTGGCATTTCCCCATTCCTCCTCCACCCTGTCTCCCCCTTCTAAACACCAACCAGTGGGCAGCCCAAACACATTTCTCAAAGTCTAATTAGCATCAACAATAGTTCAAGCTAATCGCCATAATTAATGGAGAGACAAGGCAATGGCTGGGAGAATTATAAATGGGGATAATCGAATGTGATTGAGTCTGGAGCAGCTTCTATTCAGGAGAGCTGGAGGGGGAAGGAGGCCACTCATCCCCTCTTCCTTTCATCCCTCTGATCTGGGCTCTCCCACTCCCCTGGCCCCCCGTCAGGCAGCGTGAATACAAAAAGTGACAGTCTCATCAAATCAGATTCCATCCACAAAGCAGGCAGTGACCTCTCCCAGTGAATTACAGTTATTAGACTTAATTATATAATAAGAGTTGCACAATGGCCTGGACCCCCTCCTCTTCTCTGATAACACTGGCACCCCCCGCGGTGACAACGGAGCCACAGTTTTCTTCCTGTGCTTTTTTTTCTTCCCCAAATTATATTTCTTTTCTCCTTCCTCTTTGTTCTTTATTTTCTCTTTTCTCCTTTCTTTTTCCCCTGCCTCCACTTCTCTAAACCTCTCTCCTTCTTTCCTTTATTCCACCACCTCTTTTTTTCTCTCCTTCTTTTATTTCTTGCCTTTCTCTTCCTAAGAGCCTCTCTAACTTTTGCAATCAGTATGCAAGAAAGCCCTAGATATCTGCCCTGGTTTTCTGAATTGCCGCTCCACTCCTCCCCCACCCCCCCAAAAAAAGGTGTTCCGTCCTCTGGCTTCCTTTTAGTGTTTGTGCAGAGGGAAAACATGGTGGGATGTCCTCCTCTGTGGGTTTTCTTGCCTTTCCACAGCACTTTGGCAGATGCCTCTCGCTTCTTGTTGGAACACAACAGCTCCACTTCTTCATGAGATGGTTCCCCTCCCTCCCTCCCTCCAGTTCCTCCTTCCTCTCTTCCTTCTTTCTTAACCTTCCATATTTACTGAATTCCCAGAGTATACCCGACACATGTCCGTATGAAAATAGGAAACTAAAAGCAGATCCACTCCACCCCTGAACTTCCTGTCTTTGCTAAGTTGACTTCTTCTCCGTCCACATGATCCAGATAAGTGGTTCTGATGCCCCATGGGCTTTAAACATGGAGGTCTTATTTTTCTTCTTCCATATGTATTTACTGCACGGAAATTGTCAACAAGCTGGGCTATACTATGTTTACTCCACGTAAAATCCTCCTGGGATCCCCACGGTCTGCAGCGTCACTCCCATCAACCAAGCCTACCCCACCACTCATCTCAGACCTATATTCCACCGACAGGTTCTGGAGACCAGGGCCCTTATCTGGGCATTGTCCTGTTGGTCAGAGATGCGGGCTGAATTCTGAGAATCTTCTTCGTGTCTAATGCAGGTGAGCTGAATAATGGTTGTCAAAGTTGTTCCCCCTCGCTCTGAAGAAAAATCCAGAAAGGTAGACTTGTAATTCTACAAAGCCAAATGGTATAGTTTTAAATGAAATCTACTCCACGTACTACATTGACAGGGACAATGTGGTCGGTCTACCTCCTGGCCCCATCTGTGGGCCCACTCCCAGACAAGCCTGAGGACACGAAGAGTGTGAGGACAGCAGTTGATGAGCAGGAAGGGGAGACATAGGGCCAGGTTTTACTTCCAGGTCAAGGGTAACAACTCTATAAAGCAACATAGGAAAAGAAGGTACAGAGAGAAAGCAGGGTGTGGTTTGGCTGATGCAAGGGTTAACCAGAGACCACATGGGCCCTTCATTAAGATGAGTAAATATTCAGAGTTTGGAGCTTTCCGGGAAGGAAGGATGATTTATTTCCCCTTTCCTTTATATATGAAACCCAGGGGTTAGCAAGATTTTTGGAATTCATGCTTCATACAGTTTTAGATATTTCAGCAATAATCTTTAAACACCGTACTGCTGCTGGCATATATTTGTAAGACACAGAATGGAATTGTGAAGAGAGGCTAGGATTTAGAATCTAAAGACCAGACTTCATGAAATTACCAGGTAATGTAGCTCATGGATTCCTTCTATCAAACGAAGACTGTAATAATGAAGATTAAAATAGCATGTGAGATTATCTTTGTATTAATAGCTGTCTTTTGCCTGACCCTACAGATTTTTTGTGAGGATCGCATCATAAAATATGTGATAAAATGTTCCATAGCTGTTAATCACCATACATGTTGGTTATGTTGGATCCCCTATAGTGCCCTCTCTCCAGGTGCCAGATATGTATACAGTGAATCTAACATGTGCAGACAGATTGGTATCTGCTTCTCTCAGTAGAGAATTATTATGGCCAAGTTACTGCTCCTCATACAATGAAGGTCACATCACATAGAGAATATTGCTGAGGTCTCCCTTTCTGCCCCCAAGTTCTGAGTGTGGCCCCAAGAAGGTCACAGAAAGTGTGATACCAGGATTAGGCTGAGCCACACCCCTGCCACAGCAATCAGGCACGTGGTAGCTGACTTCATTAGCTGAAGCATGGGCCCTCCTCATCCAGAGAGGAGAGCAACTCTAGCTCTGTGAAGGCACACCCTTGCCCTGCAGTGATCTGGTCTCCTGTGCACCTTTCAGAAGGTGCAAGCTACAATCCAGAGCAGGGTCTTGATCAACTTGGGATTGAGTCCATGTCTGTCCCTCAGCCCAAGGACCCTGTCCTTAAGTATCACATGGGTTGTGTAGAGGTGACCTTGGCAATGAAGTTTGCTACGAAGCCAATGAAAGGAGGTAGAGACCTGTGCCCCCTCCCTTGATAACTGGAACAACTTTGTGTCTACAATATATGATGTGTCCCAGGGGCAGTAGAGCTCCGGTGATTGTCAAATGGAAGCCAGAGGACTGGGATGTTTTCCTCAGGGCCCTAGCCAGTCTGTTTTGCCATCCAGCTTAGGGTCATCATGCTGTTCTGCCCACGCTCTCACATCCTAATGGATTGGAGCCACAGGAGGGACTTTTCCCCATTTCCACTGAGGCTCGGACCACCACATACTTCTGAGCTACCTTCAAGGCTCAGGAGCAACTTAAAAGTTGCCTAAGAATTCCTCTTTGTTTCCAAGATCTCCCGTAGCTTCCTGGCAGCCTTCTTTGCATGACTCCTTCCTTTAAGGAAAGCATCGTCTCCCATGGATTCCAGAAAGAAAGGGAGTGGCAAGCAGAAAGGTAGCAGGAAAGGAATGAAGGATCGTGGAGCTCCTGTTGATTACCAGGCACTGAGCTAACTACTGAGTAAAATCTCATCCAGTTCTCATACCACACGGGAGGTGGCTGGTATCGTTCCCATTCTGCAGATGCAACAACTAAGACCCACAGTTTCCCAGCATTAGTGAGCAGTGGAATCAGGACTAGAGACGTTCAGAGCTCCTGTTCCACTGCCACCCCTCTTGACCCTCCCACATGGAGAAGACCTGGGAATGTGATGGGGGGCACCTGATGCCATTAGCCTCTTACTCTACAGGCCTGAGAATTAGAGGTCAGGGCCCGGGAGGTGTGTACTCCTGTTTTAGGCTTAGACTCTTCCCAGGCAAGGATGTGGTGCCCAGGCCCAGTGCTGGCCATTGTACACCAGCAGAACACTGTCGCTCCGTCCACTTGGAAACCAACCAGTCATCTCCTGCAAGAACCCCTCTTCAGCTCTAATTGTCTCTAAGAATCTAAAATTGTTGATAGACATCTTTTTTCTCACACTAGAAATAAAGTGAGTTCCTGATGGGAATGAAAGAGAGAATGGAAAAATGTTAAGTACTTTAAAACACACTATTTATCATGCCATGAATTGTGTTTTGTTTCTGAGATTCTTCTGTCATTATGTGATTTTAGAGAGGGTTGGGTCCTTTTTACATGATTTTTTTTTTCCCTCCCATTCTCCAGGGAGCTTGTAGTACTTAAAACTGTGTTGTATAATAGATAGTATAATCACCGTAAATTAAATGCGCCTCTGCCGAGTTGTGTTTTATGTTAATTCCATTGTGTGGTGGCAGCTGCTTGGGAAAGAAGCTATAGATTGGCAGGGGACGTGGGTTGCCAGCTTTGCCAAGTACCCACAGCCACAGGTTCTTTGCTACAAGTGGCATTTTATCCCGGGCACCAGCCAGTGCTTTGGAAGAGGGCAGAGAGGCTCAGGACAGGACCGGTGCACCCCCATCTGGGCCAGGAAAAACTAACATTGATTCCCAGGATGACAGCCCAAGAAATCTTTCCTAAGATCATCAGAAATGAGGGTCCAGGAGGATCTAGTTGTAGTTAAGTTCAGACTCATGTTTCTAGGAGCAAAGTGACTTCCCTAGTGAAGGATATTCTAGTTCATTGATTCCATCCACCCTGAAGCAATAGGCCGTGAACCTCAAAATCAAAAGGGGTCTGTGAATTTGATTAGAGCACTATATAAAATCCATAAGGAAAGGTCCTTCTCTATTAGATAACCTTGGAGGTTGAGGAACCCTGGAGAGCAGAGTTGTCAACAAAAGCTCAAGAGAAACAAGGGTAGCAGGCCAAAGCAAGGGGCCCTGCCAACCCAGCCCTGGGGGATAAATCAGTTAGATAGAGGGGTCGCTAGCCAGGTGCCCCAGCTACAGCTCCACAGGATGGACCACAGGACACTGAAGACACTAGTGTGGAGAGGATGTTCCAAAAGACATAAAATGACATTTTACAAAATTGAAGATCTACTATTTACTTGCTCTAGGCTGGAAAATATTATCCTATTTTTTTTTCTTTTTTTTTTTATATTATTCATATGATGTCAAAGTTACTAGCTAGTTCTCTGGGTAGAGAAATCAAGTCTGGGGGAGATCAACTTGGCAAAGTCGCATACTTAGTAGTAGACCATGCTCCCAACCATATCTGTGGGTTCCATGTTACCTTCAGGAAGAAGTCGAGTTGGGCTGAAGGGCAAGATGAAGGAGGGCCTTTAGCTAAACAGAGAAACGGGCAGATCTGAGCCAGACTCCTCAGCGAGGAAACCACATGGGGAAATTTGCACAGCTTGCAAGAGCGTGTGTGTTTGGAGTGATGGGGGGTCCAGTGAGCAGAGTGTGGGGGCAAAAGGAGCCCAAGAGCCAGGTGCGGTGCTACAAGCCTGTAATACCAGCAACTCAGGAGGCTGAGGCAGGCGAATCACGAGTTCAAAGCCAGCCTCAGCAAAAGTGAGGCGCTAAGCAACCCAGTGAGACCCTGTCTCTACATAAAATACAAAATAGGGCTGGGGATGTGGCTCCGTGCTCAAGTGCCCCTGAGTTCAATCCCGGTAACACATCTCCCCCCAACAAAAGGAGTAAAAGACCCTAGGGTGAGTTGCTTAGCTTCCAGACACTTGTTTCCCACGGGTGGGGACCCTGGGAAGTCAGAGAGCAAAGTGTCAGCCTAGTCAGTCCTGGTGAGGGGCCTTTTCTTAGCTTGCACGTGGTCACCTCTCACTGTGTCCTCTTATGGTGTATTCCAGTGTCTCTTCTTAGAAGGACATTAATCCTCCTGAATCAGGACCTCATCTCTGTGACCTCATTTAACCTTAATTAATTACCTCCGTACAGGCCCTGTCTCCAAGTTTGGTCACATTGAGGGGGGCGAGTTTTAACATAGGGATTTGGCAGAGATACATAAACATTTGGTTCATACCAGCATGCTTTTATTTTTATTAAAAAATATGCATCTTTCCCTTAGAAGGATAGACCACAAAGCATTATGGGCAGGTTTGGGTTTTTTCTTCTTTTTACTTACCAGCATCATCTAAGTTATCTGCAGCAAGTCCATGATGGTGGTTGGCCAAAAAACTAAGTTGCAAATTATTTGCGTCCATGTTCCTCAGGGCCTTGATGCCTGGCAAAGGCTGTGTGTAGACTGGCTGCATTTAGATGCATCTGGTCAGCCCTGCCAGCTGTTCCAGAATGTTCCCTGTGTAGGAATTTGGGGAGGGGGTGATAAAGAAGAAGATCTTTAGAACAGGCCCACACTCACGTTCTGTCCAAAGCCTGCCTGTTTGCCTAGTGGTGCCTTGAATTCGGGGCCATCACCCATTCCTGCCCTTCTGAGGCCCACTGGGGACTAGGGGCAGGTGCCTAAAAGGCAGAACTGAGACAGGCAACAGGCTGCCACGCCATTGATATGCAAGGAGGAGCTGAGGCAGCTTTTGTATCAGAGCTTCACGAAAGCAATTCTCCGCAGTTGATATAAAAAGGTGTCAGTTCTGGTTTAAGTACTGTATTACCAGCAAAGATTTATCTGCCTCAAAGCCAGGCCTCACCCACCCAGGGAATAAATAGCTCTCTGCTTATCGGTTTCACGGAGCACAGTGGTTCTCAGGTCATTTCTGCCTCCAAAAGGATTTTTCTTTGCTTTCCCCAGTTGTCTCTGGCAATTCACCAGCATAAGTGACACCTCCTAATGCTGATGATTGGGATGATGATGGGAGATGGCCCGTCCACACCCTGTCCATACCCCTTACTCACCAGTGCTTCCAGGGGGACAAAAATACTTAGTGGGGTCTTTTAAACCAGAAGCAAGTGGGAACATAGAATTCTGAAGTTGAGAAATCAAAAGGGGAGCAAGGAAAATCTCTTTTCTATAAAATGATGGCAAGAGAGTGGCAGGTTTGGGATTAAAAAAAAAAAAAATCCTTTAGAACTGGCTGACCACTGTGACTACCAGCATTCCTAGTATCCTCTATGAGATACCAGAGCTGGCAATGGAGGCGGAAGTGACGTGGTAGAGTTACTTCCAGGAGCCTAGTTTGAGGGTGAAGATGTAGATAAATTTACCATCCAATAGGCATGGATTCCCCAGTGGACTCCATACCCATTCCAAGTCACAAATGCCAAGGCTGGGATTGTAGGAATCTGACTGGATTCCCTCGGTGACTTAGAAGAAGCACTAAGCCCCTCTGAACCTTGGTTTCTTTTATATAAAAGGAAGATGCTAAGAGAATCTCTTCTGGCTCATGCAGGTGACGTGAGGACCAAAGGCTACAGAACATCAGAGCTGAGTGTGGCCGGCAGGTGCATGTGCAGGGCCTGCCGTGTGTCCACTCACTGGTGCTGAGAACCTCAACAGGCAGCAACGCCTTTCATTCCAACGTGGTAGCAGATAGAACTGGCACATATCCTTGGAAGATGTAGTTAGAAGGGTACCACCTCATGCTCAGGTATAAAAGACAAAGATCATGGCACATTCTGAAAGCTGTACTGCCTGGGACGGATGAGTGACCCAGGGAGAGGGAGAAGAGCTGGAGTTTCATGTGAGATAAAAAACCCAGAAATGGCAGGTGTGGGAAGGGCATCTGAACACAAAAGTCCCGCCCTATCCCCTTGTTTTCTTCCTGCCTGGCTGGTTCTCATATCTCCCAATGCACATTAGATAAGCGCTGTGTACCAGAGAGCTGGGGGAGGGGACGTGCGCTGTAAACCCTCCAGTGCCCACCACGGGCACAAGACACTTTAAAGGAAAAGTGGTCCCACTAGTTCTTTCCTACACAAGCCGTAAAGGCTGCTGCAGAGTGATTTATTAGAGCAAGCAGCCCTGCCCCAGCAGCCACAGCTGGCTGGCCTGGGGACAGCGTGCAAACAGAAGATAGCCACACAGGGCACAGGGGGCCTCCAGTCGTACCTGCAGGGACCCTCATCAATCTGGGTAAATAAATAAAGGTAGGTCACTCCCCACGATGTCTGCTGGGCTCCTGAGGGACCGTTCATGTTCCAACCAACCAATCCCAGCCAAGGGCACGAGGTCCCAGCAACCAGTTAGGGGCCTAGACTCAGAGCAGTCATGAGCCACCCAGGCAGGTGTGCACAGTAAACTCCTTACCTAGAAATCTGGGCCAGGTGCAGCCCTACATCAAGGTAGTGCTTCCTGTGCAGGACGGAAAATTGTATTGTTCATGCTGCTCAGAAGAAAGAAAGAAAGAAAGAAAAAAAAGAAACTCACTTTTTCTTAAAAATTCCCTCATTGCTAAGATTGACCAAAGCAGATGGTAAGGTTCTCTTGAGGTTTGTGACCTTAGAGAATGTTGATGGTTGTGACTTTTGTAGGAGATAAAAATAAACTTGCTGGGTCATCTTCCAGACTATTATTCACTTTTAAGTTTCTTTCGAAATATCATCTAGTCAAAATTTTGTCTTGTTTTATGTGCAGGCTTTGGAAAAGCTGAGCTCTTTACCTGGGCCCTGTGATTGGAATGGCATTTGGCCCTTAAATGAAGATGTGTGTGTGTGTGTGTGTGTGTGCGTGTGTGTGTGTGTGTGTGAGAGAGAGAGAGAGAGAGAGAGAGAGAGAGAGAGAGAAATGGGGACTGAACTGACTGCAGACATGCAGCCATGACCTACCCAGAGAGCTGTCCATGGTGAACCCTTGGCTGATTCTTTGACCCAACATTGACTGACTGAAGCCATGGCGTGCTGATCTGCGCTGAGCGGGAGCCACAGACAATCAATCTTCAGGTTCCTGCCCTTCAAGAAAGCAGTGTCCACAGTGAGAACTGGGAAGGGCGCAACAGAGCTCTGCTAAGATCACGTCCAGAATGAAGTGGGATGCCACGGGGTCCGCGGAAGAACCCACCCCCAGCCCTCCCTCGCCACCTTCCGGGATAAGTCTGATAAAATATTGGCAGATAACAGAAGGAGGTAGCAGACTCCTGATTCAGGGAACGGAGCGTGTATGTCAGGGACTGGAAGTCACACTGTGGGATCGGCTGGAGAGGGAGAGAGGCGACAGGAAGTGTTGGTGAGGGGCCCCAGGGAGCAGCAGGGGTAGAGATGGGAAGGTGGGGAGGGCTTGTCGTTTAAGGGGGTGGTCATGATGGGCGGCCCTCTTGGTCGGCCATCCCATGGTCATCCCACTCCTCCATCCACTGATGTCACGGAGTTGCCTGGGATTGGGGAGGGAACGAGGCAACACAGTCTTCCCACTCCCCTTGCCAATCAGTGGTGTAGACAGGGCATATGATGGGTTTCTATCCAAAAAAATGGGAATTGTCTGGAGGCCACTTGGAATGCATTTCTATGACTCTTTATGGGTGTTCCACGAGGAACAGTCCATTTCCCTGCCTTTTGATATAGCCTCTTCACACATCGTTTGGAGATGCTGCCGGTATCTTTGGACCCAAAGGGGAACACAGAGCTGACAGCATCAGTCCATGTTATTTGAAAGCATGAGTGGTGAGATGGAGATGCAGCCAAGGTGCTGGGTTGAATGCTCCGAAGAAGACAGAACAACTGCAGGGAGACTGGAGGAGAACTCTTGGTCGGCCAGGGGTTGGGGGCCACTGCTTAGCTTTGGAGGAGCAGTTTCAGCACAGGGTACAGACACTGCATGAAAGTCACTAGGAAGCTGTGATGGGACGTAGAAAATGGTGCAGAAGAGGAACCCTGTATATTCAAGTCTGTTGGTCAAGAAAGGAGATAGATAAAATGGTAGCCAAGAGAAGAGCAGTTCTGAGGAAAGGGATTTAATGGGTGATGGAAGCCTGTGTATGGGCAAAGAAAGGGGCAGAGAAGATGCTGAGTGTGACCAGGAAGGGAGATCCTGCTCAGGGGTATGGGCACAGTAGAGGGAGGGTAGCTTCTGTTGGGAACTTATGGAAAAGAAGAGCAATTGAAAACATGAAGAGATAGTGAGACAGAGAGAAGGATGGTGTGCAAAGCTCTCTGTGGTTTAGAAAGCATGTTCACATAGATTATATCACTCAAGCCCTGTCAAATGGGTGCTACCATCATCTCCACTTCAGAGGTAAAGAGCCTGAGTTTTGGGAAGGTCCACAGCAGACAACTACAGCACTAGCATGAATTCCAACCCTGCTCAACCCAAATTCTGGGTCCTTTCAATGTGCTGGTTTGGGGAAGTTGAGACCTTCTGGGAACACAGAGCTGGAGAACAGCAGTGATTCTGACACCAGCTATCTGTCAGAATCCCTGTGCCACTTTTAAAGGTAAAGAGTACTAGACTCGACCGTTTTGATAACCTGTTGGTTGGTTAAAGAGGTGTATTCATCTGTTTTCTGTTGTTATAACAAAATGCATGAGACCTGGAAATTTATAAAGAATAAAAGTTTATTTGCTTCATGGTTCTGGAGGTTGGAAAGTGCAAGAGCTTGGTGATGGCATCTGCTTAGCATCTGATGAGGACACCATAGTGCATCTTAACATCGGGATAGGCATCACACGACGTGACAGAGCAAACACGCCAGCTCAGGTTCTTCCTTTTATGAAGTCATTTATGCCATCATGGGGGGCCCCACTCTCAAGATCTCATCTAGTCCTAATTACCTCTCAATGGCCCCTCCTCTGAACACCATTGAAATGAACTTAGGGATTAAGTTTCTAGCACATGGTCTTTGGGGGGCACGTTCAAACCAGAACGGTATGCACTGTGAGCCAGTACTGCTAAAAGCTCCCTCCTTAGGGGGTCACTGTCTTAGAGAATTAGAGAATCAAGGAAGGCCAGTTCCTGGAGGCTCTGACTACGCTGCCGTGAAGTCTCAGCATAAGCTCCTGTGCCTGTGGGTCTCTCAGAATCACTTTGAAAGGAACAGAAGGAGACAGAAAGAAGGAGAAGGAGGAGAGACAGGAGGGGGCAAAAGCACCTGTCCTTCCTCTCATCCGTCCTCACTACACCCATCTATGGACTCCAAAGCCCAGATGTCCTCATCCCTGGGTTTTAGTTCTGAGAGTGGACTCTATTCCAGTCCCAAAGACAAGAGGTTGTTCCGCCCCCTTCCATCCTCATTCCATTGGCTCTTGCTCAGTTCATTCTTAGGAACGAGTTGGTATGCCACTAGGTTAGTCAGGTTTCCATCACTATAATGAAATAACTGAGACAGTCAACTTTTCAAGAGAAAGACTTCTTTTGGATCGTGGTTTTAGAGGTTCTAGGGCAAGATCAAGGGCACCCATTGAGTGGCTCCCTTTGCTTTGGACCTGCTGAGAGTCAGTATGTCACAACAGGAACATATGGCCAAGCAAACTTGCTAACATGGCATGCCAGAGAGCAAAAAGGGAGAGGAAGGGGACAGAGTTCCACCATCTCCTTTGAGGATATGCCCCCAGTGACCTGAGGACTTCCCACGAAGCCCCACCTCTCCCAGGTTGCACTGCCTCCCACTAGTGCCACCCTAGGGACCAAAGCTTTCCACATAGGCCATTGGGAGCTACTACAGATCCAAACTACAGCAATCACCATTCAGACTTATTCAATCTTCTTTGAGCAAGGAGTATAGAACATGGTGGGAGGCACTTTAAAGGCAGGGTGTCCCACAGGGGGCCAGGCATTTGCAACCTGTCCCCAAATCTCCCTCCTGGAAGATGGCTGTGATCTTGGCATACATATTCACAAGGCCACCTCCAAGATTACCTACAGTGAGTTCCTGGAGGGCTCAGCGACCTAAGACTCATGTGTGAGGTATGACTTGAGCTAACTCCTGCAAGTAGACCCTCACCAGGCAGACCAAACCCTGTCAGACTGCACGAGGGAGGTGGCCCTGTCTCTCCGGCACTAACAGGGTGTGAGCCGGGTCCAGCACCTTGAGAGCCGACTCATAGTTGGGCAAAGTGAAAAATGAATTGTTTTTTATATTATGATTTCCTCATCTCATTAGGATCATTCTTCCTCTCCACCTCCACCCGCCATGGAAAATCAACCCAAGGGCTGCATTTGGTGGCTTCTCTGTTATCAATATCCTTATTCTTAAAAAAGAAAGAAAGAAATGAGGGGGGAAAAGCCCTCCACTTTGCTGTCTGCTAACCCAAAATGCATGAGGAGACAGGAGATGTCCCTTCCCACCCCATGTGTCTGCCCAGTGCCATATATTTTACATGCCTGCACAATGCGTTTTATGAGGCATATAAAAGCCAGCCGGGAATTATCTCCTTCTCCTGTACGGGCTGTCTCTTTTTGGGGGAGAGATAACAGAGACCTATTTCATTTTGCTGCTTGCTACTGGATGCTGTGCCATAAATTGAGAAAAGAAGCTCTTTTTGAAAAATGCTTTCTTTGACCCTATTGTCCCTGGGAAACCTCAATGAGAGAAATACCATTCTCTATAGGATCTCGGTTCAGAGCAGAGCAAGGAGGTGCCGGGGGAGCTGTTGTTTTTTCTCTTCTGTTCTCTCCTTCCTCTCTCTCCACGGGAGAGAACAGAAGGTGTCCACTGAGGAGTGGTCTCTCCCTTAGAGGAGGGGCTGTCAGTGGACATGAAGAACCCAGGGAGCAAGTCCTGGCTATGCTGAACCCCAACATCCTCCCGTCACCCCGTTTCAGAGAGACAGGGCTGCAGCCCCCCCCGTGGGAATACATTCACTCCGCCCAGGCTACATCCAGGCACGGCACGCTCAACGCACTATCAAATATGCACCAGCAATATTTCATTATCGGGTCCTTTGCAGCCCAGTGCACGCCTGGGTGAGCCTAGAAATTAAACTGTACTTTCACCTCTAAAGAATGCCGTCCCTGCCGGTGCTGAAGGGGAGAGATTGCCAGGTCACCAGGCTGTGGAGTGATGAGAGAGCAGAACAGGGGCCCAGCCGGCAGAAGCCTTCTGCTGGCCTTGGTGGAGAGGTCTGGGAGCAGTCCATCTCCCCAGAGCTGAACAGGCTCCTGGGCAGAGGACACGGGACACCCTGAGGGAAAGAATGGGAAAGGTCCTCCTGCGGCGCCCCTGCAGGAGCTTGGAATCTCTTCCCATAAGGTGCGTCTCTGCCCTCTCCAGCATCCTCCACCTAGATCCAGACACCCCATTCTACCCTCCGTCTGCCTCGTTGGTCATCTATGTTGTCCCCAGTCATGTCAGGGGACATCAACAATGTCCAATGTCAACAACAACAACAACAAAATGTCAAAAAACACAAGAAGAGATAGAAAGCCTACTTCGCTACCATCACCATTTTGTTGGGACTGGACTTGTCACTGAGCATCCCTTTTGGCCTGGTGGGCCACTGCCACATGGAGAGGAGAAAGGCAGGGCTGGGGCAGTTGCCCTACACAAGCCAGCCAGAGCCAGGAGGGATGGGGAGGCTCAAAGGGGACAGGACCTTAGAGTTCTCAAAATTCAGGACTGGTCTTATCACTCCTCTGCTCAAAATCTTCCAGAGGTTTCTACCACTTTGAGTCCATCCTGGAGTCCACTGTGGCCTGGTCCCTGGTAACTCCCTGACCTCAGCTTTAACCGTTTTCTCCCTCATTCACTGTGTTCCAGTCTCACTGGCCTCTCGGACTCTCGGATGTTACTAGAGCTTCCTCCCCGCTACCCCCAACCTCCAGCAAGACCCTGTCTCGGGGACATGGCAGAGACACTTGTCCTTCTCAGGACAAAGACATCAGGGCCAACGTATCTTCTGGGCAAGAAGAATTTACATCAAGAAGTACTAGGAGCCAGGCACCGTGGCACATGCTTGTAATCCCAGTGGCTCCGGAGGCTGAGACAGGAGGATGGCAAATTCAAAGCCAGCCTCAGCCAAAAGCAATGTGCTAAGCAACTCAGTGAGACCCTGTCTCTAAAGAAAATACAAAATAGTGCAGGGGATGTGGCTCAGTGGTCAAGTGCCCTGAGTTCAATCCCCAGTACCAAAAAATAAAAACAAAAGAGGACCTTCGTGAGAGCAATGGTCTGTGACTGATAATTCTCAGACATCTGATAATATGGGCAGAGTGTCAGGATCCACACCTACCAAGATTTGCTTCTAGAGCCCCACTCACTCCACATCCAGCACTGATATAGAATCCTGGGGAACTTGGAGATAAATCTAAGTGGCAAGGGGTCTTCTCTCAACTTGCTGGACTCTTAAGACTTAAACATGGGAAAGTTTAAGAGAAAAATAAAATATATATGACATGTTCTGGAACAGATCATGAGTGGTGTGGATAATCAGGAAGAGATGTCAGTTGTGCCTGGGGATCAGGAAAGGCTAATGGGAGAGAGATAACTGGAAATGATCCATTAACTATGGAGAGGATTTACAGAGGAAAAGAGAGATCTAGAAGGTTCTCCTGAGATGAGGTCTTACTTGAGTTTTCCCCATTTCACAGGTGGGAAGAGGATACCACATAGCTAGGCACACTCAGAACTGTGTGTAAAATGACCTAGAATTTCAAGGATTTGTCACAGATATGGTCCTCTCCTGCTGACTCCTAGGGAGAACCTCTCACAGGGGAGCCACACACGTTTTATGCTCTAGCAAGACCCTTATAGTTGAGAATAGCATATGCCTCCCTTCTTTAGCTTGGGGCAAAAGCTAAAACAGAACATGAGTGACTTGCTTGCTTCCTAGAATTGAAAAGAGGCGGTGAAATGGTCCATCCTAAGAGATGACCTGCCATGGCCAAGACAAGTCTGGGCATCAGCTCTGCCAACAGAAGGCAAGCAGACTCTCCCGTTCTTTCTAGATGGGTCATGATTATTTGAGTAATGACTGAGAGTTCTGAGAGCACGCTTCCCAAGCTGGGAGCTGTCGGGACGACCCACCTCTTGCCCTTGCCTTTTGAAGCACCAGTGGGTAAGGGGCTGCAGGTGATCCTTGACGTTGGGAATGTTAATGCAAGCAGGCTAATACCAGGGTAAGTTGAAACCTCTCAGGAGTCTCTATATGTATGATATTCAGCCCTGCTCTTATCAATGAGCACATCTATATCAAGCCGTTTCAAGGAAGGAAGGGTTAATCATAAGTTTCCATTTGATCAGGTTCTGTAATGAGGTTTTGGTTATGGACTTTGTATTTCTATGCATGTTAATAGACAAATACACAGGCAATAAATATTGTTATAAATATGATAAGATGGATAGATAGATACAGATAGATAGATAGATGGTAATAGATACAGATATAGATAGACGGAAGATGAATGACGCCTAGCCATATTTATGCATTCCACATCCCAACTTCATTTAATAGAAGCGTCTGTGCTTTCCGAGCATTTAAACAT
Organism: Callospermophilus lateralis; assembly: GCF_048772815.1. Taxonomy (NCBI): domain Eukaryota; kingdom Metazoa; phylum Chordata; class Mammalia; order Rodentia; family Sciuridae; genus Callospermophilus; species Callospermophilus lateralis. Next base: position 14,774,302 of record NC_135308.1, on the reverse strand, counting down.
GCAGACACAAGCCACTGCAGTGGATGCCGGAAGGACATTGTGTCCCACCTGAATGCAGATAAGTCTGGAGTCCAAAGAAGCCCCAGTCATCTGTGTCCACAGAGGACAGCCAGCGTTGCATCCTCGGGTGCAGAACTTGGGGCCAAAGATCTGAGTGTGTTGGGCTTCTCAGAGGTTACGGCAGCTGGAGGCCAAAATCTCATTAAACAGTTCTCACCAACTGCCTTAAAAGGCAGGACTCGTGGCCTCCAGCCCTGGGGGATGCTGTGATTCTGCACATTTATTGACAGAAGCCAGGTATCTCTGCTGACACCTACCCTGCCTTCCTCAGATCTCCCAGCCAGCCTCCCCCAGCCCGAAGACACACGGCTCGACTTCAAGGCTCCTAAAACTGCATGGGGTGATGCCAACCTGGGGCTTCCTCAAAGCTGGCTGGCTGTGTGGCTGTCCTGCTCCCGTCCCCAGTAAAGATCGTGAAGAAGAGGGGAATGAGAAGGGCAGGAAGGGCAAATTCCTGAGCCCGTTGAAGACTTTAGCCAGTGGCTAGCAGAGAGAGGAAAATGCTTTAGAGGAAGGGGAATTTATTCACGGACACCTGTCAGAAGCTGTCATTCCCTGGCTGAACTATAGTCTGAATTTTACTATGATATAAATCAGTTCCTCCTGGACTTAATAACTCTTCTTTATAGGTTTCTTCCCACTCATAAATAAACCTCATTCCATATGTATATACTGCAAAAGGCCCACTTGACTTGCAGCACTGTTCCTCGGGAGAGGTAGGCGCCAGCCCACATTTTGTAATGGCCATGGGGCTTCCCAGTGGTTCCACCTTCAGGGAGAGACCTCCCTTTCCTGGGACAACGTCCACCTCAAAGAAGGTTTCCATTGGAAATGTCCTTATAGGGCACCTAGGACAAGGCTGTCTGACCAAGGAGAATTGGTATGTCCTCTCAAAGAGCCAGGTGACTTCCAGGATGGGTCCAAGTGTGGCAGAGCTGGAGGTCACCTTGCTGGAGTGGGGGTTGCAGGGGGTCAGGCATGGGTGCAATGTGCCTGACCAGTTCTCCTGGCAGATTTGTGAAGTTGCAGATTCTGATGAGATGGGCCAGCTAACCTCTGCCAGATCCCAGGGATGGTCTGGAACGTTCCACTGACTGGGGAGGCCCTATCCATGGAGCAGTGAACTTCAGCACCCTGACTCATAACAACCCCATCCTGGTTGGATTTTTGGACACCAGCTCCATTCTCCTCTAGCATGGCGAGAGAGCAAACTTAGTTTTTAAAGTTATGCGCTACAGCATTCTCAGGGTTTTGTACATTCTCAGAAAGAGATAAATATTCAAATTCTAATTTTAAAAATGTAGTTGGAAAATGACGATAGAAACCATCTTGTCCAATATCCACCCAAGGAAGTAAACACCCCCACATCCACCCCAGCAGATGGGCACTCGGCCTTCCTATTTCTCTTAGAAGGAGATTTATAAAAGGATTTAGTTTTTATTTTAAACACAACTCTTAAACTTTAAAGTAAATTACAAATAACTTTTTTAAAAATAATTTCAGATAGCATTCTGAAATTTTATTGTCATTAAGATCTGCAAGCACTCCATGAGAATTCATAATTTTAGGAGGAAATACATCAATACAGTATTTAATGATATGGATTATCTGCTTTTGAAATATGCCAGGTGCTATAATTACAAAACTCAAACTAGCAAAAAAAAAAAAAATTGTAGACAAATCTGGGAACCTCCTGAGATAAGAGCTCTGAAAATCAAAATCTGTGATCACAAAATCAAAACTAAAACCAAAACAAAAACAAAAAACACCAGAAAATAACGTGTTGGCAAGGATGTGGAGAAATTGGAACCCTCGTACATTGAATCTAAAATGATTCAGCTTCTGGGGGAAAATCTGGCAGTCCCTCAAGTTGTTAAACATAGAATTTCCATATGCTTCAACGATCCCACACCTAGGATTCACCAAAAAGGGTTGACAACAGGGACTCAGACAAATACATCTACATACACCTTCACAGCGGTGATGCTTGCAATGAAGAAAAGGTGGAAATAGCCCAAATGTCCATCAGCAGAGAGATGGGGAAACAAGAGATGGTATGTGAGCACACTGAAATGTTTTCAGCCAGAAATGAAGGAAGAAGTGCGGAACAGAGACATGCACGATGTGGATGGAGGGAAAACATCATGAGAAGTGAAAGAAGCCAGACACAACAGCTCATGGATTATATAATCCCATTTATAGGAAATGTGGAGAACAGGTAAATCCATAAGGTCAGAAGGCAAAGCAGTGGTTCCCAGGGGCTGGAGCAAAGGGAGAAGGAGAAGTGATCGCTTGATGTGTACAGAGCCTCTTTTGGAATAATAAAAGTATTCATGAGCTAAAGTAGAGGTGGGGGTGAGCAGCACTGTGAAATTCCAGAATGAAATGTATAATCTTATGTTTTGTGAACCTCTCCTTAATACAAAGAATGTAAAAACAAGCACACACACAAAAATGATCTATGAAGCCAGATATGGGGGCGCATGCCCATAATCCCAGCGGCTCAGAGGCTGAGGCAAGAGGATTGAGAGTTCAAAACAAGCTGCAGTAACATAGTGAGGCCCTAAGCAACTTAGTGTGATCACATCTCAAAATAATAAACAAACAAACAAATAAAAGAAAATAAAGAGCTGGGGATGTGGCTCAGAGGTTATGCAATCCCTGGTTTCAATCCCTGGTACCACTTCCCACCCCTGCTCTGGCAAAAAAAAAAAAAAAAAAAAAAAAATCTAAGAGCAAGTTTCATCTCTGAGACAAATCTTCCATGCATTTTCAAGCAAGTTTCTTCATGTTTGTGGGACCAAGCTTTTTATTGACATACAACCCTGGTAGCACTGGTCTGCCTAGTAGCCCATCTCAACACAGTGCCAGATCTGCAATAATCAGAAGGTTGATACCCAAAAACTAGAAAACACTTTAGCATTTCTGGATTAATACAATAAGTTGAAATGGCTTCTAAGAATTCTCTCTCTTGCTTTCTAAAAAAAATTAGTTTTCAAAAGAAAAATATCCCCCTTTCCCTCCCTTATGCACAAGATCGCCATCAGACGCCAAACAAGGGCAAGAGTTATAAACGGTTGTGAATAAAGTTTTACTGAAACACAGTCACACCCATTTACTGATGTAGTCCCTGAGACTGCTTGCATGCTATCAGGACAGAGCCGACTCCTTCCAACTGTGGCCCACAAACCCCTAAATTTACCATCTTGCCACTTACATAAAAAAAGTCATTGACCCCTAGTATAAAAAAAATATAATAAGAAACTACCATTAAATTACCAATTCATGGAAAAGACAATAAAATAACATAAAAAGCAAGATGAAACCCTAAAGGAAAGAAATAAATTGTCTGACCATTCACAGACAGTAAATAACTTTGGAATCAAGAACATAACAGATATCTCTGTAAACCAAACAACTGGCATTAGCAAAGGAGGCCACATGATCATCCGTGAATGTAGATGACCAAAAATTAAGTTAAATTTTAAAGAGAGAGACGGAGAGATTAAATTGGCAAATATGACTTAAAAATAATAACTGGACTCTTAATGTGTGTTAATCTCACTCTCTCTCTTTTAAACTTAAAGGATTCTTTTGGGAAAAGCTGTCCCCTGGGGTGATGACACAAGTATTTGGAGTTCAGAGATCCTTGCAGTTTAATACCGCTTCTTTTTAAAATCGAGAAAAATTAAATTTAAAGTGGGACTCTGTGTGATCCTGTTTTCCTAGAATACAGCCCGACTGTCCCTTCTGTCTATAGATGTGCTCAGAAGCTTCTAGAATGATGTGATGCTATTTGCAGATAGCAGGACCTGGGTGACTTTCTACTGTCTCCTCTCTGTCTTCCTGCAAGGCTCAGGGCCAATATGCTAAGATGTTATCTTTTGGGTGGTACCATGAGAATAATGGCCACCTTCTTCCCTTGTATATTTTTAGATGTCTCTTATACAAAACTTTAAATAATATTTTTATTGATTTGGTGATGGTGTTTTTGTAAATTGCCCACAGTACCTAGAACAAGGAAGGCACATAATCCATGTTCATTAAAAACTGTATTGATTTCTGTTTTCTCAAATGTCCGAGGGACTGTTCACTCTTCTCAATGACAATAAGAGTTTGAAATATTGTTGACACAGTTAGCTGTAATATATTTCCTACCTTATTAATTGCAATAGAAAAACAACCACATCCCTTTGTAATAAAAACAAAAGAAAAAGCAATTTAAATAGTTGTAAGATGCCCCAAAGATTTGCCGTGTTATGACAAACTACAATATCCAAGGCATCGCCACCCATTTTCTCCCCATTTCTCCCGCCAAGAGGCCGGCCACAAACACACTTCCCCAGATTCTCAAAAACTCAATCATATGCAGCCCACACAGTTCTGGCTGTTCCATTTCTTTCTCCAACTTTTCTCGAGCTATTTATTTCTTTTAGTTGCAGTTTTCTAATGATCACATCTTGAACTTTCTAGGACTCATCATTCTTTCTACCAACCACCTAGATCAACACAACAGGAAAGCCCTGTAACGCAGAAGGAAGAAAAGATCAGGAGTCATGCAGGTGTAAGGACTGAGGGTAGCTGTTCCTGCAGCTCTGAATTTAGTTAGCACTGTGCTCCCTGCAAGGAGACGACAACTAATCAAAATCATTCAGAAACAAATACAGATGATATATAATTAAACATTCACATGAGTGTGTTATTTGTCTATTGAACAGAGTGATCAATTGGAATGGGCTGGGATAATTGGAGAATCTGGGTCTCGTGCTTGATCCCAAAGGAAGCTAAGACTTCAATAAGGGGAGAAAAAAGGTGAGTTCTGATGAAAAAAGTGCTTCAGCAAAGTGCGAGGCAGACAGGGGCATATCAGGCTGTGGACCCAGGGATGGAAACCACCTGACCAGTGAGGGGCAGAAAAGGGCGTGTTGAATGGAGTAGAGCAAGAAAAAGATCATGCCTGGGGTACAAAACCCTAGTGCCACCATGTTCTTAAGAAGTCAGTATTCACAAATATCTACTAATCGCTGGGGTTCATCCCCATTCGCTGTTTTTTTTTTATGTGTATGTACCATATTTGTGTGTGTGTGTGTGTGTGTGTGTGTGTGTGTATGTGCCACATTTTCTTTATCCATTCACCTGTTAAGGGTATGTAGGTTGGTTCCATAGCTTGGCTATTGTAAATGGAGCTGCTATAAACATTGATGTGGCCACATCACTGTAGTATGAAATTTTAAGTCCTCTCGATGGATGTATGTTTAGGAGTGGGATAACTGGGTTAAGTGGTAGTTCATTTCAAGTTTTCTGAGGAATCTCCATACAGAGTGGCTGCACCAGTTTGCAGTCCCACCACCAATGGATGAGTGCACCTTCCCCCCACATTCTCACCAACACCCATTGTTACTTGAAAATTCTTGATCATCGCCATTCTGTCTGGAGTGAGATGAGATCTCAGTGTAGTTTTAATTGGCATTTCTCTAATTAGCATAGGTATTTCTGATTCAATTAAGGAATCACAGGAATGAAAAGAAAATGCCACAGAGAAAGAGGAGAAGAAAAGAGGGAAGAAAGTAGCTCCTGTCTGGTCCTCAACCTCTTCCCCGTTGGAGCCTCCCATTGCTGACAGAGACTCCAGCATCCCCAAAGACTGCCTTGTGGAGAAACAGCCATCCGCATGGCCTGCCGCCCTCCTGGGCTCCAGGCTGGTCTGCCCACTGCCTGCTTTGAGACCTTCTCTTGAACATCTCAGGAGTGAACCATCAAACTTGGCGTGGCCAAAACAGGGCCCCTCTTCTCCCACCTCTGCTCCTGCTCTTTCTGCTGGTTTTCTCACTACATGCCTCTGGTCATCCAAGTTGGCCCTCAAGCCTCGCAACCCAGTGGCTGCCAGGTGGAGCAATTCCTCTTCCAGAGCATCTCCTGCTCCCAGCTCAACCCTTTCCCCGCCATCATCTTGCCCACGTCTTGCTATGTCTATAGCAGGTGTCTTCATGCCCTTCTCCCTGCCTGGGCCTTCTCTCCTACCCCTTCACCATGTCCTTGATATGGTGGCCAGGACTGGCTTTCTTGTGCCACAGGTCTGGTCACGTCACGTCTCTGTTTTAAGAACCCAGGTGGTTCCCCTCTGCATCAGAAGGCCCAGATTCCCGAGTCTGATCTGTCACATCCTCTGAATTCTAACTCTATCCATGTTTTTGGCCTCATCTCTCTCTCTTTCCCCTCATTTTCCCTGTTTAACCACTAACATATCATTCCATGTATCTCTCTCTCTCTCTCCATTTATAGTTGTGGATGAACCTTTATTTTTATTTATGTAGTTTTATGTGGTGCTGAGAATTGAACTTGGTGCCTCACACAGGCTAGACAAGCACACTACCCTGAGCCACAGCTTACCAAGGATGTCCCTTTAGCCACAGTATGTCATCACTCTTGTTTCTCTCTTCCTACTAAGATATTTCATTTCCCTCCAGGCTCAGTTCAAACATCTCACCATTCTTCTTAAAATGCTGCAAACCTGCAGCTGGAATAGACTAGAAGACACGGCACTTTGGTGAGGGAATGAATGATTCACCAATCAATGAGAAAAGAGATTAATAAAAGATGGAATTCTTGCCGTCTTGGTGGAATTCTCCTGCATCCCATGCCATTTTCTCTTTCCCAGCCTGAGCTCCCCCAGAGCCTGTCTGTTCGATCGATCCGCAGCATCCACCACAGTATGAACAATGCTCCACTTCAATGTAAGATTTGGTTTTCTTGTGGGCCCTTTAGCACAGGGCACGTAAAAACCAGCGATAGGTTGGGCTTCAGCACTGTGTTCTGAGTTTTCAGTCTGACATTCCTGGTATGGAGAAACACTAGCAAGTTCAAAGGCAAATCAAACCTGAATGTAATATTCAGAAGGCTCTCTGAGACTCTGCGCTGAGACCAAAATGTTAAATGCACATGGAAACCCTCTTTGCTCTCCACAGTGGGCATGTGCCAGGGGACAGGCTCCAGAATGGCATGACCTTTGTGGATTCTCATTTTCTGAGCCCTCTCACTAAACCTGGCCTCCAGGCTTGGAGGACTCAAGGGTGTCTGATCTTTGACCCCGTCCCCAAATCCTCAAGTTTATAAGGATCATTCCTTCATAAGTACATAAACAATAAAGTGACAATGGTGTCATTACTGCCTTTCTCTGAAAGAACCCTTTACCCTGGATGGATGAGGAACCAACTACCCCCAGGGAAATGAATACCATAAAAAAGTTTGAATTTGTGCTTGGGGAGAATATGAGCAGAAAGTGGAGGAGTCCTGCATAAGGCACCTTGGGACAAACTAAATGGGTGGCAAGAAGGCCAATAGAATGAAAGGGCAGGGAGGGAAGGACCAAACAGAGGCAAGAGATGGTTGCAGAAACCTATAGTGTGTCACTTTTGTAAAACGGTTTCACAGCTTCTAAAGTCATTTCAGACGATTTATCTCTGTGGATCCCCACAACGTCACTATGGAGGAGGAACGGCGGTTCCAGTTTTCTTCATTTTACAGATGGGGAAACTGAGGCTTGGTGAGGTCTGGAGATTTATCCAGGGTCCAATAGCTTAGTCAGGACCTAATCTAGGATTTCAAGCCAGTCTGCTGACCCCTGGTTGCAGTGATCCTAGGACCACACGGCACAACCTCTGAAGTTGACTTTTTAATATTGAGTCCCCTTATACATCTAACCTGTATCCTGTAAATATAGTAAACAGCAGCTTTTAAAGCTGGTCACCAAGTGTGGGGACCCAAGGACCTGGGAGCCTACTTTCTGGTTCACTCTCTTGACTTCTCACCTGCCAAGTTCTCAAACATGCTCAAAATGGGATTGGTTTTACTAATCCTTTTGCTAAATTGTGTCATGGTATCCATATGCCAGTGAGCACCCCATGCCCAAATCAGCCCCGGGAGATTATTCAAATGGCTGCAGAGAGCTCCCGCCTGCTCCTCCTGCAGCCATGTTGAACTATTCAAAATGATAATCGGGCATGTGGCAGTAACTCAGACGGGACAGCTCTATCATTCACCAGAGGGCTGGGCGCAGCCTCCAGGGTCCTTATGTCTTTTGCTAGAGCCAGCGCCTCTCCCAGCGCTCTCTCTCATCCTCCGCACAATTTATTTCTCCAGAGCGCCCTTCGTACACACCAGCACCGCTCACTTCACCCAGAGAGTCAATCACCAGATGCCAAGAGAAGGGGACGTGTCCTTGGGGGAGATTTAAAGAGAGACTTGAATCAAGGTTGGGGGTTGTGAGAGTAGCACCGGATGGTGGGGAAGATTGGGTGGACTGGTCAAGACCCTGGTAGGCACAGGCAAAGGAAGGAGGACAGGTTGGGAATGGGGAAGAGAATACAGAGAGCTGGCTCTTCTGGTCCCTCTCCACTGCACCAAGCAGTGACCTGCTCTTGGCCTTGAATTTCTAGAGATTTTAACTCAAGTCTTGCTCCTCAGGAGTAGGGACAGCTTCAGGCCACTCCCAGGATTCCAAGTGCATAGAATTCTGGGGTGGCTTCTAAGAAGAATCATCAAAACTGACCAATGTTGCTAATGAAGGGACTCAATTAAAAATATCCCTTTCCCCCACTTAAAATCAGAACTGAGAGAGAGAGGCCCTGAAGACTGACAGATAAGAAGACACAGAACAATGCGATTATCACCAGTGAAAGTGAGGCAGCGACTACAAGTCAAGCAGGTGGGGTCAGCCCACTTTATTTCCCTCCACCCTCGATGGGATTATCCACCAGCCCAGGCAGCTCTGGGTATGGAGCTGGCTCCTGTAAGACACGCTGAACTGAGGCACAGAGAAGAGCTGCTCCCTGCAGGTAGGCTGGGTTGAGAGAGGTGAGAGGGGGAGCAGATCTGAGATAGGGATTTAGGATAAGGAGAGAAAAATAGGCAACCTTCAGGGAGACACCCTTAAGCCACTGAAATGCAGAATCAAGCCACTGAGATACTGAAAACACAGTTGCAAACATTAGCCCTCGCCCTTGGCCCATGTCCTTGACCTTGTAAAATGAGGGCAACACACAAGCTGGGAAAACCTATGCAAAATTATACAGCTCCAACCTGGATCCACCTTCAGTCCAGCCCCTGATATAGCCCTCCTATAAATACTGGACCCCAGCCCAAGTCAGGGCTGCTTCTCACTCTCGAGACAGCCTGCCTTCTCCCTTGAATGTGTATCTACCTTCCTAAATAGACCTGTCTGGCTTGCACTGACATTTTTTTCTGCCATGTATGCCACAAATCCTGCTGGTCTGAGTTGAGATCCCCCTCTCTTCTGGGATTCTTCTTTTTTAAATTTTTTTTTAATACTTTTGTTTTGCTTTGTATTGTTTTAATTGGTTACACATGACAGTACAATGATCTGGGATTCTTCAAACCCTTCTCGGAGGACATCTCTCCTCCCATAACAGAGCCACACAGGCTCCCCTCCTCTCACTCTGGCCAATCAGAACTCACCACTCAGAGAAGTCCCAGAGGCTTGGAGGGCTCCCTACTAGGATCTGCAAACATCTTCTTCTCCATAGCCTGACCTCTGCATAGTCCTGTATAGACTATAAAACACTGCAGTAGCTTAGAAGAAGCATCTTTTTATAAGTCTTCTAAATGACTCAAATCACAATTTTCATACCCACTTTACCAATAAAAAAAAAGTGAGAATTCAAATGATGGTTGACATAACCCCCATTGGGCAGTAAGTACATGGCAGAGTTGGAAACCAAACCAGATGGCTGACAAGTTTTTAAAATCAGGTTTCACAAAGTATAACCAGCAGGTCAGGTAAGAAGCTCTTGAAGCCAGAGTTGCCAGTGACCACAGGAGAGGTGGACAGGCAGATGGGCTGAGCTAGTGCAGGTAACTGGAGCTCAAAGTATTCTTGCATTTAACATGTCTTACTGAATACCTGCAGCCTGCTGAATGCTGTGCTGGGACCTAGGGATAGAGCCAGAGAAGACAGGCATGACCTCTGCCTTGTGGAGCTGGGACAGAATAGGGAAGTGCCTAGGATTGAAGGAGACGCTTCACCAGGAGGAACAGTTGTCCACCTTAACAAGGTACAGCTGTCCAGCCGGGGACTCACAGGAACTCAGGGAAGTACATGTTTGTTGATTTATTCCGAATGGTCATTTATGACTCAAGATCGGCCCAAATTGAAATTAGCCTTGGGTGTGGAGTTTGAGAAGCCAGAACTTGCCTTGAGATCCTAGGCCATCAAATTAAGAAGTTGGACCCTAGGTGCCCATTAAACTGTGGTAACTGATACAGCCTGACTCCAGAAGATAAAGCGCCTGGCTCTGTTATTTCACAATTTCTTTGTCTTTGACCTGTTTTGTTTTTCTCTGGATCTCCTAATGAAGTTATTTCTCAAAAAAAAAAAAAAAAGTTATTATTATTTTTAAATAGGATAAATCAAAATAAAAGGGACTTGTTTTGCTAAGACCACATGAGAGAAGGGATGGAGCCCAACCCTGGGAATGCTGAGAAGGACCAATGAGCTGGTAAATAAGGTGAGGAAACCCATAAAGCACAGGAAAACAGGTTCTTTCCTAGACAGCCCAGGCCTCTCCATTTTCATGTTGCTGAAAGGGAGCCCTGAGCAGTGCTGGGAACCATCCTTAGGTGTCTGGACTGGAGTCCACAGGGCTCTCTGCCCACACCGTCCACTCCCATGACATTTCCGGGTTCTGCTGTCTACTGGGGGAGCTCGTCCCCCAGTCATGGTGTCCTCCGGGAGTGTAGCTCCTCCCAGAGCAGGAGGGAGCCTGTCTAAGTGGGAGGCTGCTCTTCCGGCAGAGCCATAGAGCTCTTTTGTTACGCACGATTTCCTGCATCTCTCCTATGAAACAGGCCAGATGGAGAGAGCAGGGCAAGGCTCGGCTCCGCTCAAGGCAGAGGATGATTTGGAACGAGTTATTTGATGTCTTTTCAAAAAAAGTAATATTCACTACTTTTTTCAAAAAAAAAAAATCCTCACATTTCCTAGAATACAACCCCAATTTGCCAATAATCATCTGAGCCTCTCCTTGACCTGATTTCTCACATCTGGTTGTTTGGGTTCCCTTCCCACACACAGGTTGAATTGATGAACAATAAGTGCATTTACTTTAAGGGCTCAGATTGGTGCCTTTTTTTTTAGCATCAGTTTATAATATAAATAACATGTTGAGTAAATCAAGAAATATGTGTGTCCCTAAATAGACCATCTCTGTAGATGCCCATTATAATAATAAGACTTTTACCTCTGCTATCAATTACCCAAAAACCATCAATTATTTTATTTTTATTTTATTTGACAGCTTCCTGTCCATATAATTGACATACAATACACTGCACATATATATTTAAGTGAACAACGTGTTAAATTTGTGTGCGTTCTATCTGTGAGACTGTCATCACAGTCATAAATATCATCCTCCCCTGGTTTCCATGTGCCATTTCTTCTTTCTTGCTCTTCCTCACTCTCCTGACCCATGCTCCCCAAGGAGCACCTGATTTGTTTTCCATTATTATAGATTAGATGGTACATTCTATAATTTTGTGTAAATGAAATCATATATCAGACCCCCTTTCTTGGTCTGTGTTTTCATTCAGCAATTATTTTCCAGATTCATTCATGCTAATGTATATATCAGTAACTTATTTCTTCTCGTAGCTGAGTGGCATTACATTAAGTGGGCAGACCACAGTGGGATTGTTCTTTCACCTGCTGATGGTCATTGAGATAGTTGCCAGCAAGAGGCTATTACAAATAGAGCTCTGACCAACATTTCTGCATGAGTCTTTGTAAGGATATATGCTATTCTCTCCCATGGGTAAATATCTCGGAATTGAATGGCTGGATCAATGGTTTTCCAAAGAGATTTTACATTTTATATTCTTCATAGCAATTTATGAGAGTTTCATGTGGTAACATGGTTTCATTCTACGGAATTATGAGTAGTATCTCATTGTGGTTTTAACTTGTAATTAAGAACGTAGGTGTGGAGGGGCTTCTCACTGTGTTCTTAATTTGCACATGATTTCTGATTAGTATCACTTGGTGGTTTTTCAATTGCCATTTTCCTATCTGTACATCTCTTTGGTAAAATGCCTGTTCAAAACTCTAGCCCAATGTTAAAATTTATTTGTTTTCTTATTATAAAGTTGGGAGAGTACATTGTATTTTCCAAATACAAGTCCTGTATAAGGTGTATATTTGGCAAATTTTTATCACAGTTTGTGGATTGCTTTATTATTCTTTTAACCGATTCTTTCAAATAACAGAAGTTTTACATTTTGATGAAGTCCATTTTATCAATTTATTTTATGGATCAGTCTTTTTAGCATGTCTAAGAAATCTTTGCTTAATCCTAAATCTCAAAGATTTTTCCCTAGGTTTTCTTTCTATAAGTTTAATACTTCAGGGGTTCATCCTTAAGTTGATATGTCGCTTTTTACTTAAAATTTTAATATACTGAGAGATATGGATCAAAGTTTATTTTCTTGTATGTGGATGCTCAACTACTCCAGCACCATTTGCTGACAAGGCTATCCTTTTATTAAATAATTCCATTTGTATCTTGGTAAAAGCAAATGAAGCAGTCCTTATTTGTGTGGATCTATTTCTAGACACTCTATTCTGTCCAGTTGAAAATGCGTGCATTTTTACACCAATACTACACTGTTCATTCCTACAGCTTTATAGTAAGTCTTGAAATCAGGTAATATTAGCCTTTTAACTTTTTCAAAATGCTTTATGTCAATCATTTGGCTGTTCTATTACCATATGAGTTTCAGACTTGGCTTGGCAATTTCTACCTAGAAACTTACTGAGGTTAATATTGGAATTTCACTGCGCCTGAAGATCAGCTTGGGCGGAGGCAACAATTAAACCATATTGATCTGCAGATTTATGAACATGGTATGCTTCTTCATTTATTTAGGACTTATTCAATTTCCCTCATCAAGTTTTTGTAGTTTTCAATGTGTGGGAAATTATTTGTCAGATTCATTCTTAAATATTTTAGATCTCTGATGATATTATAAATGGCATTGTTAAAATTTCAATTTGTGATTGTTATTTGCTGATAGAAATACTATTGATATTTTTACACAGATCTTCCATTTTACAATTTGCTAAACTCACTAGTTCTAATAGTATTTTATATATTTTTAATATCCCATTAGATTTTCTACATGGATCTTCATTTGGACATAGTTTCTTACGTCATCTATATATTCTTTCCTTCTTTTCAACTCTTTTTCTTCCTTTATTGTGTGGGCTAGAATCTCCAGTGCAATGGTGAACAGAAGCAGCGAGAGCAGCATTCCTGACGGTAGAGGAAAGCATTAAGTATGATGTTATCTGTAGAATTTTATAGTTGGCCATTATCAGGTTGAAAATTTCCCTTTTATTCCAAGTTTTCTGAAAGCTCTTATGATATATTGAAGTTGAATTGTGCTAAATGTTTTTCCTATCAAAGATCTCAAAGTGAGTGATAAAGAGTAAACTTGGGCTGTGTACAGTTTCTCATGCCTGTAATCCCAGTGGCTGGGGAGGCTGAGGCAGGAGGATCATGAGTTCAAAGCCAGCCTCAGCAAAAGTGAGGTGCTAAGCAACTAGTGAGACCCTGTTTCTACATAAAATACAAAATAGGGCTGGGATGTGGCTCTGTGGTCGAGTGCCCCTGAGTTCAATCCCTGATACTGGGGGGAAAAAAAAAAAGAGTAAACTTGAAAACAATCAGGGTAAAGAGATTTTAGGTACAGGGAAATAAAGTTAAACAGCAGATTTCACATCAGAAACAATGCAAGCAAGAAGAGAGTGGAACAACATCTTTTATTTATTTATTTATTTATTTTAAATTAATTTTTATTGTTGGTTGTTCAAAACATTACATAGTTCTTGATATGTCATATTTCACACTTTGATTCAAGTGGGATATGAACTCCCATTTTTACCCCATATACAGATTGCAGAATCACATCAGTTGCACATCCATTGATTTACATATTGCCATACTAGTGTCTGTTGTATTCTGCTGCCTTTTCTATCCTCTACTATCCCCCTCCCCCCTCCCCTCCCCTCTTCTCTCTCTACCCTCTCTACTGTAATTCTTTTCTCCCCCTTATATTTTCCCCCTTTCCCCTCACTTCCTCTTGTATGTAATTTTGTATACCCCTGAGGGTCTCCTTCCATTTCCATGCAATTTCCCTTCTCTCTCCCTTTCCCTCCCACCTCTCATCCCTGTTTAATGTTAATCTTCTTCTCATGCTCTTCGTCCCCACTCTGTTCTTAGTTACTCTCCTTATATCAAAGAAGACATTTGGCATTTGTTTTTAAGGGATTGCCTAGCTTCACTTAGCATAATCTGCTCTAATGCCATCCATTTCCCTGCAAATTCCATGATTTTGTCATTTCTTAGTGCTGCGTAGTACTCCATTGTGTATAAATGCCACATTTTTTTTATCCATTCGTCTATTGAAGGGCATCTAGGTTGGTTACACAGTCTTGCTATTGTGAATTGTGCTGCTATGAACATGGATGTAGCAGTGTCCCTGTAGTGTGCTCTTTTTAGGTCTTTAGGGAATAGACCCAGTAGGGGAATAGCTGGGTCAAATGGTGGTTCCATTCCGAGCTTTCCAAGAAATCTTCATACTGCTTTCCAAATTGGCCGCACCAATTTGCAGTCCCATCAGCAATGTACAAGTGAACCCTTTTCCCCACATCCTCGCCAGCACTTGTTGTTGTTTGACTTCCTAATGGCTGCCAATCTTACTGGAGTGAGATGGTATCTTAGGGTGGTTTTGATTTGCATTTCTCTGACTGCTAGAGATGGTGAGCATTTTTTCATGTACTTGTTGATTGATTGTATGTCCTCCTCTGAGAAATGTCTGTTCAGGTCCTTGGGCCATTTGTTGATTGGGTTATTTGTTATCTTATTGTCTAATTTTTTGAGTTCTTTGTATATTCTGGATATTAGGGCTCTGTCTGAAGTGTGAGGAGTAAAAATTTGTTCCCAGGATGTAGGCTCCCTATTTACCTCTCTTATTGTTTCTTTTGCTGAGAAAAAACTTTTTAGTTTGAGTAAGTCCCATTTGTTGATTCTAGTTATTAACTCTTGTGCTATGGGTGTCCTATTGAGGAATTTGGAGCCTGACCCCACAGTATGTAGGTCATAGCCAACTTTTTCTTCTATCAGATGCCATGTCTCTGATTTGATATCAAGTTCCTTGATCCACTTTGAGTTAACTTTTGTGCATGGCGAGAGAAAGGGATTCAGTTTCATTTTGTTGCATATGGATTTCCAGTTTTCCCAGCACCATTTGTTGAAGATGCTATCCTTCCTCCATTGCAAACTTTTAGCTCCTTTATCAAATATAAGATAGTTGTAATTTTGTGGATTGGTTTCTGTGTCCTCTATTCTGTACCATTGGTCCACCCGCCTGTTTTGGTACCAGTACCATGCTGTTTTTGTTACTATTGCTCTGTAGTATAGTCTGAAGTCTGGTATAGCTATACCGCCTGATTCACACTTCCTGCTTAGCATTGTTTTTGCTATTCTGGGTCTTTTATTTTTCCATATGAATTTCATGATTGCTTTATCTATTTCTACAAGAAATGCCGTTGGGATTTTGATTGGCATTGCATTAAACCTATAGAGAACTTTTGGTAATATCGCCATTTTGATGATGTTAGTTCTACCTATCCATGAACAGGGTATATTTTTCCATCTTCTAAGATCTTCTTCTATTTCTCTCTTTAGGGTTCTGTAGTTTTCATTATATAAGTCTTTCACCTCTTTTGTTAGGTTGATTCCCAAGTATTTTATTTTTTTTGAGGATATTGTGAATGGAGTGGTTGTCCTCATTTCCATTTCAGAGGATTTGTCGCTGATATACAGGAATGCCTTTGATTTATGCGTGTTGATTTTATATCCTGCCACTTTGCTGAATTCATTTATTAGCTCTAATAGTTTCTTTGTAGACCCTTTTGGGTCTGCTAGGTATAGAATCATGTCATCTGCAAATAGTGATAATTTGAGTTCTTCTTTTCCTACTTTTATGCCTTTAATTCCTTTCGTCTGTCTAATTGCTCTGGCCAGTGTTTCGAGAACTATGTTGAACAGAAGTGGTGAGAGAGGGCATCCCTGTCTGGAACAGCATCTTTTAAACACTAAAAGAATTAAACTGCCAACCTGGCATTCTATACCAAGCACAAATATCACAGGAAAAAAAGATACTGATACCAAAGAGTGAAGACTATTGGAAATGATAATTATGTGGGTAAGTAGCATATATAAATTCTTTCTTTTTTATTTAAATCACATTAAAAGAAAAATATTAACAATGTAGTATGGTGTGTTGTGATATAGGTGAAACCATTGAACAAATATCTGGCAACCATTGAACAAATGAGAAAAAAATGGGCAGATACTACAGTAAAAGTTGTTATGTGTGCAATGTTATGAGGCTGCTTGAAGGACAAATTCAACATATATCCTATCACTCCCAAATCAACTATTAAAATAGCAAAACAAAGAGCTCTAGCTAATAGCTCAACAAAAGAGATAAAATGGAATGGAAAATCCCCTGGGACAAAAGAAGATATTAAAATCACATGTAGGAAAAAGATGGAATGATGACAGATTTAAAGGCAAGGATATTAATAAGTGAATTTCACGTCCATTCAGGGAAGGGCTGTAACTTCTTTTTTTGTCCCCGCGGCAGCTAGCACGGGTTGCAGACATGGGCTTTCTGAGTCATGTCTAAGTGTATTATCTCATTCAGTGGCCTTGGCTCCAGAGGTGGAGACTCCAGGCTCTCTGAGCTTCCTAATTGGGCCTCTCTATTACCTGGTGGGGCTATGCTTTGCTCACCATCACCCCTCTGGCCTTCTTTTTTATGTGCTCAAGGAGCTACAGCTACCCACACTGGCTCCCTCACCCCACCCTGGGTCCCTGGGTGAGCTAGAACCCTCTCGGATCCACTTGCCAAACTCTGCCCCCTAGTACAGGATTGACCTCGTGCACCTGGAGAGTAGAAGGCATCCTCCTATCAGCCCAAAACTGGGCTGGCAGGGACTCCTCCATTCCCTGGTCCAGTGCTTGATGGGGATGCCCTGAAGCAGGAACTGCTGACGTCTCCTTGGTACTCACAGAGCATTCTGACTCGAGGCCTGGCTCTGCTCCTGATCCTCACTGAATGGCCCCCACGGCACCCTAGCTGGTGAGGAAGGCTGGTTGTTCTCCTCTTCCCAACCTCCATGTGCCTGAGTGAGCTGCTGTAGATTCATGTAGTGGCCGCTCTGCCTCCAGGAACCTGGCTGCTTTCCTCTCCTCTAACCCCCTCCCTCCACCGTGGGCTGAGGGTGCACCTGGTTTCATGATCTCCCATCTTGAATGGCAATCAGCGTTCCACCAGACATGGCTTTCCATATCCTTGACTTTATCTTAATAAATAATCCAACACATTTAGCAGAAATCATTGCATCTTTGTTTAGGGATTAGGACTGGAGATATATTTAAACTGCACTGAGCACTGGTAATCCTGAAAGGGCTGAAGCAATCCTGATAGCACTACGGGGCCACAGCAGTTAGTGCAGCCGCTCAGCTGCAGATGTTATTAAAGCCGCTGTCTGCGCTCAGCACCGAGCAGATAAGCAGAGACCAGTATGCACGTTCACATATGTACACAGGCTCACTCTGGTATGCAGGGGTGCGTGCAAACACACATGCCTGCACATTTCAAATGCATGAATTCGTGTAATTATGCCTTCAAGCCCTTGCAAATTCATATGAGCCTGCATAAACACAGGCATGTGGGAAACATGGCTTTTGATGCATATGTAAGCATATATGGCCAGTTGTTAATTTTGGAAATAAACAGAGATGGGTCTGTGTACATATGGACATGAGACCCTCTCTACACAAATATGCAAATATGCAAACTAGCAGTTGTTCTGTGGCCCTCTGGTTCAGGGCACAATGGTGAGGGTGTGAATCCCTGGGCTCTAGATGCATAGTTGCAAACAGATCTGGGTGACTCATGACTATTTGTTCTTGCTTTTGTGCTCAGAGGTCTCTCTCTCCTGGGAGTTCTAGCAGAGCCTCATGATACTAGGAATTACTTGGAAGCTGGTCTAAAGCCTGATTAATTCAGCTTCCCTCTGCCCCAGGAGATAAGACACAACAACAGCATTAAAGCTTCTCCACTCCCTGCCCACCAGTCACCATGGAGCTACTGTCCCAACCACAAGTGGACCTGATGTCTCCTTCATTTATTTATTCATTGTTCCAAAAGATATTTCCTGGGCACCTGCCAGCTGATCAGGCCCGAGCACTGAGTCTAAGAGGCTTCAAGTGTATACAAAGCATATTTCTGTCTCTCAGGATCCTGTAGAATACAGGTTTATCCAAGCATCAGTTATACAACAGGAAAAGACAGTTAGATGATGTCACAATAATGCTAAGGGCCCTCATGTGCATGTGTCGGGGTCCCCAAGATCCCATTTGAATATTCACTCGGTGCTTAAGGAACTCATCATGAAATCGTGCTCACAGCGAACGCTCCTTGTGAGGAGGTCATGGGGATGCGCAGCTGGATCTTACAGGGAAAGCAGAGGCGGAGTCTGGCTACTGCTGGCTTCCTCATGCTCTCTCCCTGCTCCAGCAACCAAAGTGCACAGTCCCTGCATGGTGTGTCTCCAGGGCAGCCTTAGAGACCCGGTGCCATGACTTGTATTGGGGCTGGTCTGGGCCACACAAACTGCTTCACATGTTTCAAAACCCTGGCCTCCCAGCAGGACAGCAGGTGCTCCCAGGAACACAGCGGAGGCACAGCAAGCCATTCTTACATGTTGGGAGTTATTATACAGGGAAGCAAGGGAACTGGGGAGCAGCCCCTTCCCGGGTGTCAGCCAAGGGCATCCCTTGCAAGCCGACCTTCCTAAGAAGAGTGTGGTCAGCCTGCTCCTGTTTTTCTCTTTGCAGAGCAGTGAGGAAAGATGAGAACTCTTAGGAAAAGACACTTGAGTGTGACCCAGGACTTCATCAAGTGTCTTGGAGGACAGCGGCATTTGGCCAGGGCTGAAAGCAGAGAACGCAGCAGCTCTGCCCAGGGGAAGACAGTGAGGAGAACAGGCTTCTCAAACTATTCCACAAAAATCAATACAGGATTTGCTTTGAGTAGAAACTCTACCAGTATCTGGGAACTTAGATCCAGCCCTTAAAGAGTTATAAACCAAGAAGGGAAATATAGACACGGAGCCCAGAGACTTCAGCAGCAAGTTTGGAAGGGAAGGATTCAGTTGTGACTTAAAATGTTCTTAAACGTTTGCCTCTGGCTGAGGCCTGATGGTGAGGTGAGGAAGGAGGCATGGGAAGGCAGGAAAGCAGAGTTCCATGCGAAGGGGTGGAGGATAGAGCCTAGGAGTCCAGTCATCCGTACCATGATCAGTCCTGGGCAGACCTGGGCTCCACACACAGGGCACGACTTTCTGTGTGGTTTTTGTTTTGCTGCATTAACATTCCAATCAACAGAACGGTCTCACCTTCTGTTAGGCAGCTGCTTATCTTGTTGAATGATCATCAAATATTTAATTATTTGATAGTGAGGATACCAGAGCTCATAAGGTTAGGGACTTTATTGTGGTTTTTCTTCATCCTCCCGTTCTCTTTTATCTAATATACCTGCAAGTCCTGGGATCTGCACCTCCAAGCACTGATGGCCTGATGGTGAGGTGAGGAAGGAGGCACCATCTTCAGTGCCGCCACTGGTGTTCAAGTCACTAGTCTCATGTGCATGAGGAGTGA
Organism: Callospermophilus lateralis; assembly: GCF_048772815.1. Taxonomy (NCBI): domain Eukaryota; kingdom Metazoa; phylum Chordata; class Mammalia; order Rodentia; family Sciuridae; genus Callospermophilus; species Callospermophilus lateralis. The sequence goes on along the minus strand of NC_135308.1, from coordinate 14,754,434 downwards.
GAATGTCCACCCCTACCACCCCCTTTTTTTTTTTTTTGTACTGTAAATAGAACCCAGGGGTACTGTACCACTAGCTACATCCCCTTTTTATTCATTTTTTTTGTACTGTAAATAGAACCCAGGGGCACTGTACCACTAGCTACATCCCCTTTTTATTCATTTTTTTATTTTGACACAGGGTCTCATAAAGTTGCTGAGGCTGGCCTCCAACTTGCAATCCTCCTGCCTCGGCCTCCCAATTTGTGTGTGCCACTGAGCCCAGCAAAAATGTTCCCTTCAAAATGTAAATCAGATCATAATACTCTCCTGAATAGAATCAAGCAAATGCTCACCATCTTCTTTGCTACAAAATCTAAACTGTTTCCCAGCACCTAATGCCTTAGGGGTCTGGGTCCTGCCTCCCTCTGGGGAGTATTCTCCCTGCTACACCCATCCTGTCCCTCTTTCTCTCCAGGAAACGCATCAAACTCATTGTTGACTCTGGGCCTTTGCACTGGCTATTATCCCTCTGCCTGGAAGTCTCCTGCCGGGGGTCACTGGGTCACTGGCTTCTTCTGATCATGCAGATCTCTGCTAAGAAGCATCCCTGCAGGAACTTTACGAGGTTTTTACCTCAAGTTCCCCTTTTACCTCTAACCCTAGCTTAATGACTCAGTATTTTTTTTTTATTGCTCAGTGGGTTCTTTTCTTTATATAATTATTTATCATTATCTGGAGGATTTCTTTTTTCTTATGTGAATTTTGTTTCTTTTCCTCCTTTAACTGCAAACGCTCTGATGCAGAGGTCCTGCCTAGCTGGCCCAGTTAGCAAGGTGCCTGGCCCTGTGCTTAACATTATTACACTGAATGAATGAAATGTCTCTTGACTAGCAAGTGGCTGGGTTGGGCATTAACAGGGCCCTGGACCTTGTCTTCTGCCTCTATTGGGACATGAACATTCAAAATCCTCCTTCAGAGGGAGAAGGGAGAACAAACTGGGAGATGTGTCACAGTGAGGAGACCTGAGGAGTGGTGGACAGGGGAGAGTGGGCCCTGAGGAGCCACATGGCCTGCTCAAGGGCAGAGCAGGAATCTGCAGCCAGTGCATCTGCAGACAGAGTGAGGGATTCCCCATGGGCAAGTGGACTGAAGGGATTCAAAGGAAGGAGACAAGTGGCCGGTGGTCAGCGAGATCATCCAGGGCATGCCTGTCGGGGGGCGGGTGGAGCACAACAGTGCATGAGACGGAGGCAGATGATGTAGCTGTAGTAGCCGGACACCAGCTGCCCGTCTGGACTTCAGCATCAGACCTGCCTTCCCTGGAGGCATTGGCGAGAATGCAGCAGGCCTCAGCCTGGGCTCCACCCGAGCACCAGCTCAGAAATCTCCATTGGCACCTGGTGGAGCCAAACGTGAATATGGGTGCAGCTAAAGATGGGTGCTGGAGCCGGGGCGTGAAGGCAGGGTGAGTGGAGCAAAGGAGGCCTAGAAACAGAGAGGCTCCTTCATCCCCAGGGCAGAGCCAGGGTGTCTCAGATGCCAGAGCTGCCGGACCCTTCACACTATGGTCAAGAGGCCACATGCAACTACTAGGAGAGACAAGAGTGAGCAGGGAGCCAGGAGGCCACTGAAGCAGGAAGCCAAACACACGCCTCATTCACACTTTTGCCAGGGGCCACCCCTGATGGGCTCCTCCAGAACCAGCAAGAACAGAGGCTGGAATCACGCTTGGGAAGAGAAGATTTCCCTGACAGCAGCCCTTCCTCCCAGCATCCAGCCAAGCTGGCCCCAGTGCAACAGAGAGCTTGGGAACTGCAGTAAGTTCCAGTGTGTTCTGCTCCATTTATGCTCCCAGGGTCTCCAGAAGCTAAGATGATACTCTTTATGGCAAACCATAGGCATCCTCTGGCCACACTGGGCTGAATAGAGGGAAACAGGGGAGAGAGAGGGGACCCAGGGCCTGTGAACACAGTCCCTTCCCCATGCGCGGTGAAGTGCAATGGAAGAGCCCTTCCTCATTTGGCATCTGGGGCCTGGGTGGCCTGTGTCCACGCCTCTCGCTGATGGGGAATCGCATCTCCCTGTTTGCATGGAAGTGACTCCCCAGCAGATGGTGAGTCAGACCTTGATGTCTCTGTGTGTGCTTTGTGCATTTTACTCGTTGGTAATGAATTTACAAATCCTTTAAGTACGGAAAACAGAGCCTTCCCACGAGCTGAACAGATGGGAGAGAAGGCTTTCTAAAGGCTTTCCAAAGTGGCCTTTTTTTCACCCCCCTCCTGGCTTAATATCTCTCTCTGTGTCTTCAGATGCTTTATTAGCTGGGGCTAAGGGAGAGTTTGCCCGGCCTCTTTTTCTCTGGCTCCCTGGAAAATACGAGGCAGGCTTGCCCCAGCCAGGAACCCATTAGCAGGATGGTACTGGGCTCCGGCCAAGAACATTCAACATCCCATCCCGGAGTGCAGCACGAGTCACGGAGGGAAGCAAGAAAGGGAACCTCTTGCAAAGATTCTCCTGACTTGCCTGGTGGACAAGAGGCCCAGTGCTTCCTCTGAGCATCCAGAGCGGGACAGATTGTGTAGGTCAGAGTTGCAAACAGCCCTGACAGAAACAGCCCTGACACCTGCCTCCCCCAAACCATGTCCTTTCCCATATCATTTTGCAGTGTGAACCCACCTCGGGGGATTCCATGTCCTGTCCCTTTAAGCTAGACTCAGTCATGTGACTTGCTCTGATCCATGGACTGATGGCAGACCTCGGCTATGTATGGGCTTTGTGATGGCCACTCACAGGGCTAAGGGATGACCAGGTAGCTGATAATACATTATTTCTGCGCATGTGTGTGAGGATGCTTCTGGAAGAGATTGACATTTGATTGGTGGACTGAAGAAAGCAGCTGGTTTTTAACCAGTGCAGGTGAGCCTCCTCCAATCCAGTGAGGACCCACAAAGATGGAAAACTAAAGAGCATATGCGTTCTCTGCTTGAGATGTGACTTTCATATTCTTCTCCCTTCAGACCTTGGTGGTCTTGGTTCTTGGGCCTTTGCATCCAGGTGGGACTTATATCAATGCCCACCCTGGTTCTCAGGCTTAGATGGGAATGTACCTTCAGCTTTCTTGGGTGTCCTGATGGCACCTGACAGATCACAGGACTTCTTGGCCTCCATAATCACGTAAGCCACTCACTCATAATAAATCTTTCTATATACAGTTATGTACTGCTGAGTGATAGGAATTCATTCTAAGAAATGCATCATTAGGGGATTTTATTCTTTGGCTAACACCATAGTGTGTGCTTGCACAAATCAGGATGGTATAGCCTGCTTCCTATCCAGGCTATATTATAATCCCATTGGACCGCTCTCTTAAATGTTGTCTCAAGTTGACCAAATCATCTTACGTAGTGCATGGCAGTATCTCTGTATATATCCTATTGGCTCAGTGTCTCTGAATAAGAGTGACAAGAAAATGCACTTGCTAACTAAAGCTTGTTCTCTTGTTCCATAAGGACATGCCTGGGCAAGCTCACTGTCCTGGAAGGAGGAGATACAGGGAGCTGAGCGAGTTCCCTGCCAACCACAGACATGGACCCAGAGCCAAGACAGACAAAGCAGATGCCCGTGGCCAAGAGTCTGCACGATAGGTTTTCTCTCATCTAGAAGAAACGTAATTATATAAATGGCCATGACTTACCGAATCTATACTAAATGAACGGTAATCATTACACCAACCTCGTAGAGTTGTCTTAAAGATTCATGAAGAGAATAAGCTTAAAATATAGCACCAAACTTGGCCCATGACAACCACTAAATAAATGTCACTTATTGCATTATTTATGTGAATTAATTTTAATCATTAAAAAAACCCTCAAGTGAAAATATCATCATCTCATTTTACAGGCAGGGATTCTGAAATACAGAACAGTTAAACTGATGTGGCCAAAATTAAACAGCTGGAAGAAGTAGGATGGAGACTCACATCCATTGAACTATGGAAACAATTAGAGAACAACATAAAACAAGAGACAACGTGAGCATATGTCGAGATACGGAGTACACTACTGGGAGTACCACGAGGGAGAAAACTTAGATGTCTAGGCCAGGGCTTTGCAAGCCTGCTACTACTGGCATTTTTGGATAGATGGTTCTTGGTTTGGAGGAGGCAGCCCTGTATGTTATAGGATGCTCAGCAGCATCCCTGGCTTCTACCCAACCCATGCCAGTAGCTCTTCCCCTCCAAGAGGTGACAACCAAAACATGTCTTCAGACACCAACAAGTGTCCTCTAATGGGGAAAAAATCACCCCTAGTTAAGAACCACTGGTGTGGAGGTATCAAGAAAAGCTTTATGCAGCACGCAGGAATCGAAGGATTGTGCTTGGAGTGTACACAGAAGTTACAGTGACTTTCAAAGACCAATCAAGAATTTTAAATGGAAAGGAAACATTAGAAGAGACCTTGTTAGAATGAGACCATTCTTTCCTGGAAAGCATAGCTGGCAATCTTTCACCAGCATCCTAAAAGAGCAGATACTGTCTATTTTTAAAATTTCAAATTCAGGAAATTTATAGACTATAGCAGAGTTGTAAGTTACATTTGCATGAGTTGATTTTCTTGATATAGTTTATAAAAATTGTATATCTATGTTTACTGGGACAAGAGGTAATAGAGTCCAAAAGTCCAATGTATTTGGAACTTTCACTTAGCTTTACAGAAAAAAAAAATCCTACATGATCCTGACTATTCTTTTTGTTTTAATTTGTCGTGAGCAGAACCAGGAGAAGTAGCACTTGGTCTCACTGCCTTGCTTCCTGACTCTCTTGAGCTTCTCACTCATCACTTCATATTTCTGTTTCTATTAATGTGGGAAAAAGACGTATGTTGATTGCACGAGATCTAATTTCCCTTCAATAACTGCATTCATTTCCTAGGTCTGCCGTAGCAAAGTATTTCCAACTGTCTGGCTCTTTCTGAGAGCTGGCCCTGCGTCTCCCAGCTCCTGATGGGTCATGGGCAACCCTCTGCACTCTGTGGCTTTTTAGATACTTCATTGCAAACACAGCCTTCATTGTCACATGATGTCCCCCTTATCTCTTCTGATAAGGGGAGGGTGGGGATACAATTTGATCCGACCAGTTACAATAACCTGTGAGTGCTCACTGGCTCTCCGGCATGATCTTCTCTCCACCCAACCCACCTTCTTCACAAACATCACCCATTTCTAATCCCCAAATGAATGGAGCCAGAGAGACCACACCCGTCATCCCAGAACCCCACATATTCTGCTGTCCCTTCCATCAACCTCCAGTCCACAGGCCTTTGTGCTCCACCATATACACTGAGCACATGGCGTATGCAGTACGTCACCTGCTCTATCTTCCCGGCCTTCCCAGGTTTCCTTGTAACCTCCTGTGACCTGTGTCTGCACCAGGTAACCAGAGAGCCAGGTTCCATCTGGGGATGTAAAGGGGGTTTGCTTGGTTGGATAACAAGAAGGCTCCCCAGTTACCAGGCCCATAAGCCTTAGGAGAGAGTGTCCACCTGCTGACTGCCCTGAAGTGGGCAATAGATAAACGGTGGAGGAAACATGGGAGGGGGAGGAATTGAAAGGAAGTTTCAGAAAGGTAGGTTGAGGCAGGGAGGAAGGATGTAAAGAAATAAATGGTAAGAGGAGCTAAGGCCTCAGTTCTAAAAATTCTGAAGACCGCAGCATGTCACAACAGCCCGTGGCCAGGTGGATCCCTGCCCAGAAAATCCTAGAGTCACCAAGAGACCCCGCCCAGGGAGGGTCAGCTTTACCCTCTATAACTTCCTCCTAGAAACCCCCCAACTTGATGATCTAGCTAGAAGCTTCTAGTTAGAGCTCCAGTCTCATAAAAGCCTCCATGGTCAGCAATCAATATTCTAAAAGTAATATGCACACAAATGCGGCACGTAGAAGCCCACCACAGTGGGATCTTCTCTGCCCGAAATCAATCGTGGAAGTGTATGTCAAATTACAATAGTGCTAAGCTCCACATAAGGAGGCCATCTTGCTAAGTGAGCACCTGATTGAAGAAGTGGCTCAGCGGTGGGGGCTGCGGTGCACCAGCTCCTCAGGCTGCAGCAGGCAACTGCTGGCTTCCAGGTGAGCAGCCAGCTGTGGAGGGATGGGGGGCACAGTGCCCGCCTTGGAGCTGGTGGGGGAGAAGTCAGGCTTGCAAGTGGGAAGGACCCCCTTACTCCAGTCCTCTTCCTTCTTCAACCTCTCCCCACCCCAAGAAAAATGGAAATTAAGGCTTGTAGGACAAGCAAGCATAATCTAAAGAGAGGACAGGGAGACGGGGCAGGGTGGAGCTGTGGAGGGACACATGGAAAGTTCCGGCAGGAGTTAGGAAGGGGTGAGGACAGGTTCCAAGGGAGGGAGCTGTTCTGAGACCCGAGCCTGCCCACAAACTGACTTTGGCTAGAGGCCCAGCAAGACCTAGGAGGTCAGAACCTGCCCTACATCCTCATTCACAGGGAAGGAGACAGGTCCAGAGGGACAGATGGGCGATAGCCATGAAAGGGCTGGGGTCTCTGTCCATCTGGTGGGATTGTCTCCGTCACCCTAGAGCACCTCAGACCCCAGGACATTTCTCTACGCTGCTTGTTACTTTCCAAAATGTTTGTTGTGACATTTTTTCCCAATGCCACTTTGGGGTCACATTTGGTTCCCCTCCATCATTTCCCTTCTTTAATATTCCCAAGAGGAGTAATTCTTACCTTAGTAGCAGTGGGGCAGGCATTCTGGAAGAAATAAGTGTCCTCAGATGTGGAGGTAACTCATAGCAATTGCAGACACCCAGCAAGGTGTGCTAGATCCAGGGCAGACACCCACCTTGCAGCACCCCCAGCCCCATGTGTCCAGCACCAAGGGAGGCACACACAAGGTGAAGGTCAACAGTAGGAGCAGATCAGGCCATTCCTCAGAGCCAGAGGACGCCACACTCAATCTCCAAGGAAAGGTAGGACTTGGAAAAATGAAAAAAGGGAAGAGGAAGAGAATTTGCAAATATATAGACACCAAGTCATGGAGCTCCGAATCACTGGAAAAGAATTTAGCATCTGGGGAAGTAGCAAGAATTGAGGCATTGATCAAGACCTGCCACCTCCAAGCCATCATATATGGACACATCAGGAGCAGACCTGGCCTGGCAAGGAGACACAAGTGACGCGCATTTAACCCAGTTCTCCCCACCCACCCCACAGAGACCCTATCCCGATGGGGTTGCCCTCTGTGTCAGAAGCAGCGGCAGGGAGCCACCTCCAGCTGAGGAGCCGTCAGGAAAGTGGTTCTCAAGGGAAAACAGTTCTGTGCCCACAGTTAGCTCTAGAGAAAAAGAACCAAGGAAGCCCATTTCAGAGATGGCCCTAGAGGGGTGGGGACAGCAGTGAGAATCCCCAGACTGTGAAACACACAAATCAATGTCTCTTGGATTCTGCCCATCCTTCAACCCCTGATTCACATCCTCTCTCCTCTGTGATGCCCTAAACCACCCTGGAACCAGGCATCCCCTCAGATCTCTGGGGTTCCTACTCCTTGGGCCTGGGGTCTTGTGATTTCCTTACAATGTGCCTCAGCCATTTATCAAGTCATTCACCCTTGATTACACCTCTCAGTCTCTACCAGGAAGGCAGGGAAGGCTCATAGTTACTTTTTTGTAATATGCAGGGGTATACATATAATATACATAAAATATTGTATTATATATATATATATATATATATATATATATATATATATTCCATTGAAATTATATACATTCTAATGAATACATATACACATACATAAAACATGTAAGTACACACAAACACACATTTGTATCCACATTTACACATGTAAATAAAAGAGAAACCTACTGAACTTATCGAATATAATTTTCTCAAAGCAACATAACCCCTGAGAACAAGAAGTCATTTTCCTAGGAATAAATGATGGGCTTTTCACTGTGGGAGCGTATAGGTTGGGGGGGGGGTGCAGATGCTTATGTTTTCCACATCTGGACCATTAGTTTGAACCTGGCATTGTTTGGATTTTCCAAGGTGGCTTCATGGAAGGGAGTTTGGATAAAGTTAGAAAGAAAGTGAAACCAGAGGTCACCCCTACCTGTCAAAGAGCAAGGGCCTCTGTGACCCGCATCAGGAGCACCCACTTGTGGAGCTTGATTGATTTCTGCTGGTCTTCAGCCCCTGTGTGGATCTATGGCTTGGAGACAGGACTGGACTCAGAGACTGATTAGCATTCCTTTTCCAATTTTAAAGATTCTAGGGATCGTTTGCTAAGGTTCTCCTGTTCCTTTAGGCAGCAATGGGTCTTTCTTTCTCAAGTCTCCTGCTTTCCCCAGCTTCCATCCGTAAAAAGGAGTGCCAACGCTTACACTCCCATCTGAAAACCTCCTTCCAAAGTTACTAATTAGAAATTATTTATACCCCTAAACATATGCATGTGTGCTGCTGCTCAGCATGTTGTTTTCGTGCGCACCCTGATCCACACCCGCTGCTCTTTAAATGTCCCCGTCACTCTGGCTCTCCATGCTGATTTCGACAGGTCCCCGCCCCGCGAATCCCCTGTCTGAACAGCTCTCTCGTAATCAATGTGTGCCAGAACCCAGTTACCTCGGCTCCATCCATCTTCCTAAGGGTCCTTTGTCACTGGTGGGTGGTGTGCCAGGCAGAACCAGGATGGAGATGCCTCCCCCCACTCCTCCAAAGAGGGAAGAGCAGGAGCGTGAGTGCAGACGCCCAGAGCTTTCTGTGAGCCACGCAAGGAGCCTTGGGGAGCTAGGGAGACCTCAAGGTCACACACACACACACACACACACACACACACACACACATACACACCTTCTCATCAGAAAAATCAGCAGAAGTTTTATAAGATCCAATTGGCAATCTCTAGGAGCCAAGTGGCTGGTAAGGAGGTAGCCATAAATTCAGATGCCTGTGGCCCCAACCTTAGTTCTTGTCTCATTATTGTGACTTCACATTGAAAAGAACAGCTTTAATCATCTGTAAAACAAAAGCCAAGGAGGCCTGCTCAGAGGTTGGAGAAAAGGAGAAAGGCTGACAGAGAATGTTGGAACAATTAAATCCACTGTTGCTCTTCCAACTTACAAATTGGAATCACCTGCCAGGGTGTGCCTGTTTATCCCCCTCTACCCCGCAGCCTGATTAAGGATTCCAGGCAGCTGACAAGTGCTCTGAACATGCATCAAGTAACTCCCTGATCTGCACGCTGATTCACAGAAGAGTTTCCCTAATAAAGCATGAGGTACAGCTGCCTGAGCACATCTGCTTGATCATCCACCTCCAGCAAACTCTAAGGAAACGGGAGAGATGGAGGAAGCCCGGCCCCAGACGTACCCATCCTGTGTCTGGGAAGCGGCTCAGTGTTCAAGGCTTGGTTCCAACTATTCAGAGAGTGTTGGGGGTACAGCTGGGTTCAGATGCAGAATTAATTATGAAGTTGTTCAATTAGTTTCATGAGCAAACATTTACCAGGTGTCTACTCTCTGCCAGCATTGGGTGAGGTGCTGAGGATGTGGGGGAAGGGAAGCCCCATAAAGAGGTAATGACCAGGCACAGGGTAGGTTCGTCACAGGGACTGTCCCCTGTTGTAAGAATACAGAGAGGGTATGGTCACCTCTAAGAAGGCTTAGGAGGATGAGGTGTCAAAGAAGGCTGGAAGGATAGGATTCGGGGAGACATTATTAAACCTGGCTTGAGCAGGTCAACATATTAACCTTCCCCTAAATGTTTTCAGTGTAGTCAGGTTGGGTGTGTTGGTCTTCCCAGACCCCCCCACGGGGCCAGCAGTCTTGCACCCTTTCCTATAATCTCCTTTGCCAGCTACTCCGACTCTGCCTCAAGCTCCTCAAGGGCTTCGGATAGGCTCTTTTCTCTGGTCAGTGAGGATGGGGTAACCTGAAGACTGAATAGAGGCAGAGCCCGGCCTTGGCAATGAGGCTGTTTCAGCATCCCGTATCCTTTCCCAGAGGGCCTCCAGGGGAAACTCACTCCTGTTTCCTGAACATCTAGAGCATGATTGTCACCTCTCCCTAAGTGAGCAGCGCTGTGATACCTGTTCAGTCCAGAGACGCGGAGTAGCAGGTGGTAGAGAGCTAGTACCATGGCAGGTGTGCACCAAGGGCTCAATCTCTGCTCATAAAAACTATTACAATCAGGAGCTCAAATGCGCGCGCGCGTGCGCGCGCGCGTGCGCGCGCGCACACACACACACACACACACACACACACACACACAATGGTATTTTATAATAAGACTCTCCAGACAGTAGGACATGAAAAATTATTTTAAATTCACTATTCTAAGACCCAGAGATGAAATGCCCGGTTTCCCCCCCACCCCTCTCTTCTCTCAGGCAAATTATGCTTGAATGCAGGATGACATTCTGTACATTGCCCCTGATGAAGTGAGGAGATGAATGTGCCAGGGAAGGAAATGCCTCCCCACTCAACAAATCAAGAGCAAGATCCAGCTGTGTTTTCTAGAAGGCCCCAGAATATCCTAAGACAGAGAATTCTCTGACATTTATCATTTCTCTTCCCTGGGAGGACGCTAAATGGAAGCTTGTGGATACAAATGTATTAAGTCATCTTGGATCCACAGGGCAGCTATGGAGAGACAAAAGAGTCAGATGGAGGGGGTCTCCTGCACTTATACCTGAGGGTTGGTTTGAAAGTCAAGACAAGACCAGCCTGAGACCGTAGGAGACCAGATGAGACTTTAAACTAGGCACAGGAGTGACTTTCAAGAAATGGAATACTCTGGGTGGGACAAATTAGGTGAAATTCCTTTAGGTGGTTCCCTGAACATCTATAGTATGGAAAGAGGAGAACTGCAAAGAGGTGAGGTGCCGCAGTCTGGCTGGGCACAAAATCACCAGCCACTCAAGCAGGAACAAACTTTATTTTTGAGACTGCCGCCAATGCCCCATACACTCCCAGGGAAAAAACTGCCGTCGGACACACGCGGCGTTCTCCCGGACACCAACAGGAAGTCCCTCCTCCGGAATTCCCTCCTACAGCACTTCCCCAACCAATGGGAACTCTCCAGGAGTCCCTTAGCAGGCCGAGGTGGACAGCAGGGGTCTAATATCCATAAGAATGCAGATCTTAACACAATCATATCATCTCAATGGCTTGCTGGCTTCACCTTTCAACAAAACATGCCATGCATCATACTACTTGGCTATGGCTCTTAGCAGTGAGGACCACTGAAATAGCAAAATAAGCCACTGCTCAACTCTGGCATTGATTCTTAGATAATGGAGACCCCTAGAAACCTGCCCAAGGTGTACTGATCTCACCCATGTCCTTCATTTTATATCCATAAAGTCTGCCACTTCCACCCACCTCACATTCTAGCTCAGCTTCCTTTTGCACATAACATCTCCTAACTAATCATATTAAAATACTTCATGAGGTTACTTTTATGAAAAACCTACCAAACGGATAGAGAGGAAATCAAAAGAATCACATAATTTTGTTCAATTTTAGTCAAGTATAAAGTCTTGAAATCCTGAAAAAAGTGACTAATTTTCCAGGAAATGTAAATTACCAAAATTGACCACAGAGAAGATAAACAAGTTGAACAGAATAATTACCAAAAGAGAAATTTGATTTTTTAAAAACAATGTCAAAAAGCTCCTGAAAGGAAAAAAAAAAATAAAACCAAAGAGTTTCACAGAAAAATTCTGTCTAATGTGTAAGTAACATATGTCTCTAGTGCTATTTTAAACTACTCCAGATCTTAGAAACAAAAGATTACTTCCAAATTACTTTGATAAAGTTAGAATAGCATTGATAATAAAACCTGACAAATTAAGCACAAAATGCAAACCAATTTCACTGATGGATACCAGTGCATACATCCTGAATGGAATATTAGAGTCAAGCATCAGGCAAAGGATTGAAAGAATAATTGACCATGACTAAATAGTGATTGCCCCAAGAATGCAAGGATGGTTTATATATTCATACTAATATAATTGGCTATGTAAATGGATTAAAATAGCTTCCAAAAATGCTGAGAAAGCTTTCAAAAATTTTTTGACATTCTTTTTTGACTTAAAAAAAGTTTGAAATATACAAACTTCCTTATTATGATAAAAATTTCATATATCTCAAGCCAAAAGCTTCATGGTTAATGGAAAAACATATTAGAAGTGTCCTCATTAACATCAGGAATTAAATGATGATGTTCAATTTTGCTACCATCATTTAATATTACTTTAATGTTATTCAATGTAACATAAAAGGAGAATAAAAATAAAGGGAAAAAATAACATTTTGCATTATTTATAAAATATCTGATGGAATAACAGGAAAGTTCTTCCAAATTCTGTTACAGAAGATAAAATAATTAAAAATAACAAAAAAAAATCTGCATTTGTTCCATAAAATCAGAAACTATAGAGAACAAAGAGATCTTTTCTACATTAGTGTCTCAAAAAACTAACATATCAAACGATAAGTTTAACAAATGTGTAAGATGTATATAAAGAAAAAGACTTAAAGATTTGTAATGAAAAGAAAGGTAAAAAGAACCAATGGAAAGACGTATATATTCTTTGGTAGGAAGACTCAATGTGATAAAAATATCAATAATCTCTAAATGATTCTCTAACTTTAAAATAATCTCACCAAGTATATCAAATTTTAGACAAGCTAAAATTTACAAAGAACAAATATAATAAATAAGCAATAAAATCAGGACAAAATAACCAAAAAATGTTCATAAGGGATGAGGGGCCTAAACCTATCAGATATCAAAACATATTACAAATCTGCAGTAATTAACACAATATGGTATGGAATCAGGAATAAGCATTAATGAAATTGTAGGTAATCTAGAAATATAATCAGATATACTTTAAAATATAGTGCTAGAGGGCTGGGGTTGTGGCTCAGCGGTAGAGCACTCGCCTAGCTTATGTGAGGCCCTGGGTTCAATCCTCAGCACCACAAAAAAATGAATAAATACAATAAAGCTATTGTGTCCAACTACAACTAAAACTAAATAAATAAATATTTTTTAAAAAAGTAATTCTCCTAAAAAATATAGTACTAGACATAATGAATATGATTTTGCATATTAGTATGAAAAGATGAATTACTCAATGAATCTTATTGATATGGTAGCCATCAACAAAAATATTAAAGTTAAAACCCCTGTTATAACCGAAAGATTAACTAATACCTTAAAAATAAAATATGAAACTAAATGCACTAAAAGAAAACAAGACATATTTTTAATAACTTCAATATTGCAGTGTCATTAAAAAGGGATTTGGTTACAATTTATAATTAATCATAATAAATATTGTGACATATATTTCAGTTTTTTCTCAGTGATAAAAGTGTCATAAAATCACTTTTATTTAACACAGTTCTTGAATTTATAGTTAATTAAACTTGAGAAAGAAATCAGAGTCATCTCAACTGGAGAGGAGGAAGTCAAATTATCCCTGTTTGCAGATGATATGATTTTATTCATTGAAAACCATAAAGACTCCCCAAAACAAACTGTTAGAACTAATAAAAAATTGAGTTAGTTGTAGGATCAAGCATAAATATCCAAAAATCAGTATGATTTCTATACTAATAGGGAACTGAATGAAAAAGAAAAATCAAGAGGAAAATCCAATATATAATAACTACCAAAAAAAAACCCTAAGAATAAATTTAACCAAGAAAATGGAAGATCTCTACACTGAAAGTTGAGAAGGACACAAGAAGCAGAAGGAAATGCTGTATTCATGAACTAGAAGAATTAATACTGTTAAAATGTGATAGTACCAAAGGAATCTACAGGTTCAGTGTAATCTCTAATGTTATGATAGATGTTATTTGATATTATATATTATTAATATCTCAAAATATTGATGACATGTTTCACATAAATAGAAAAATAAATAAATAATTAAAACAATGTTGAGCAAAAAAGAACAAAGCTAGAGCACACTACCTGACTACAAAGTTATAGTAACCAAAACAGCACAGTGCTGACATTAGAGCAGACATTCAGACCAATGGAACAGAATACAGATTTCAGAAATAAATCCACATGTATACATCCAACTGATCTTTTTACATAGGTGCCAAGTCTGTACATCAGGGAAAGAATAGGCTCATCAGTAAAGAAGAAAAAAGTGAATATCAGATTTATTCAAAATGCATTAAAGACTTAAATGTAGACTCAAAACTATAAAACTAATAGAGTAAAACATAGGGGAAATGCTTCATGACATTGTATAATACCCCAGAAAAAAAATAATAAAAGCAAAAATAAACAAATGAAATTGTATCAATCTGAGAAACTTCTGCACAGAAAACAATTCAGAGACGACCTACAGAACTGGAGAAAATATTTGCTAACTACACCTGAATATGGGTGAATATCCAAAATATATAAGGAACTCAAATAGCTTTTCACAGTCACTTTTCCATCCCTGTGACAAAATACCTGAGAAAATCAACTTACAAATAGGAAAGGCATGTTTTAGCTCATAGTTCATAGGTTTTAGTCCCATTCCTTTGGGAATGTGACAAATGGGGAGTGTGATAGTAAATAGAATACATACTTACAGTGGAATAATCTGAAGTTGTTAAAAGTTAAGGCACTGTGTATATATGTATATGTTCATGTGTATATATACATGTGTGAACATATATGTACATATGTGTATACATACATATATACACACATACATATTATATATTTATATGAAAAAAACTCAGGGTACATTTTTGTTTTTAAAAACAAGGTGTATCTTTTTGAACTTTGTACTAGAAGTCCTAACTAATGCAATAAGACAAGAAAAGGATATAAAAGATACATATTGGAAAGGAAGAAATAAAACTGATTTATTCACAGATTACCTGTTTGTAGAAAATCATAAAGAATCAACAAAAAAATCCTGGGATTAATAAATGATTATAGCAAGTTTGCAGGATACAAAGTTAATACATAAAATTAATCACTTTCTAATATGTTAACAATGAACAAATAAAATTTGAAATTTCAAATGATGTGTCATTTACATTAACACATTAAAAAACTAAATAGGTATAAATTTAACAAAATATGTCAAGGTATATTGACATATATCTTGTAAACCAAGATAAACCAGAAAACTCTGAGCAAAAACTTTTAAGAACTAAAAGTTTTTAGTTCTTAAATGGAGAAATAATCTATGTTCATGGATAAGAAAACTCCATATTTCAAGATATCACTTTTTCTCAAATTGGTGTATAAATTCACTGAAATCCTAATCAAAATCTCTACAGGTTATTTTGTGGTTTTCAATACACTTATTCTAAAATTTATATAGAAAGCTACAAGACACAGATAAAAAAATAAGAACAAGATGGAGAATTGACACTACTTGACTTTAAGAAATAGGCCAGTGGAAAAGAATATAAAGCCCACCATCTTGGATCTCATTACCCTAGGTACATGTTGATGGCCCATAGGGTAAAATGCTACATTGTGTACAACCAGAGAAATGAAAAGTTGTGCTGTAATTGTGTACAACAAATCCAAATACATTCTGCTGTCAGAATTAAATTAAATTAATTAATTAAAAGAAATAAGTTAACTATAAAATTTTTTTAAAAAAGAATATGAAGCCCAGATATAGACCTACATAAATGTAATCAATGGATCTTTGACAAAGGAGTAAATACAATATAATACAGAAAAAAATAATCTTTACTAAAATTTCTGGTCATCCATATACCAAGAAAGAAAAAAATAAATAAGACCTCCTTGAAGGTAACAGGAGAAAACCTAGATACCTTGTCTATGGCTCTAGGTTTTTAGATAGAACACCAAAGACATGACTCATGAATGAGAACATGAATAATCTGGGTTTTATTAATATTAAAACTTCTGCTCTGCAAGAGACAATGTCAAGAGAATGAGAAGATAAGCCACAGACTGGGGAGAGATGTTTGCCCACGGCACGTGTGATGAAAAACTGTGGCTCAAAATATACAAAAAACTCTTACAACTCAACAATAAGAAAAAGAACAACCTGATTAAAATATGAACCAAAGACATTAACAGACACCTCACCAAAGAAGATATACAGATGGCAAATAAGCATATTAAAAAGTGCTCCACATCATATGTCATCAGAGAAATGCAAAATTAAAATAACAATGAGATCTGACTACTTACCTTACTAATTAGAATGGCCAAAGTCCAGAACGCTGGCACCACTGAATAATGACAAGGATGGGGAACACTGGGAAATCTCAATTGTTGCCTGTAGGAATGCAAACTGCTACAGCGCTTTGGAAAAAAAATAATCTAGTAGTTTGTTGTAAAACTAAACATACTTTTACCACATAATCAGCAATCATGCTTCTTCTGCCCAAGGAGTTGAATACTTATGTCCACACAATAACCTGCACAGGGAAGTTCATAACGGCTTTATTCATAATTGCCAAAACGTGGAACCAACCAAGATGTCCCTCAGTAGGGGAATGGGTAAATAAACTGTGATACATCTGGATCATGGAATTCAGTGCCAAAAAGAAATGAGTTATCAAACCATGACAAAGCATGGAGAAATCTTCAGTACATATTATGAACTGTACGAAGCCAATCTACAAAGGTTACACACTGTCTAATTTCAACTGTATGATATTCCGGAAAAAGAAAAACTTTGAAGGCTTTTTTTTTTTTTTTTTTTTGTCTTTGCCCAGGTCTAAGGACAAGACAGGAATGAAAAGGAAGAGCACAGAGGAATTTTTAGGACAGTG
This sequence comes from Callospermophilus lateralis, assembly GCF_048772815.1. Lineage (NCBI taxonomy): Eukaryota > Metazoa > Chordata > Mammalia > Rodentia > Sciuridae > Callospermophilus > Callospermophilus lateralis. The sequence continues at coordinate 14,737,642 of NC_135308.1, read as the reverse complement.
AAAACCCTCTGTATGGTAATGGGTGTTGATGTCTGTTGATTTAATGGTGGGCATATGTCATTACACATTTGTCCAAACCCACACAGTGTGCAACATAAAGTGACCCCTGATGTAAACCACACTTTGGGTGATAACGGCATCAGTGTGCGTTCATCAGTCATGACAAATGCACCACCATGATGAAGGATGTCAGCCTGGAGAGGCTGTGCAGGTGAGCAGGGCGGCAGGTGTACGGCACATCTGTGGACCACATGCTCAATTTGGTAATGGACCTAAAATTGCTCTAAAATATTTAAGTCTTAAAAAATAAAAAAGGAAGGTGCAAAGCAATATGTTCAACGTGCTACCTATTTACTTCCTGGAAAGAAGGAAGGAAGGAAGGGAGGGAGGGAGGGAGGAAGGAAGGAAGGGAGGGAGGGAGGGAGGGAGGGAGGGAGGGAGGAAGGAGAATAAATGCTGCTAAGTTATTATTCTATGTGCACAGAACTGCTCTGAGATGCACAGGCTGCGCAGAACGGGTTCCCACTGGAGAGAGGTGGAGTAGCTGGAGACAGGGTGGCGTGAACCTGTGACTTCCTGCACACTAGGGCCCACTCTGCGGATACACATCCTTTATTCACAGTACTGAGTGCCCATCCATGTCCCCAGGCCTGGTGACATTAGTTTAGGTGTCACTTTGTGGGGGTCAGAAACATCCTCAGGCTCCAGAGACTGCTCTGCACTGGAGCTCTCTCCTCACAACCTGGTCTCTCCCCACCCAGTGTCTTTTCTGGAGCTCTCTGTGACCTTGGACAGTTCCCCTCCCACCCATGCTCCCTCGCCACCTGCCAGACCTTCAACCCCACCCCCACCCCCACCGGCAGACCTTCGCTGCCCAGGGTCCTCAGGATCCCTCTCTGTTTCCTGGAGCTGGTGGGCTCAGGTCTTCTCACAGTGTCCTGATTGCGGAGACAGTTCTCTGTTCTGAATGCTTATTTTCTCGATTTTCGTGCATTGAAACTCAGTCCTCGGTGAGGTAATATTAAGAGGTGGAGCCTTTGGGAAGTGTTCAGGTCAGGAGGGCTCACAAATGGGATTAGTGGCATTACAAAAGAGGTTCCACGAGGCTGCTTGTCCCTCCATCAAATGAGGACACATACAGGGTGGCATCTAGAAGGAATAGGCAGACACCTGACACCAAGTCTTCTGGCACCTTGATCTTGGACTTTGCAGCTTCCAGACAGAACCGTGAACAACAGACTTCTGTTGTCTATAAACTAACCAGTCTAAGGTATTTTGCTAGAGCAACTGAAGGGACTAAGACACAGGTTATGCACATCTCTGTGACTCCACAGTGCCTTAAAAGTAGTAGGTGTTCAACAGAAAAGAGAAGATCCATTTGCTTCTATACCCTCATCTCACACACCCAACAGCTTTGGGGTAAATCCAGACTCCACAGGGAATTACAGAGCTACCCTTGCATGCTGACAGAGGGCTGACTGGGTGGCCTTCAAGCCTTCCCTACATTCTGGGCTCCAAAGATCCACTCCTAGATCCCATCTCACTGATGCTTCTCAGCCAGGAATCCCAGGAGCCCCGCAGTTCCAAGCACAATACCTGCCAGAGTTGGAAACCACTCGGCTGAATTTACTCTGCAGCCCAGACATTCCCATGCTCTCAGCCCTCAGCATGCAAGGGGATTTGCAGGGAAGACAGGAGAATAAAACCCAAGCTCAGCAACATAACCAGAGCTGACAGGTTCCAATGAAAAACAAAATGCAGATCTGTCGGGATCGGGCAGTGCACGATGGCGGGGTTTGGAGGCTGGGGGCCCAGGCCCACAGTGGGGTCAGGTGGGGTGTCCTTCCCTCCTTTACTCCCCTCTAATCAGACAGCAGCCAGGGGACAAAAGGGTCAGCAGAACCAGGGTGGAACCTGGAGATGCCCAGACGGGCCACAAGAGCCCAGGGAGCTAGGGTGACCTCTGTCTCCTCCAGGAGCCTCTTTCCTGGTGGGGAGGGTGACGATTCCTCATTCTGGAGATGGAATCTTCTCCTTTTTCCCCCCGCTGCCCCTGTTTTGATCTCTTTTGGTGCATTGCTGCTGTTAACAAAAAATACAGCATGTTTGAGACAAAGCGTGCACAGTTCCTCCTCCAGAAAGGAGAACTTTGAAGGAAAGGGGAGTGATCAGAATGAAGAGAGAGCGCTGGAGGGAGGGGTGCTGGGGAGAGGCCAGCAGAAGGGAGGAAGGAGGATTCCGTCTCCCCACATGGTCTTGTGCCTTTCCTTGCGGAGGGAAAGGAGTCTTCTAGGTTGAGGGAGAGAGGCCAGGCCAAGCCTTTAAACTCGCAGAGTCAGAGGCCAGTGACCTCCCTGCCTCCACAGAGGTCGTTGAGGAGCTGTTGGTGAGAGGGGCTGCCCAGGCCCGCCCACCCACTATACCACACTGCCTCATGTGTGGCCCCACCCACTCACACCCACACTGTCTCACACACACATGCACACTCATGCACACTCACTATCACAGACTAACACACACACATGATCACACCTCTGCTCACTCACACGCCATCTCATACAAGCACAGACCTATGCCCGCTCACACTGTCTCACATATTTGTGCACACGCTCAAACCATGTTCACATGCAAACACACGCACTCACACCCTAGGTGCAGTCCTGACAGGACTGATTTGCAAACGTGATCACTAGAAGCTTCTCTAACTCTCCTTTCCTGGGGTCTCTGCATGTCCTTCTGGCAACTGACCTTGACCTTGCCCCCGCTACCCCTGGCCCAATCGTCCAACCCACTTCCTGCATCCCTTAGCCTCAGATTCAGGTCAAGCTCCCCCCCCACCTGCCCTGGCTCTGGAACGCCTGGCTGCTCCCCTCGGTGCCTGCCTTCTGCGGGCTAGACTAATCCACTGAGCTAAGACAGCAGTGGCAAATGGCAGCCTATTGCCTGGTGGATCTTGGTGAGCCCTGAGTTTGCTCATGAGTTTGCCCCTGGGTTGCAGCTGCAGTGGGGACCTGCTGGTGCAGAGATTGCTGCGGGAGCAGGGCTAGATGACTTTCTCCCTTTCAAACCATATCTCCCATACAACATGACCCTGGCCATCAGGCAGGGGAGCTGTGTTGGACATTCCCTTGGAATTTTCAGCCTCCTGGAAGAGGAGTCCCAACCACCGAGGCTGGAGGCTACGTCATCCATGCTGGCTGCACCAGAGGAGGTTGCTGGCTAAGCTGAGAAGTCTCCCTGGTCCACAGATCCCAGGTATCAGAGAGGCATCTCCTTCACACCACCCACCACTCCACGGAGCAAATGTTTCTTAATATAATGTATGCTTAGGAACAAAGGACAAGCACACAGTCTACTTTGGACCTTCTGCTGGGCCTAGGAGTGTACTGGATAGGTTTATATGTTCTCAGCAAATGGGACATGAGTGGCCCTGGAAAACACTAAACTCCCTCCTTGCTGGACTCTTGGCTCAGTCCAAACCTGAACCAATGGGACTCTGCATTCTGATTCAGTTCCCAAGGCTGAAATGTGTTTTGGATAGCACACTGTCCCTGGAACGTCCCACTCCAGGTGCCCATATCTCACCTGCTCTATTTCTGCATCTTCAGCTGTAAAAGTTGCCTTTACTGTGACCTCTGTACCCTTAGGAAGAGGACTCAGCTCTTATGCTCTGCAGTCTGCAGGGTGGGAAGCAGCACAGGATGGATGTGGACACAGCTCCATCCAGCACCGCCACTTACGAGTCCTTGGCAAGTGGCTTGACTGCTCTAATTCTGTTTTGTTGGCTGTCAAGTGGGGTTTGTGACTCTGGAATTTACAACTCCAGCACAGTCAAGTGCTACCTAACCTCCCATTTACATATCTAACAGGGATGCCCAACTTAATAGACCCAGAGCTCAACTGACCTTCCCCTCCAAAACAGCTCCTCCGTGGTCTCCCCATCTCACTTGGTCCTCCCACCTGTGCAAGCCACGACCCTCAGAGTCTTCTTCCCCACCCCAGAGTCTAATCTCCCACATGCATCTTCAAAATTGAACCAGGACACCGTCACTTCCCACTGACTATCCACCGCCTGTCCAAGCCACCCTTGCCTCCGCTGCATTCATTCCTGCCTTGTTTCCCAGCTTCCTGAGCTCCCTCCAATATAGCCACAGCAATGGAATACCGGGGTCCTTTTAAAATCACGTGGGAAAAATAAGAATTCATACCCCATTTGTATCAAATGTATGATATATGATAGGTCAAGATCACTATAATGTTTTGAGCAGCCAATAAAAAAAAAATAAAATAAAATACAAGTAGTACATGCCACTCAAATCCTGCCAGGCATCTCCATCTCACTCAATATAAAAGCCAAAATCTTCCCCATGGTGTACAAGGTGCCCCACCTCTGCCTCCACGCTGCTGCAACTCCCCAACTCAGTTCCCATCCGAACATCATCTTCACCACCATCTCACTGGTCCTCTCCCTGGCCACCGTCTAACTGTGCTGCTCCTTGAACTCACCAAGCAAATATGGGCCTCAAGCCCTTGGCACCTGCTCCACCTTCTGTCTGGAAGGCCTTTCCCCAGACAGGCACATGGAGAAACATCCCCCAGCTGCTCCAAGACTGTGTCCCACTGCTGCCTTCTGAGCCACACTTTCCCTAACGGTGACTCTCGGAACTTCCTCTCACCTTCCCTCCAGGGTCCTTACAGCCGTGGCACCCATTGTCTTTCTTTGGCTTACTTATTTTTCTTATTGTCTGCTTTCCTTTCTGATCTCTGTTTGAGCATGGTTCTTGGTCTGTTGTGCTTACAGACACGTCCCCAGAGGTTAGAACAGTTCCTGGCATGTGACGGGACACAATAGACCTTTGTGGAATGAATGAATGAATGAATGAATGAGCAAGTGAATGAACGTGTAATACTTCATTTTCAAGCTTTTCTGACAAGGTGGGAGGACTGTGCATTCACTGAGTTTCTGGCGCACCATTCCCGCCCCATGTGACCCCCGAGGAAGAGTCAGCTCCACTGTCTCTGGTTCCTTACCTGTAAAATAAGCAGGTGGAACTACAGCATTATCATAATGGTCTCCCCGGGCTCTGAAGGGCCACCTCCCTGCTTCCTCTGGTCAGGGCTACCAGAGCATGCCGAATATCCCAATGGCTGCCTGCCCCGTGGGTGGGATGAGACGCGGAGAGGGCTGCCTCTCTTATCTCCCCCTGCCTCTGCTGGCTGGCAGGGGCAAGCCGGAGCTTCCCGGCGGCCTCCCACTGCTGGACTCCCCCAAAGTGCTGACTCCTGCGAGTCTCTCTGCTCATTTTCTATGCATTGAACTTCAAACACCAGAGAGGCACTCAGGCAGCAAGATGGGGGATTTGGCCATTATATTCTCTCCCGCTCCTTTTTCCCTTCATCTCCCTCAAGACAGGATTATGAGTTGCACCTATTAATTCTTGTCTGGAAGCCACCAGCCACTCTTTTCTCTTTGTAGGGTTTTATAACTACCTCTGCTGCCAAGGAGGAGACCAGGAGTCTTTCACACACTCCCCACCCAAGCAGAGTCTAGGTGAAGGAGTGGGCTCTAAGTTAAATAGCCAAGAAGGCCGCTGGAGGGGACCCCAGGCCTTCTCCACAGAGAGAAGGAGTGCTTGGAGCCGAGGGGGGGAAGGTGGACCTGGCGATGACAGCTGGAAATCCTCCTCCGCTCTGCTCCCCTACGAACGACCACCAAAACTGCCAAAAATAAAACGTGCCTGGTGAACTCATTCATTTATTCATCTATTTTTGACTAAATGACTCCCAAATTCCAGGAACTGTGCTAGACCCCAAGGTGCAGGGTTACAGGACTCAGCCTAGATGCAGATGACTGGTCAATGGACAGCAAAGTTCGCGCTTCCAGCGGTCTGATCGTGGAAAGCGTGGGGACGCCACACTCTGCTGGGAGAGTCCAGGAAGGCTTGCCTCGGGGAGTCACGGCCAAGTACTCTTGGAAGGTGAAAAATTGTAAGGGACAAAATGCACCGAGGCCGGGAGACTTAAAACTCAAGGTACACTTCTCCAGTCGCAGGCACCTCCAGATGGCTAAAAGGAACAATCCACATAGGGAAGAAGCAAGAGATGACTGGCGAGAAGGGGGGCTCTTGGCCGTCACCCTGAGGGTGGGCTGCTGCTGGTGTCACGAGGGTGTGGTGTGATCAGCTGAAGGTGTTAGGAGATGCCTCCTGTGGGAAGGAGGAGGTGAGGCGGGGCTGTGGTTGGGAAGTGGTGCCAGATTGAGGACTAGAGTAGAATCTGAAGGAGCGGGTTCCAGGCACCATCTGGGGAGAGGGTAGGTGACCCGCAATGAGCGAATCACTGGTGAGAATTGGAGGGGAGCTGTATTTAGAAGGTGGAATCAGCAGGTCCTGGGAATGATTCCATGACAGGGGTTAGGGGAAGGAAGGAAGAGCAGAGGGAGAAAAAGAGGGAGGGGGGAATCCTGGATTACTCATTTGGGTATCTGGGTGGATGACAGTGACATTTGCAGAATAAAAATACCCAGCAGATTTGCAGGGGGAGTGGCAGCTCGTTTTCTGAACAGTGGCGTCTTCGCACTTGGGGGCTGTGTGAGGGGGGAAGTTGAGAAAGCAGCTTCAGGAGGTGGGTCTGCTGCACAGGGAGAGGCCATCTGGGGACATGGAGTGGTCAGGGACAAAAGTCACCCAAAGCTGGGAGGCGTGTGGAAAGTTTCTCGTGGGACTTTCACAGAGAAGGAAGGGTTGACACAGGAAGTGCCAAGAGAGGCTATAAAGCTGCCCCACACAGAAGGCTTAGACACAACCAGATCCAAAAGAGAAACTTAGACGTGGCTTTGGGGAGTGTCGTGGTGTTGATTACCTGGATTGTGGACTCTCTGAAGGAAGGAGATGTTTTTCAGGTGGCTTCTTCTAGGGATAATCTCTACCACTGTCATGTCCTCCCATATTCGCTGCTGCACCCCAGGAGCAGGGGTGAAACAGACACCTTAGAGAGAGCATCAGTTAGCACGCACCACTAGGGCAGTGTCCCTGTACTGAGACGAGAGCCCTTCCCCACATCTGACAGCACCCCCAGTCCCACCCTGCACATCAGCTCCTCCTCTGGATCCCGCCTTCTGGCTCCCTGTGTCAAATCTCCATTCTCATGTGCGCTGCCTGTCCCCGTAGGTTTCTTTGAGAATTCACTTAGCCTTTGCATCCTTCCCAGTCCTTGCTCTGGGGTCCTGGCGTGAGTCCCAGTCTCTCAGGCTGCATGTCCTGTGAGCAAGTCAGGCAGGTGCCTGAGGTGCCTGAGGCTGACTGTCTACACATTGAGTACCCAGGCTTCATCTCCTGGGAGCTCCTGAGCTTTCTGCTTCCGTGAGGACACTTTGCTATAGTCTGCCAAGGAAGTTGAAACCCTATTCCCTCCAAGAGAGAACCGGGAGTTCAGGTCCAGGGGCCTTTCCATCTGCCTCTATTATAACTGCTCTGTCTCCTCTCCACCTGGCCTAGTATTTGCATTTGATATTAGCTCTCCATCTCATGCCTTCATGCTCTGCTTCTTGCCATTGATTGCTAGACCATTCCCATAACACTACCTTGATAAACAGTAGTCACTTAATAATGGATTTTTGATGTCACCGACGGATATGATGGATGTTCAGCGATCTTGCTGAAGGACGGGTTCAGTTGGTGCAGGATGGTGAAATTTGCCTTCTAAGTCCCAAGCTTGTTTTCCTGATACTAAGCATCCTCTTTAAATAGAAAAAAAAAAAAATACCTACAAAACTTATTATGTTTTCCTCCTTTTGCTGTGGAATTATTTTGAGAGTTTTCATTAAGTTGTGACTCTAGTGCTCTCTGGTCCAGGCACACAGCTGTGGAAATGGGGAACTGTGGCTCAGACCCTGCTCTTGAGTGTTGTGGTCCAGCTGGAGGAGAAACCCACGGTCACCCAGGCAGAAAGCCAACAGCTAGCGCTGGCTTCTAGGGTCTGAGCTTCCAACCCTGGAAAGCTGCTCCAGGGAAGGGAAGCTAAACAGCCATTCATCAGGCTTGTACTTAAACCAGGAATGCATCTCAGTCAGTCTTCCCAACAAGCCTGCAGAGGAGTCCATTTCACAGATGAGAGCAAACATGAGGAGGAGAGGGGGCAGGAAGGGAATGAGCTCATATGTGGAACAGTGCTATTTGGCCAGGGCTTTGGTGTCCAGCTGTGGAGCTGGGAGAAAGCTCTTCCCCTTTGTCCTTTGCTTTCTCATCTGAGTATCTGAGAGTTCTGTTAAAAAAAAAAAAAAAAAAAAAAAAAAACCTGAGTTCAATTTCAGCTCTTTTTTAAAATTTTCATTTCAACAGGGTACATGTCCTAAGAAAGACATGCTCCACTGCAGAATGAGACCCAAACAATCCTCTTGGACCTTAGTTCTCTTACGGGGATGTGTCCTGGACTCCTTCCCCTTGGCTGCCAAGTCATCCTGCCCACAGTGATCTGGTGATCTTTTAAGACAGTCGCTCACGGTACTCGCAATGGTGCTATCAAGGTTCACGCCACACTTCCCAGGAGGTCTATGGGCCAAGGCTTGAAAGTAGAAGCAGGGAGAAGGCAAAACTGGGTGGGTTTGGGAGGAGTCCAGCCATGGAGAAAAGGGAAGTGACTTGGAAAGCCTCATCTGCTGCGACTGCTCTCTGCGGTCCTAGAGTGCAGGCAGCTGGTCTGGCATCTCCTCAAGGGAAAGTGTTCTCACCAGGCACCTACATTCAGAAAGCCAGATGTTCTTGTTCTCAGGCTTCCCAAGAGGAGGCAGGATGGCCCACCACGACGTGCTCCGGCTGTCTGATTGGGCAGGGGGACCCCTTGAACTCTGGTGGGTGGAAGAGGTGCGGCTGGCCCACACTGCAGAGAAGGGCCCTGGTGGGGGGCTCTGAGCTCCTCATCTCACCCAACTTCCTCCCAGACAGCACTCAGAGCTCTGATGATCCCCCGCCACCCCCAGCATTTGGTGAGCACCATTCAAAAACCATCGACCTGCAAGGAGGCCACCATTGCAAAAATGAAACCCCACCACACACCTCAGCCCATTCAAACGACCACACATTTTACAGTCTCAGATGACGAGAAGCCCAGAGCTGGGTGTCTCCACTGGCTTCAGAACCTCATAAGAACCAGGTGACATTTGGTTTATTTTTAATGCTGTACAGTGCCCAGGATGCCTTCTCCAGGGCCACCCATCAGGGCCATAAGATACCAGGTCTCCAGTTGTCACTTACAGAGGCAAAAAATAGAACCTGCTCATTCTTGCCATCTTTTTTTAAAAATCAGTAAACCTTCCTCAGACTCTCTTCAACTGTAACACCCCTCATGAGCTGGGGATGCGCCCCCCCACACACATACACATACATACACACACACATACATACACACACATACAAGTTGTGCCTCAACAAAACCCATCATCTACATCAGGGATGGGGTGGGACTACTTGTCCATGAATTATACAACTGAATAGAGAAGGTTGGTATTATAATACCAAAGGTTGGTTTGGGTCTAAAATGTCCCCCAAAAGCTCATATGTTGAAGGCTTGGTCTCCAAAGCAGCAATACTCAAAGATAGGGCTTCTGAGAAGTTATTGGAACACAAGGGCTTTGGCTTGTGGATGGATTAATCCATTGATACCTGAATGGAGTAGTGGGAGGCAAAGGTCAATGTAGGAAGTAAAGCAGGATTTGGAGGAAGTGGGTCACTGGGGAGTTTCCTTGGGGAATCCATCTTATCCCTGGATCCTTCCTGCTTCCTGCCCACCACGAGCTCAGCAGCTTTCACTCCCATGCACTTCCACCATGATGCTCTGCCTCTCCTCACGTGCAAAGTGGTGAAGCCTGCCAACCATGGGCTGAGACTCTGAAATCACAAAGCCGAAATAAAACTTTGCTCCTCTAAACTGTTCTTGTCAGGTATTTTGGTCACAGTGACAAAGGCTGAATAACACAGGTGGGCACCTGAACACAATCCAGCTTCTGCTCGGAAGGGAGTGGAGGAGCTATCACCTCGCCATCCAGCAGCGGTGCACAAAAGAGGAAGGCGTGTCCCTGGGACCCTGGGATTTGGCTCCGCTCTGCTCTGTCACCCATGGTGTTCATTGACCTGGGCTTGTTTCTTCTTTTTCATCCTACACATCCAGCTACAATCCTCAAGTGCGTCGAGGTTCTTTTTCTCCGAGGCAAGGAAACAGCCTGAATTCCAGTTAGGGTGAGAGGATGTGCTGCAGGCCAGAAGAATGGCACTAGGGTTCATGTCCTTGTGTCCCCATTGCCTGGCTGCCCGGGGCAGACAGGTTGAAGAGACGTGCATGACAACACAAAGCCGCTTTCCATGTGTGGGTGCTACACTTGCTTTACCAGGACACCTCTCCTTTCTGGTGGGGGACCCTGGCCTAGTTCCTCAACCCTTCCATGCCTCGGACTCCTTATATATACAATGTGTGTCTGAAGGTATGGGGTATTTGTAACTAACCATGGAACAAGAACAATGTCGTAGACAACGTCATAGGAGTAGAAGAACTCTCTGGGTTTTTGTACATACACAAAGCAGTCAACACATTACACATCCTCAAGAAACGTCAGCTAATTTCCACCACCACCACCACCATCACCATAACCAGGGTACTATCATCGCAGGCTAATGGTGCCAGAGCAGACCTCCCTTGTGGTCATGCAAGGGAAGGGACAGACTCCAAACATACTTTGTGCCCAAGCACTCTGGGACACTTATCTATGGGGATGGAAGAATGGACCCACCGTGGATGAAGAAATGGACTCAGTGAGGATGGAGGAAACAGGCTCACTGAAGAGTAAGGGAAAGAACCCACTGAGGATAGCGGGAGGGTACCCACTGGGAAGGGAGAGAATGGACCCACTGGGGAAGGAAGGAATGGACCCACAGGGGAGGGAGGAACTGGACTCACTCTCTAAGCCTCTTCACCCCAGAAGTCACAATGGTGGGAGCAGAAGCACCCTGGAGCTGGCTAAACTGGGAATTTCCCTAAGCCTGGCCCTCTGTGGGCTCAGGAGCAGCCATGGAAGAGGACCCAGTCGGCAGGTGAGTGGTCAGCACCACAGAATTCATCCTGCTGACCATCTCCAACAGCCTAGCCACCCCAACACACAGAGTGACTCCCCCATGATGTCCCCAAAGCTTCCTTCCTGCCCTTTGCACCCTCCCACGGCCCTGCCTCCCCCCTTGCTGCCTTTGAGGCTCCAGGCTGCCCTAGGCTGACCTGGCAGCGCCCGCAGTAACCCACTCTGGGTAGGAGGGGACCCTCTGGGCCATTCTCCCGCAGCTCCAGGCCCTGCCTTGAAAAGTCAGCCAGTGGGTGGGAGCAGGGAAGAGCGGCCTGCGCCTTTGCACTTCCTCGTGGGGGAACATCGGGCAGCCCATATGGTACCGTCTGGCTGGGTCTGGGACGCAGAGCTGGGGAGGCCAGCATGCTGCCCCCTGCAATGACTCTGAATGAGGAAGTCGGTGATGTGTGCAGATTTGATGGGATGGCGCCACGTGCTCTCCACACACAGTCTGGGGCCGTTTCCAGCAAGCTCTTCCTCCAAGATCCCTGCCTGACTAAATTGCCTCTGCCTCTGACAGTGCCGCTCTTTCTGCTGGGATTTTCTCTGTCCCCCACCCTCCACTCCCCCAACCCTCTCCCCTCTCTCCTCTCTTCCCTGTCTCCACAAACACATCCCTCTTTCCCAGTCTCTCTTACCTGTGCTTCTGCTCCTCCCCTCGGTCTGCAGTTCTTCCTCCCTCTGGGGACCCCCACCAACACCCCCTTGCACACCTTCCCTCGCTCTTTTCAGGGCCTCCCCTGCCTAGGGACGCTCCTTGCCTGCTCCAGCAGGGGATCCTCACCAGCTCCAGCTCCCAGCCCAGCTCCTCTGGACCCAGCTGTCACTCTGCTCTCAGCTTCCTGTTTGGCTCTGCTCTGCTGCCTGCCAGGGGCCTGGCCTCTGCCAATCAATCCCCCAGCATGAAGTATCCCACCGACTATGGACAAATGTCCAGTGAAAGGAAGTGAAAGGAAAGGATTGGCAGGGAGGTGATGTCATCAAGGCTCAGCCCTGCATCCAGAGGTCTCCTTGGCAGGACATCAATAGGGCCGGGCGGAGATACAAATATGCACTTGTGTATTGGGGTAAGAGGATGGGAAACCAGACAGGAGATCCAGCAGAGAGCCCAGTAACCCAGATCCTGGAACAGCCGGCTCACGGAGGACAAACACCCGGAGGACGGAGCCAGCCTGGTGGGTGAGTGCTCATGGTGGGCTACATGGTGGTAGAGGCACCGAAGAAGTGTACAGAGCCAAAGGGAGAGATGACCCAGGAATTAGGCAGAGGGGGAGAGGAGGCCCAGAGTCTGGAGGATGCACCTGAGAGCTTCACATTTGGACCATTTAAGCCTTGAATAAGGTTAATCAAGAGTGAGATGGTCATTGGCCTAGGGTGCCTTTGGCTACCACCTGACCTTTGCCTGCAGCTCCAGCCTCTGCTTTACAGAAAATGCACATCATCTCAGTGATGCCAGGGAATGCAGGAACCCGCGGAAGGCTTCGGTCCTGCAAGAGGACAGCTACATTGTCTCAGCCACTTGGTTAGCGTTTTAGTTGGCTTTTTGGCTGCTTTGACCAAAAGGACAGACCAGAACAACTGTAGAGGAAGAAAGGTTTATTTAGGGGCTCACGGTTTCAGAGGTTTCAGACCATAAGAGGCTGGCTCCATTCCTCGGGGCTCAAGGTGAGGCAGGACATGGTGGCAGAAGAGTGAGACGGAGAGAAGCAGCTCACATGATCATCAGGCAGCAGAAAGAGATCTCCACTTGCCAGATACAGATATAAACCCCAAAGCCACACCTCCAGTGCCCCACCTCCTCCAGCCACACCCCACTTGCTTTCAGTTCCCACTCAGTTAATCCCATCAGGGGATTAATTTCCTATTTGGGTCGAGAGACTCTCACAACCCAATGACTTCCCCTCTGAACCTTCTTGCATTGTCTCGCATGTGAGCTTTTGGGGGAGAGACCTCATATCCAAACCGTAACGGTCAGGATCCACAGAGAGATAAGGCCCCTGACAGAAAAGACAGTGACACCTTATAAGCAAGCCACCAAGAACTGGGAAGAGTAACTTCAGACTGTAGGACAGCGTAGTTGGTCAATGCTCAGGGGCAAAACCAGCAAACAGTTCTAGCTTTCTGATAAATACCCCCACCTGTCTTCTCCTGAAACCTCAACTTTCTCACTGGGCCGCAGAGTTTTTAATGACATCATGGCCCAATTTCTTAACTTGCCAGCCTCTTTGGTTTATTGGAACAGTTCCTTAGTTGTTAAGACTCAGTCTCAAACTCAGATCAAAGGGCTACAGCAGCCTGGGGGAGCAGGGTGTATATGTGGTGTGGACACATGCAGGAATTAGTATTGGGGACAGAGAAGGTTGTGTTAGCAGACTTAGCAAGTACAAATGTTATTTTCAATTTCATAGTCAATGATATTGAGTATGGAATAAAAATAGCCAAATGTATTTTTTTAGGATAAGTACGTCCCAGGCAGTATTGGGGATATAATTATCCTGACAAGTATTCATTGTTAATCTGAAACTAAACTTGAACTGGGCATCTTGTATTTTATCTGGCAACCCATGTGGCATTGGGTACAGAGTTTGGCTCCCGACACTCCCTCTTCTCCTTCTCAGCACTATAGCCCCAGGGATAGTCAGGAACGAGGGGTATCCTCAGTAGAGACACCCCCTTCCTTAGCCTCCTGCCCGAGTACCATACCTCACTATGTTCTGATCCTTCACCCCTGGTCATCTTTTCTGATTATTGCCCCTGGTTCTACTGTGTGGTGGCATCACAGTGCTGGCTTGGGTGTGGAGGAAGGGCCTGTGCAGTGCTATGCCCCCCCTCCCCCCGCTATTCCTACCCTGGATGGGGCTTCCGCTTCTGGCTCGTCCTCTCTCCTGCCCTCGTAGCTCCTGACACAGGTCTCCCCACCCTGACCTCCCCTTTCTAGGCTGGGGGACTCATAGGACCTTCATCTTTTGCAGATGCAGGCTCTCCACCATTTCTCTGCCATCCCATATCTGCCTGTTGGGCCAGGCAAGCACCAATCAGACAGGCTTGAGGATAAGCAGATACTAACTGGACATGAAACGCCCATCTGCCTCCTTGCAGGGACCCTGTCTTCATGCATGATTCTCTCCGAGTTGCCCTCCCTTGGCTCTGAGCAGAAGGAAGCCACGCTCCTCCCCTTCCCCTCTCCTCCCCTATGTCCATGAAGGGGTGTAGGCAGGAGCAGCACGGAAAGTACTCCAGCCCCCACAGCAGGCCCTGCAGCATCCAGCAGCCCGACTTCAGGTCTTCTCAGTACTTACAGGCAGGAACATCCCACTGTTTGCACTCAGCCTTGGGCCCTGGCCACAATTTCGGGACAACAGGAGAACCTCATTTGACATCTTGTTACAATCCATTTCTCCAGTGTCTAATGCCAGGAAGAGGAAAGAGGCAGGGTCAGTGGAGAGCAGCCAGGCTGGGAGTCAGGGTCAGGGCTCTGGTTGGCACTAGCTGTTTGACCCAGAGCGGATGCTCTTCTCCTGGTCCTCAGTGTCACCTTCTGTTACATGGTGGACTGGCCCAGGGTGTCTCTCTCAGCTCTTGTAGTCACTGTTATTGTAGAGGAGGTTGAGAAGGGAAAAGACCACAGGTATGTGGCTTCTGAGACTCTAAGATTCAGCATCTTTACTTCTGGTAATTTCCCTTCTCTGTTCAGAGGCCACCGTCATCCTTTATATCATCCTCTTCTTAACTCTGAACAGCTGGAAGCAGGGACAGAGCAGACTTAGCTCCAGGGAGAGCAGAGGCTTGCACCCTCTGAACGCAGACACAAGGTCCCCAGGTCCTGAAGGGTCTGCACACACCACACCATCAGCAGCACTGAGCGCCTACTGTGTGGCAGACTCTTCCCTCACATTCTGCATAGTAGGCAAATAACAAAGTGACTTCTGATGAGTTCTCCTCACTTCCTTTCAGACGTGATTGCCCAGTTTCTCAGACAAGGAAATGGAGCCATGTTCGATGTGAAAGAGTGTGTACCACTGTGGTTCTCAGGCATGCTGGGTCACCATTGCACTCATTCACCCCCAGCCGTCCTCTAGTGAGGAAACTGGGCCTTAATCAATCAACCCGCTGGGTCACCAATGACAGCAACTTAGCCCTTGTGACACAAAGATAGGCATCAAGCGTGTCATAGCAGGAACTCAAGGCTATGTTTGTCTGACTTCACAGTCTGCCCTGGCTATGTCACCGTAGCCTTGCCAGGCCTGCTGTCCCTAGAAGGCAAAGGGCAAGGTGAGGAGTTTTCAGATTCAGGGGCCCTCCTGGTGGTCATGGTTTCTGCTGTGACCTCAGTGTATGGGTTTTCCCTCTTCCCCCTAAATTTGTATGTGACATCCAAGCCCTCAACATGACGGTGATGGGAATGTGGGACCTTCAGAAGGTAGTTAGGCCAAGAGAGTGGGGACTTCATGAACAGGGCAGGAACCTTTATGAAGAAAGGGCTGAGAGACCTCGGTGGCCCTTCCTGTTGTGTGAGAAGGCACCTTCTTTGGAAAAGTGAGCCCACACCAGACATGGAGTCTGCTGGGCCTTGGTCTTACATTCCCCAGCCTCCACAACGGGAGAAATACAGTTATTGATAAGCCACCTAGTCCCTGGTGTTCTCTCTAGCAGCCTAACTGGACCATGACAGCTCTTGAGTGCTCAGAAAACCTCAGATAACCTAGGCCTGGCACCCAACCAGCAGCAGAGCAGTTCATCTTCAAAGACCAGTGTCCATTCTGATTGGCTGGTGCCTGTTAAATGTTGTCCGGGTAATCCCTGACCCATCGTCAGCTCCAAGGTCTCACCAGCAGGATAATGCACAAAATGAGCCCTGTTGTATATGCTGAGCTACACCCAACCTGTAGAAGGGACAGGTTGGGTGTAGTTCAGCATGTACTACTCTCAGGAAGCCTAGAGTGCAGTAGGGGAGGCCTGGTATATATTCACAAGATGTTTGGAAAACAAGAGGGGCTTGACCTGAATTCTCAACTACAGAGTTTGAACAGTGTTTTAGTCTGTTTGAGCTGCTATTCAAAATATCACAAACTTACAAACAACAGGAATGCTTTTCTCCCGGTTCTGGAGACTGGGGAATCCAAGACCAGGGAATCAGCAGATCTGTGTCTGTTGAGGACCCATTTCTCACAGATGGTATTTTGGATGCTACCTCTCAAGGTACAGGAGCCAGCTGGCTCCCTCGGGTCCTACTCAGCACCCTCCCAGAGCCCCACCTTTTAATACCTTTGCATTAGGATTGGGTTGCAACATGTGAATTTGGAGGAACATAAATATTCACGGTAGATAGGAAGCTGATCCAAGACCAAGTTCCTCCACAGGAGAAGAAGCCTCCCTAGCTCATTTCCATTGTTTTTTAAAATACATAAATATAAAACAAAAGCCTTTTATTCCCCTGTGGGCCTGCAATGTACTAGTTTTTGTAATGTATTTCATCTACTTTAATCAGCAATATTAACTTGGCACAGATTAAGTGTCCAATAATGTGGAAGAATAATAATGAGATGAGTGGGAACATCCATGCCATGGTTTTTGCCGTTGAGGAAGACAGCTGTGAAGATTCAAAGCTGTGTCTTGCAGGGGTGGGGAAGGACTGGTTTAGGACCACCCTGCCATGAACTAGAAGCCTGGTCTTGACTTGACACTCTGGATTTGACCAAGTCACCGGGTCTTTGAGTCTATTATTTTATTTAAAAAAAAAGAAAAGAAAGAAATAAAATAAAAGGATAAAAGAACCTCTTGATGTCTGCTTCAGACGGTGTTTGAGGGCTCAGTATGACAAGGTGTCTTAACGTGCCCAGGACAGAAGCTCACACATAGGATGCTCTGTGTGGTTAGATGGATGTTATCTTCTTTCTTTCTTTACCACAGATATTTCTTTTGGTGCAACTTCTACTAAGTCCATGCTAACGATTGTTTTCTTCTTCCCACAGCCTTTTACTGTGCTTTTTAAAAAATAAACTTTTTTGTTTTACTTTGGAACAGTTTTAAAGAAATGTCAGAAAGATGTTCCCATTTACCCTACATCCAGTTTCCTCTATTATTAAGTTTTACAGTACATTAGTCATAACTAATGAACCAACATTGATACATTATTATTAACCAAAGTCCCTACTTGATTCAGATTGTATTGGCTTTCACCTAATGGCCTCGGATCCCATCCAGGAGCCCATATTATGGTAAGTCACGTGTCTCCTGAGACTCTTCTTGGCTGTGACTATTTCTCACACCTTCCTTGTTCTGGATGACCTTGACAGTTTGGGGTCACAAGTCAGGTATCTTGTGTAATATCCCTCAATTTGGATTTGCCTGATACTTTCCTCATGACTGGACTGTTAGGTGTTTGGGGGAGGAAGACCACAGAGCCAAAGAGCTGTCCTTGTCACATCAAGGACACACACTACCGAGGTGACCCCGCCTGCTGATGTTGACCCTAATGATGGGACTGAGGTAGTGCTCCTGGCTTCTCCACTGTAATGTTCACATGGTCTCATGAGCTGGTCTCTAAAGCATCTCTCTTCCCTCATTCTCAGTAGACAGGACTTACCTAAGAAAAGCAAGAAAGCCAATACTGTAAGACAACATATTCAGAACTCTAAACAGTAGGGAGCCAATAAATTCAAGAAGGAAAAGATCAAGAGAGCTGCTGGGGTCAGACAAAACTCCATGAGGGTGGACACCTTAAACATAGGTCCTGGTGTCAGGATGATCAGCATGTAGACTGGAGGCCAGGATTGAGGTGAGTGTTCGGGTGTGGGGAATGACATGCGGGAAGGCAGGGGCCAGAGCAGGCGCCCATGCGTGGGTCAGTACATGGCCGGCCTCACTGAGGGTGAGTGGTCAGAGGTGGCCAGGGCCAGGTGGAACTGCTGCATGCTTCAGAACACTGGCAAGAGCATCCTCTTCAAGGTTTCTCTTTAAGTCTTGCAATTCCACAAGCAAGCAGAGCTAAAAACAGATTTAATAAGCAAGGGAAAAAAAGAGAGAGATTTCTAGAACTGAATCCCTCTGCACATCTCCAATAAAGACTCTAGCCCAGACAGACCCTCAGCCCATCTCCAGCTCCCCCAAAAGCAACAAGAAGTGCAAAGATCGAGTGGCAGCAAGGTCAGGTGAAGAGCTCACGTCCTCAAGTCCTCACAACCCAGCCATGTGCCTCCTGGGCACGGGCATAGGTGTGTGTGCAGATGCCCCATGGGTTACAGGCGTGTGCACTCATGGGCACAAGCCAACCTCCGCTGTCAACACATGGACACATGTGTGTTGCACACGTTGCACTCTATTACAGGCGATAACCCAACCTTGAAGACCCCACAAGGTGGCTCCTGGCACCC